>NW_008238831.1:443301-455635 GCF_000691975.1 Corvus brachyrhynchos | reverse complement strand
GTGGGTTTGTGGGTGTGCCCCTCCTGCGCAGGGGTGTGTGTGTGTGTGTGCCCATCCTGCTCCTGGGGCTGTGTGTGTGTGTGCCCATCCTGCTCCTGGGGCTGTGTGTGTGTGTGCCCATCCTGCTCCTGGGGCTGTGTGCCCATCCTGCTCCTCTGTGTGTGTGTGTGTGTGCCCATCCTGCCCAGGGCTGTGTGTGCCTGTGTGAACTGTTCCTTTCTGTGCCTGCTGTGCCTTTCAGCAAGCCAAGCTATGAACACGCACAGAGAAAAACTGTATTTCAGATAAATTCACCCCAATGCACTGAAATTCCCACCTGGACCTTTGTTGCTCTTTATGTTTTTTTCCTTCTGTTTTCCCTCCTTTCCCTTACTGGAGTGAAATGCTCAGAGGAGGAAAATCTTCCTCCCCAGCTGCCCTTAAAGTGCCTGGAGCCAGCTGCAGTGTTTGGGATCCTCCAGCTGCAGTGGAACAAACGGAGCGCACGTCCCCCACAGATCCCTGTACAGATATCCAGTATCCTTCCCCTCGGACTGTTTGCAGTAGAAAAAGTAGAATATGGAGACTCGGGTATAAATGTTTACACACAGTCATATAATTACATAACATGAAACATTTTACATAGTTTGAGGTGAGCATATCTTTAGACTTTTAAACATTAGGAGTGCAAGTTTAATGTAATCATTGCTTCTTTAACACTGAAAATATTATGGATTTATTTTTTAAAAAACTTAAAAATACTGCACCACTCCATAAACAATGTTTCCATTAAGTAGCTTGGAAAATTAGGCTTTATGTCAACATTTGTAAAAATTAGAATCTGATGTAGGTCCCTACAATTTTAAAATAGGTTACTTATCTGATTTACTTTGTGATGGGCTGTAGGTATTATACTTCACATTCTTTATAGGGCAGCTGCTGGCACTTGCACTGTCCGTAGCCATTGATGATGATGAAGGGTCCTTCGTGGGTGGGTTCGTACTCGTTATAGGGTCCTTGGTCTGACATATTGGCCATATGCAGCCGCGTTTGGGATCGGAGCTGCCTGTGGTTTTGAATCATTGAGCACTGCCTAATTCTTCTTAGTGTGGGAGGGCAGCACTTCCTGGAGATGAACACTATAAAAATGATAAAAAAGAAAGAAAACAATAAAGCCATTGTTCCTGTAATTACCCTCTGAGTGAAGATGGCATTGTTTGGCTCAGGGAACTGTTCTTCGGTGGTAACGACCATGCCCGCCGTAGTTGGAATCTCTTTGTCTCCCACATGGAAATGAGAAGAGCTTATTCTTTTCGTGTACTCGGTAGTTGGAGCTGTGTACGACGTCGTAGCCACGGGGGTAACCACAGTCGATAAATTCCAGCAAAGCTGAAAACCATACACTGCATCCAGAATATCCTCTCCCTGGGTGTGGTCGGGGCTGTGGCAGAGGATGGAGGGCTCCCACCGACCTTGGAAGCCACTCAACCATGTGGCCAAGGCGCAGATCTTTGGGCTGCATTCCCACAGATTGCCGGAGAGGCCCACGGTGGTGAGGGATGTCAGCGAGCTCAGGATCTTGGAATCCAGAGTGGTGAGCTTGTTGTTATCCATGAGGAGGGTTTTAAGGTTAGGCATAGTTTCAAAGACAGTGAGGTCGATGGCTTTGATTTCGTTTCCAGTCAAATCAAGCTTTGTTAAGGTGCCCCAGGTCCACTCCATCCCACATGTCAAGTTGCTAATTTTGTTCCACTGCAAGAAGAGCGTGTGCAGGCTGCTCAGCCGGAGGAAGTGAGCAAAATTAATCTTTGTCAGCTGGTTGTGCTCTAGGTGAAGCTCCCTCAGCTTGATTAATCCCGCAAATCCATTGCGAGCCAAACTTCGCAAGCGGTTTGTGCTCAAATCCAGGAATTCCAGGCTACGACAGTCCCAGAACAGGCGGACCGGGATGGTCCGCAGGGAGTTGGATCGCAAGTGCAAGGTCTGTAGCTTGCGAAGGCCGTAGAAGAGCTCGGGGTGCAGAGAGGATAACTGATTAAAAGAGAGGTCCAAATTCTGCAGGTTAAGCAGCTGGCTAAAAGTTGTGTTTGGCAAATGAAAGATTTTGTTGGAACTTAAGACTAATTCCTTAAGTTTATACAGTCCTTGAAAAGAATCTTCTCTGACTGTTGCAATTTGATTATGATCTAAGTGAAGCCAAGTAAGTTGACTGAAGCTTGCAAATTGATCCCTTTCAAGTTCAGAAATATAATTGTGCCTCAGTGACAAACCTAGCGAGCCCTTTTCAGTGGTGTTTGGCACTGAGTGAAACCCCTGAGAGTCACAGTAAAAGAGCAGCTTCTCACAGCGACATTTTGGTGGACAAGCCATGCCCAAGGCAGGCAGCATTTTTAAAACCATACTCATTGCATATAGTGCTGCCAGCATACGAGCCCCTAATGGCCACTTGAAATGTAAGCCTGCAGAATATAATTTAGGAAAACAACAAGATAGGATAGCCTTATCAGTACACTTGGAACATCACGGTGGAAGATTTCACTGCAGATAACATTGCCATGCATTTCCAACAAGCTAATTCTAAATGCAAGAAACAACTTACTACGACAAACCGAATACTTGGACATTACACTTAGGAGGAGGCTTTATCTCGATTACGGAGGGTTACAGTGGCACTATCGGAAAACATTTTTTTCATAAGGTTCATTGCAGAGCAATCAGCTTTAGCATCTTAACTGCTCCTTTAAAGCAGAGCCGTCATTCATTATACAAGGAACAGAGAAACGCAGGAACTTACCCATTCTTTTGAGTACATTGGAGGGTGCATTCAGTCGTAGTTTGAGACTCAACGCCGTGAGTCTGTGAAAGGCTCTAATATGAGACAGCCTTGAATAATTGACCGGGTTTAGAGTCCTTTGATATTAGTGCAAAATCCACGATGCTCTCTTGGAATATTCCTTTTGAAATTGCTGCCTTGATCTCCTCTGACAGGTCTGAAATTTTTAAGCCTTAATACAAGTTTTCGTCCTCCGTGGCTGCTCAGCTGGTTAATTGAAGCTCACGTTTTCCTTTTCCGCAGCTGTGGCTTCCTTTAGTCCTAACTTGTTGATGGCAGATGGGTGGCTTATTGCTGAGAGAAGCTCCTGTAGTAGCATGAGTGCATTTACTGAAAAGCTTTTCAGGGAAGCGGTACAAGAATGGATTTGCTTATGCGCTGCGACCACACAGGGCTCTATATAGGCTGACGTCACCTGGTGACGTTCCTTTTGTTTGGGTTTTCCAGAAGCTTTGCTGTTTTAAAGCATTGTTCTGCATACTGTGATCGTGTTAAAGACCACTGATAGAGGGGGAAAAATCCAGCGGCAGGAGTCCTTCGTCCCCGCGACAGAAGGAGCAGGAGAGACTTGCAGCACCCTGCTCCCCCCACATCTGCGCCGGCTCTGCGCAGCTGGGGTTAAAAGCAGCGCAGAGCCACGGGTGGAAGTGCCTGAGTGCTGCCTGCTCCCACTTCTCTACTAAATCTCCCTGCATGAAAGGAACTTTTAGATGCAAAATGCGCAGAGTTTGAATAGAGGATGCTGGTCAGCACTGGCTTTCATGGAGGTGAGAGGGATTGAGCAGCTCAGAGCTCCGTGTGACAACTATGTGCGACTGTGGTCCCTGCAGAAGTGCAGAGAGCAGTGGTGTAGCTGGAGCTGGTGTGTCAGGAAGTACAGCCTGGGAGCAGGGCACAGGAGCAAGTGCTTCGAGCCAGGGGAAATTTCTGGAAAAAGCAAAGCTTGTGTTAAGGCACAGGAAAAATTTAATTGGAATCCAGCTTGACAGTGTGTGGTTATGAAACTAGAAAATCTATTTTCTCCTCCCAAACGGTGGCTTTTGTACTTGCTTTTTCCTGGGCACTGGAGTGCAGGGAGGAAACGGTGAGGTTGGCATTTCCAGTCGGGGCTCGGAGCAGTGCGAGGGCTTCCTTGTGGTCACTCGCTATGTCCTGCTGCTGTGTGTTCTCTCAGAAAGGGGGAGACCGCCTCCATGAGCCCCTGGCTGCAGGGTGGCTCTGTAACAGCTATCCTGTGGGTTTAGGGCTGCAGAGCTGTGTCCCTGCAGAGCTGTGTGTGCTGGTCCAGCCCCGCCGGGCTCTGGTCGGAGTGTGCTCGCACAGCCAGGAGGAGGACACTGGGCTCTCAGGCTGTTTGCTTGCTTTAAAGGTTCATTGCCCCATTATTCAGAGCAACCTCTCCTCTGGGACAGTCGGTATTGAAAGGTAAATGACCAGGCTTGATTGACATTTTTATATGTTTTTGGGATGCATGTGCAGATAAAGCCTTCGGAGCCACTGCTCTGGTTGTGGCTGGGTGTGGGTGCAGCAGGGGGATGCCGGCTTCCTGCTCCAGGCAACTTGGATAAGCTGATAAGCTTTTCTTTTATTTTCACCTTGAGATATAAAGCAATAATGCAGTAGGAGGCACTTGACAATGTTTTCTGTGTAGCAGCGAGGTATCACCTCTGACCTCCAAGATCTGGAATGAGCCGAGAATAACAAATTTCCCATGCTGATGGAGCAAGATGAATTGTGTCAAAAGAAGGTTTTAAAATAAAATGGCCTTTTACCTTTGTTATTAAGTGTTGGTTCCTTGCTTTGGTTCCTTGGAGGTCCTTGCTAAAACTAAGACCTGCTGTTTCCTGCCTGCTTCTCCCTTGGCTGTCTGCTGGTGGTGGGAAGGGGACACTGCCTCTGGTGCTCCCTTTCTGGGATGGGCAGACTCAACGGGAGCACTGGGTGGAAAGTAAAGGGATGGAGAAGGTGAACTCTTTAACAACACACAAGAAGAAAACCTCAAAACCCCCTCAAACCTCAAAAAGAGCTAAAGCAAAACAAATAAACCCTACCCTGAACCCATTAGGAGAGTAACTGTCTTTAATGATTAAGCAAATTAGGAAATGTTAGATAAATTTCTTAAATTGCTCTGCCATAGTAAATATTTTCACATTTGCTCCAGGGTGAAAGAAATACATGCAAAGAAATTACATAAACCTATTTAAAGAATTTCTTCTTGTTTAACGTTCAGGGTACAAAGAGCTGAGGCTCAGCTGCCAGCTGCCCAGCGGAACCGCAGCACCTGCGGACGGTTCTGGGAGCAGCTCTGCGCAACACCCCGATCTGAAGTGTTGCTTTGAATTCTAAGAACGTTTCAATATGTTACCGTAACATTTAACAACAACATTCCAAAGGCTATAATTTGAGGTCAACTGTTAGCCCTCCCCGCTGCTGCCTCTTCCACTCTTACCAGGAGACCGAAATTAGGGATCGTTGGAAACATTTTGCTTTTTTGCATCAGTATCTGCTGGTAGGTTCCTCCCACGTCAAGATTGTGTAATTTGGCACAGAGTTAAGAGTTAATGTTCAAACACGGTGAGTTGCTCCTTTTCTGAAGCTCTCCATTCTTTGGCCCTTAACCAAACAAGGGCTATTTAGCACCTTGCCAGCGAGTTTCCTGTTTAGGAAACTGTTAACACGAACTTTATGGGTGCTTTTCTTAGCAAAACATGTTTTTATGTGCACTTGCTGTGAAATAGCAGTTATTACCACAAGTGTGCATCTGAGTCTCCTGAGTGTGGAACACTGCAGTGACATTCACATTGTTCCTTGGGAGCTGCCTGGGGTATCAAGGTGTAACAGGCTGGGAATAAACCCCCAGAAAACTCATGCAAATGCATTTCTTCTGAGCCTGAAAAGTCATTGCCTGGCAAGGAAAACCATGTTGATGCCATCTGGGCACTTCTGCCCCAGCGGGAGCTTTATGGCAGCCTGAACCCTCACGTTCAACGTGGACAGGGAAATTGGCAGGAATAAGCTTGCTAGGACCAGATAACCCTTTTGGGGGCTTCTCACCTACCCCACTCCTGGGGCAGCAGCACAACTGGTTTTCCTGCTAAACCCATGCGCTGGGAAAGTAGAATTGCACCCTGAGGCGAGCGTTGTCATTTAGTTAGGCTGACATCTTGTGGAAGCCTTCCTAGTGTATTAAGAACAACATAAAAGCTAATTTTACTGGATGTAGATGTGGGGGCTGCGTGGCTTTGCTGTGCTGGGGGCCTGGAGGGCGCAAGTCCTGGAGCTGCAGGTGATACTGCAGCACCCGGGACACGCAGCCACGTGTGTGGCACTGCACAGGCAGCCAGCTCACCCCTCTGCCTGCAGGAAGGGCTGTGGGAATTGCACCTCGGGGGCCATGGGAGGGTTTGCTGCTTTTTGGCCAGAAGGTTGTTGTGCTGTGTCACGGGACTGTGAGGCAGGAGGTGGGCAGGGACGTGTGGCTGCAGTGTCACCGTGCGTGCTCTGTCACTCGGATTCGCTGCCGTGAGCTGGGGTAGGACTGAGCCCTGGGAAGGGGCACATGGGGCAAAGGCATGTCCGAGGTGATCCAGCAGCAGCAGCAGATGTGCCCAGTGCTTCAGAGAGCCGGAGAGTCCTTTGGGGCAGGGCAGTGGGAGGGATGGGTCACGGCACTGTAGGTCGGGTGTCGTTGTCTTCCTGGGAGCAGAGGGCACGTGTGGTGGCATCATGCCCACCACAGGAGGCTGTCACCTCCCTGTCTGGCAGCTCTCTGCACCTGGCACTGGTTGCACATGGTAATTCCTCCTTGTAGCGGGGTGAGTGCAGCAGCCACCCTTCCCCTCTCTGGTGCAGCCTGGCCGTGGGGAGGGATGTCAGGCTGGCAGTGCTGTGGCACTGCCAGCTGGGCAGGGGGGACAGTGCAGGCAGCTTTATTGTCACTCAGGTTCTTGCTGAACCCTGGACCATGCCATGCAGCCCGTTTCCTTTGCTGAGCTGTGGGCTGGCTGTGGGAGACTCCTTCCTGCAGCAAACCAGGGCACAGTCCTGCTTCCTCCACCAGCAGACCTTGGATGTGAAAACACTGCTGGAATTTGTGTGGGCCACGCTCTGCTGCTCTCACTGCCTGGCCTTGAATCAGCACTGTTCTGTCTGGAATTTGGTGGCAGCCCTGCTGTCACAGTGATGGAGGGCCGTGCATGCTTATCCTCTGTAGACACGGAATTAGGCTGGGGGGCAAGGCAGAACCAAGCCTGGGACAAAATGCCCCTGGGAGCTGATGTCCTGTGTGCCCTGGAGGCAGAGCTCAGAGGTGGCACGTGTCACACCACTGCCTGCCCATAGGAAGGTGTGCCAGGCACTCATTTGCCACTTATTCAGCCCCATCATTAACCAGGATGCTGCCTGTGGTACTGACATCCCAGAAGACAATTCACAGACAACCTGAAGCAGAAACCTCTCTGCCAACCATCCTTTTTGGGTAATTGTATGGTGAGTGGCAGGTGGGGCAGTGGTGGCTCTGGGCAGTGGCACATCTGGCTCACATCTGGGTGCTGATCTGGGGAGGGGGCATGCTGGGCTCTGCAGGGATGGTGTGAGGTGGTGCTGAGCAGGAGGCACCATCTCCCTCTGTGGGCTCAGCTTAACCCAAACTGTTGATGAACCTTTAACAACAGATGTTTGTGATGTTTAGCTACAAAAACGTATCTTTGAGTGGCTGGTTACAGCACATGCTCTGCGGATCCTGGTGGAATGCACCACCACCACGGTGCTCCTGTATCTCCAAAACTCAGTTGGGATTAGATTTTAACCTCCATAGCTGCAGGAAAAGCTTGGATGCATCTTTTGGTTGTCTGAATTCAGGTGGCACACCTACAGCAGGAGTGCTTTGTGACAGAAATGGTGATTCTGCTCCCCTCCCTGTACACAAATCCCCTTTCTTTGCTTTGAGCATTAAAACAAGCCCCACTGGGGATGGTGGTGTGAGCTGGCACAGCAGGGATGCAACAGGGAATGTTTGTGTTGCTCTGCAAGCAGGGCAGCAGTGGTGGGGGAAGAGCAGAGATTAAGGAGGTGGGGAAATGAGCAATTTTTAACATCAATTCTATCCTCTTTGATAAAGATCTGATTTAATTTAAAGTAAATTTGCACCATGGCTAAATTTATTATCCATGATGCTGGACAGAGTTGGGATATTGTACTGCAGGATAATTGACATGGTCATCATGACCCTATTAAATCTACTGAATCTATTAGCTGCTCACTGGCTGCGGGGCTTGTGATTCCCTCAGCAGAGTTTTGTGCTGAATATCTAAAAATCCTATTAGAAATCTGAATATTTGGGCTTCACTCTTGTGAGTCCTCCTAATCCCGTGGGTAGCAGGAGCTGATGGCTGGGCTGCCTTGTGCTCCTGGGTCATTAGCTGGCTCCTCAGTGAAGGTTCACACCAGACATGAGGACCAGTTTTTAATGGTCAGGCTAATTGGTTAGTGGAACAAATTACCCAGAAGAGCTAAACTGGCACTTGGAGCCTTTAAAACACGATTTATTACTTGAGAGAGGAAGACTAGCTCAAACAGGACTTTTGAGCTGTGGGGTGGAACCAATGGGTAAAACTCCCGAGGTGTGTGGGAGCCAGGACAAAGTGACAGTGGTGTGGCCCGGGATGATCCTCAGCGTTCCCAGGGGCGTTCATGCTGCCACAGGCTGTGCAGCTCTTCATGTGTTCCACCAGGTCCTAGTGGGGTTGATTGGCCCCACGGTGTTTATTATGCATGGAAAAAAAAGTCAAGAAACTTCAGCTGGGCAAAACTCGACATTGTTGTGTCCAGGACCTTGGTTGGAGTTGGCTGTGATGGTTTAAGATGTCAATGGGAGCAGCAGGGTGTCTGTAGAGGTGTCCTGGGTCTGTCCTGTTCTGCCCCAGCTCAGCCCTAACAAAGGATCCCAGTCAGTAGCTCTGTGTGCTAAATCACCAGAGCTAAATTAGCAGGGTGCTTCATCCTGCAGCCTTCCAAAGGAAATTCTGGTCATGCTTTTGACAAGCTTCTGTACTAAAACTTCTGCATGCCAACAAGGTGGAAATAAACTGGAGCTGCCTTCCTAAAATCTACTGGGGCTGGATTCTACAGCTCTTCCTGTGCTGGGACGTGGTGCAGTAGGAATGGATCAGCAGTGAGGAATCAGTGCTGCTCAGGCTGTAATGTGCTCTTTGTTGCATAGTGGTCTCATGAACTGATTGTCCATTAGTGGAAGCCATCTCTGGGTTTTCCTCTCATCCAAAAGGCATCTGGTGCTGTGCACTGAGGCTGTTGTGGGCTGTGAAGCCAGGGACAGCAAAGTGGAATTGATGGGCGGCCTCGCCTCAAATCCCTGCTCCTGCTTCTTGTTAAAATGGTAATGTGGGAGCACCCGGGGAGAAGTAAAATGGCACTTCTTGGAATAGCTGAATGTTTGGCTTTCTGCATAATAGATGAGCATATATCTTAGATCCAAACTTGTTCCTGGGAAAAACCCCAGTGTATGGGGAGGGGTGCTGTGGGTTCAGTAAAATGGTCACGTTGCTGTGGGTAAACAGGGGTGAAACAGCAGGAGGAGAAGCAGCTGCCACTGCAGGTTGGTGTCTCGGAGCAGCTTGTGCCTGGTGGCAGCTTCTGGGGTCAGTGTCCCCCTGTCCCCCTCAGGTGCCAGCACTCCCCACTGCCGCCAGCATGCCAGGGACAAAGCCATTGATCAGCAAGTCTTGTCTGTCATATCCCCCGAGCAGGGGAACAGCAAAGTGTTGGGTAAATCAGTGCATTACTCTTCACTGTATTTCGAGCCTTCAGCTTCGATTTTTGAATGCAGAGCAAAGACGGGGGCCAGTGCCAGGGCTGCCGAGGGCTGTGGCAGCGCCACAACGAGCTCCTGGGTTTAGCTTCAGTCACTTTTCAGTTACCTTTTGTGATGAGAATCAAATAACTTGATCATGGCAGTGACAAATCTTCAATAATTCATTACACTATAATGACATTACAACATCCTAACTCCCTTCCCCCCATTTTTAATTTCTGCTCTAGAGTGGACTTGGTGTTTTAGATTGTTCATCCAGATATTTCACACCAGCCTGTCACCTGGAGAATTGATACCTGGCATACCCTCTCTGCAGCACTGCTAAACGGTTTTTCTTCTCGACTGGATAATTATATTGATTGTGGCTTAGGACTTCAGAAATTGGATTGTGGTTGCATAAAGTGTGTTTTGAAACCCTAATATAAGCTATATTATACAGAAAAAACTCCCAGCAAAACCAGACCACCACCACTGTCTTACCTAACTCTTAATTTGGTACAAATGAGGATATCTTTGACCTCATGTCTGATGGAAAAGGGAAGCTGCCCCTGCTGCCTGGCCCTTTGCCCTCTCTAACAACGGGGCTCAGGAGAAACGTGCTGGATCAAAACCTTGGCAGCTTCCCGTGGGTGGGCCTGGAGACTCACTGGAAATGTTGAATTTCTTACCCAGCAAAAGGTTCATAAGGATTTGACTTTTGATTTTGGGCTTTCGGCTGCCTGCTCAGGAGCAGTGTTGTGTGATCCCTGGGGATGGGGTTTGGAGGCAGCAGTGACTGCCTTATCAGGGAGGTGGAGACCACTGCCAGGGTGCAGAATCACTTTGCAAACCTGAAAAATAAAGAAAGAAGCTTACAATATATTTGAAATGAATAATAACTGCTTTGAGACCCTGAATACCTGTTTATCTCTCTGTCTGCTGTTTTCCAGGCTGGCCGCAAGGAAAGAAGTGATGCCCTGAACTCTGCCATTGATAAAATGACCAAAAAGACCAGAGACCTGCGCAGACAGGTAATGAATGTGTCAGAGGTGGTACTGGCTGAGACAAACGAGTGCCTTGCTGCATGCTTGCCCTCTGGGAAGTGTTGTCTGGGGATTTGTTTCTGCTGGGCAGTGGGTTTGGTGGCCTGTCTTCAGTGAATTAAAAGCCAGAAGCTTCCAGTGCGTGGCTCGGAGGGAAGCACGAGGTGGGAATGTAATTCCCTGTTAATTCCCTGTTAACTGTGAGATACAAATGTTGGAGTCTTAATCATCCTCATGATAAGAGAGATAAAAAAGCCCAACCAAAACCTCCCGAAAAACAACTTTCATGTTGTGGATTTTGAAGATAATCAGTGATATTTTATAATTCTGGTGGTGCTCATCTCGACCTGTTTTATTTGAGAACTATATTTATGTAGCATCAGCCTTTTGTCTGTTTGATTTTAAAGCAATATATTCCCATTTTTGAGTAAGCGAGAATATGGATGAGGTTTGTTGAAAAATGTTTTTATTCTAGCAGAAAAACAAAAAAGTTAAATCAGTGTGTTGTTTAATCAGCTGAGGGAAAGCAGCAAATTTACTCAGACAAAACCAATATGAGCTGCTAAATCAATATTTGTGGCCAAACTGGTGACTTGCACTTCTATAACTAATCCATTTTTTAAGGAGATTTAATTTAAATTGAAGCAAAAAGTGTGTAGACAAGACTTAGTGCAAGGAAAGCCTTGGTCACACAAAGGAAAAGGGATCAATGACAAAAGTAGTTTAAGCTTTACGTATTAATACAGTAAGAGGGAAACAGCAGTGGAACACTACTGCAGAATAACTCATTCTTTTATTTTTACTTTAGCTCCGCAAAGCTGTTATGGACCATGTTTCAGACTCTTTTCTGGAAACAAATGTTCCTCTTTTAGTATTGATTGAAGCTGCCAAGAATGGGAATGAAAAAGAAGTTAAAGAATATGCCCAGGTTTTCCGTGAACATGCCAACAAATTGATTGAGGTAAGATGGTACAAATTAAAATTTAATTGTTGCTAGTTAAATTAAGGCAAGACTAGGCAAAACAGGTTTTTCAATTCTGTTGAAGCACAAAGCAAATTCTGTAATAAATTTCCTTTTGAAATTTTATTTGAATGAATTGAAAATGTAAGCTTATCAAAAGGAGCTGTTAAATAACCCATGTAGTTGTGGATATTACAGTGTGAGTGGGTGATAAAGGTTTTGTTACTTGGAGGTGGCCATTTGGAGTACGGGAGACGGAGGCAAGATTTTCCTCCTGGACGGTTAGACCCATTGCTTTGAAGCCTGGAGGGTTTTTCTTTCCAGTAAAATCCCACTGAATATAAACAGGCCTTTTATGTGAAGGCTTTTAGAATGAAAACCTGCTCGTGTGTGTGTAAAGAGCAAACAAGACACTCGGAATGACAACACCACTTATCCCTGCCACCCCTCTGTAATGAAAACCCAAAGGCTCTCAGCTGGTGGAACTGCAGACCAGAGCTCTAATTGGGGGGGAAACCAGGTTAAATGGGACCAACCTGTCTTAATTGGAATCCCAGGGTCACT
This sequence comes from Corvus brachyrhynchos, assembly GCF_000691975.1. NCBI lineage: Eukaryota > Metazoa > Chordata > Aves > Passeriformes > Corvidae > Corvus > Corvus brachyrhynchos. The sequence goes on along the minus strand of NW_008238831.1, from coordinate 443,447 downwards.
GAGGCTGGAAAAGCCCTCCGAGCCCATCGAGTCCCAGCTGTGCCCGATGCCCACCTTGTCCCCAGCCCAGAGCACTGAGTGCCACCTCCAGCCCTTCCTGGGACACCTCCAGGGATGGGCACTCCAAACCTCCCTGGGCAGCCCTT
>NW_008238831.1:432335-442729 GCF_000691975.1 Corvus brachyrhynchos | reverse complement strand
CCTCACATGCCAACTCCTGACCTCCCTTTCCATGAAGAAATTCCTCTGATGTCCAACCTGACCCTCCCCTGGCACAGCTTGAGGCCATTCCCTCTTGTCCTCTCGCTCATTACCTGCAGAAGAGGCTGACCTCACCTGGCTGCCCCTCCTGTCAGGCAGTTGCTTTAAGCGTTTTAGTGCAGTGTTGAGGGAAGCAGATTTCCAAGGGAGGTGTGTCTGCAGAGAGCAGCTGCAGAGTGTGCCCCGTGCTCGTGGATCCACCTGGGGAGCCTCGGCCTCTTGCCGCCGCCTTCGCGTGAGAGTTCTGTGCCAGCTGATGCTGAATGGCAAGGAACAAACAGCTATAGGTATTGTTGAGGAAACATGCCACTAGGAATAAGCTTCAAAAGCTCCTCCTGTGCTCTTCCATGCTTTGAGGCTCTGGCTGGTTGTGCTTAACCTCAGCAGCTCCCTGGGAGCAGTCCCAGGCTGTTTCGTGTGGTTTTGCTCTCTCAGTGTCTCTGGGTTTGATAATGGAGTCCATGTGTCTCCAAGGCTCATGGGGAATACTCTCACACAGCTGGGCAGATTCAAATTGCTCACTAATAAGACTTACTACACATCAGTAAAAGTAGTTTCTGACTGGCACAATGTATTTTTCGTAGGATTCTGAGTGCACTTTGCAACTGCCCCGTAGTCTGGTGTGGATGAAGTTTGTCCAGCTCTTTAGAGCTGCTGTCTAAGCAATGAAAATCTTTAATTCCTTGAAGGCATCCATTTTTCACTTTTGGCTTGTCGTGTTTCAGCGTCAGTGCTGTCCTCCTAGAGTTGCAAAGTTATTCTAATCTAAATTTTAAGTAACTGACGTTGTTCTGCAAAGCAGCATGTGGAAGGAAGGCAGTGCTGCTGTGCCCTGCTTTGGCAGCAGGATACAGCCTTGGGAACACTTTGAAGTGGGTTTGGTCTAAAGCCTCCCTTCTTCATGTTGCAAGCCTGATTTATCTAGAAAATTATTTTTAGGACTTGTTTACAGGAGAAGTTGAATGGTGTAACAATAGCAGTGCCTGTTCTGCCAGAGTTCTGCTACCTCCTCAGCAGATGTGTGGTGTCCACACATGGAATTTATTGGCATATTTACAGAGGAATAATTGTGCTGCTCTGTCCCTGAGCTTCTCCCCAGCCCTTGCCAGGTGAGCCCTTTCTCCCTGTCGCCTCGGGAGCCCTGTCCCACTGGAGCAGCCACAGTTCCATCCCCACTGGCACTGGCCCTACCTGGTGTGCAAACACTAAGCTGCAGAGGAGTTTTCCAGAGCCTCTGTACAGCCAGACACTCTTGTCTTCCAAGGACTATTCCCCTGAAAGGAGACATTCAGCAATATTTTTGACTGGCATCAAAAGTTTCTGCTAAAATGATACGCTGCTGCAACAGCTTTTTGAAGGCCTGGTTATTGCTTTTGCTGTCTGAAATGTAACTGTAGTTGCAGAGTGGCATGATCTAGATGGTTTATAAACCTCTTCCCTGAATGGAGATGGATTAGTACATACACTTAGCTTCGACAGAAGGGGAGTAGTGCTCCTGCAGAGCCCTTGTCCCAAGGGGCAGGAGAGCCACTGGAGTCGTATGAGATGTCACAGTCACTGTGTGGGAAGATGGGTCAGGGTGGGTTGCACTTGAAATGTCTTGTGTCTCTGCCAGAATGGAGAAGGACGTGTGCAGGTTCCCTCGTGATTCTGCTCTTGGGCAGGAAACTCAGGAGAAACAATAAAAGGTTGTGTAAGAGCAGAGCAGAAGATGTTTTGCCTGTTGAGATGGGAAGTGATTGCTTCCACCTGCTTTCAGGGGGAGATGAGTGTGCAGGGAGCTTATCAGAGCTGCCCTCACAGGTGCTGCCGAGCCACTCAAGACATCAAATGTGCCCAAACAGCTGCAGCACAGAGTGGAGCTGTGGTACATCATGCCCTGACTGACAAGCTCCTGTGATTTAGATGTAGAGGGGAGCACGTCCTTCCTTCCCTTTGATGCTGAGCGAGGGCAAGAAACGTGTGGGAGATGCTGCTCTGCCCTGGGGAGCTTGGCACATCCCCACTGGACTGCTGGGAGGGCTTGCACCTTGGGTCAATACCCCCGTGTCTGTGAGCTGGAGGAGTCAGTGAACCAACCCCTGAGAGATATATAATGAGATAGATGTATTTTATTTTATTTTATTTTCCATACTGAACTGTTGCAGGCGTTGGCCGGACAGGAGGAGTGGCAGTGCTGGTTCTGCCCTGGGTTAGCACAGGGAGTTCTTGCTCCTGCAGTGCAGGGCTGTTTATGGGCCCTCCAAGCACCCATAAAGAGATGCAAGCACATGATTTGGGTAATTTCGTTTTGAAATGTTCCCTTCTTGGCAGCACAGCACTGTCTGCTTTTGTGGTTCCTAATGTCCAGGCAGACAAATTTGACCAAAAGGTCCAATAACCACAAAAGCCTGATTTGCCTGCTGGGTCTGTGTCTTCTAGAGAACCCATACCAAGCACATCCCAAAGGGCTCCCATTTAATTTGTTTCCCACATAGTAAAATCCTAACCCTTTAATCCTGCCTTTTGAAAACTGTGTAACAGTAAAAGAGTAGAATGAGCCTTGTCTCAGTTGAATAATACGTTTCAAAGATAGCTTTCAAAATTGCTCTGTGCTAACAGACCATTAACTCTGGCTGGATTTGGTTAAAGGAGTTCAATTCAGGAATTGAGAAGCCAATTTCAATGTAACACACAAGAATAACAGAAAAGACAGCATTTGGGGAACCAGCGGAACAAAAACTTAAGTTCACTTGTAAACTATGAAAGTCTTCCCAGTTTCCAGATTGGGAACTACTTGCTCCATTCCAATGGTTTTTCCCACTGGGTGAGGTAGCCTTGGCTCTCCGGCCTCTGGCTTTGCTCTTGAGGAAGGACAGCTTGGCACTGGCATCCTTGGAGTGACTGTTTCTCCCCAGAAGAGACGGGGCTGTCCTGCAGCGTGGTGCTCATGGGCACTGATGTCACTGAGCACCACGCTGGCTCTTTGTCCCTGCCAGGCTTTGAAGAGCGTTTGGGCTGAGCTGTTTTTTGCCTCTCCCCAGGGATGCTCCAGCCTGCTCCTGCAAAGGGAAAAAGCCCCACGTTAAGCAGAAACCTTTGCTACACTGTTGAATGCTTTAGAAAAATAAAAATTAGCTTGTCAATTTGTCACTTTTTACGCTGTGACACAGTCTAACACTGTGTAGTTTTAATGGAAAATTTTTCAGACGTTTCAGAAGTGAAAGGTAAATGAGGACAGAGTCCAGGTTAAAATCCTCCAGTTTACTTGCTGAAGAATATTTTGGAGAATATTTTGTAGTTCCTTAAAAAGAACAAATAATCTCCTCTTCCTCTGGAACCCACTACCCCTGTGTCAAATGTTTTTCTCAACTTAAATTTTATTTATAAGTCTTCTTCTCAGAGAAATATTGCTAAGACCATGGAGGCAAAAGCTCTCAGTGGTGTTTCATAAGCATTGATTTTTTTTCTAATTGCTTTAATTTATCTGAAAAGACTGCTCTGTGCCTTTTTTTAATGCACTGGGTTGCATCTTGCATATGGAGTGATGATTTTCTCATTTTCAGTGAAACCCATGAACAGATGCAGACGGCAAATTTATTTGCTTGGAAAGAATCACATTTGGGCACTTGCAGCTCCATAAGCTTTCTGTAGCCTCTTGCTCTGACATTTCCCCCTTCTGTTGCCCTCACTGTCTCGCCCAATGTCCTGGAGTCATTCTTCAGATCTCAGTCTAAAAATACCCCTCTCCCAAAGCCTGAAGCCTTGCACACTTGCTGCATTTTTCTTGCAATTATCCTGATTTGCTCAGACTTGCAGCCTGTATGTTCTTCGGAGAGTCTTAACAGCTGCAGGTTTTTTACATGTGAAAGGCTTTTAAAAAATGTGAAGTGGATAAAACACAGCTTGGATTTAAAATAAAAACTGGCTTTTAGACTGGAGGCACAGTGAAGGTCTTCAAAAGCTGAGGTTTGGCTGTCCCCTGGTCACGAGGTGTCACTTACCTGGGCATGGCCAGGCACCATTCATTGCAAACAAGGCATGGAGTGGAAAAATCCAGCAGATCCAGAAGTTAATCTGCTCTGACAAGATTATCCTTTGTGTCCATCAGCCACCTGATTTCCAGAGTTTCTACAGAGTTTTCCAAACCTCTCTGGAGGTGGCTTTGCTCATGCTTTCAGCGCTCTCCCCTCCTGCCTGCCAGCACGGGGATGCTGTGGATCAGTCAGGGCTGCCAGGCAGGGATGAGGTTCCTGGGATACAGTGCAGACAAGCACTTGGCACCCAACTCAAGTATTGACTTGGAGTGTTTTTCTGAATTTTATTCATATCTCAAAACCCAGCATTTTCCAGACTAGGGTCATTACCAGGGTACCTCAGCACCTATTTTTCCAGTACTCTCATTTACAGAGGGGAAAAAAATCTGCCAACTCAGGTTTGTCTTTTATTGCTTTTATTTTTAATGTAATTTTGTATTACAAGGGAAATCTCCTTGCACTGTGGTCTGGAGAAGAGAGACAGAGTTATTTCCCATTTAAAATGGAGACCAAAATGAGCAAAATATCTCTTCCAAAGCACAAGCACGTTTTCTGTAATTTTTCTGTAGATAGCCTTGGCAGCAATTTAAAACTAATGTCTTCAATAAATGACCAGTGTTACTCTAATGTGCCCTCTAAAGTCTGACACTCTTCAACAGCCGATGTACTTTCCTTGTAAGTTCATTTTATTAGTCAACTAATTCATAAATAAATTAAATTCTTCTCGTAGAACATGCTTTCCTTACATTCATAATCAGGAAAGCAGGAAAGCCTCAGCAGAAAGATGTTCCTACATTTTTCAACAAAACTGGGTATACAAATTTAATACATCATACATAAGTAAAGGCAAGTGACCTTTTAATAGGATAACTTCTGTTCTTGTAAGGTTATTTTTTGAGGCCAATCTTCTAATGCTACACCAAATAATGTATGAAAGGGTCTCTAGGATGCTGGTAGAGTTTAAAAATCATGTTGGAAGAGAAGTAAGAGACTTCAGGATAATCTGTCTGTCCAGATTTCATTGTAAGTGCACATGGGGAAGCAGGGCCACGACAGTGAAACTGATGGCAGGGATGAAGGGATTGAATCCTCACAAATCTGGGCAGGGATTGGGCTGTTTGGAGACAATTTCTGCCTTTGGAAATGCTCTTGGTTTGCTGCTGCTGCTCCATGGAGGAGAGACATTTCTGCCACACCTCAGCCACAGGGACAGTCACCTCGCCGTGTGACTGCTGGCAGGGAGGGGCTTGCTCTGTGCACACCTGGGCCAAGGGAGATGTGGAGGGGGTAGAATTTGGGGGTGAATGAGTGTAGGGTGGGGAAAATACTCATGTGCTTTTATTCCACTAGAAACTGCCCTGTGTTTACTCTGTTCCTTTTTCCTTTGGAAACAGAAGCTTTTGTGGAAAGGGAAATGTGTAAAAGTGGTCAGGAAGTGTGAGAGCAGTTGGGTTTAGGTGGTGTTGACACGATGTCTTCAGAGGCAGCTGAAAAGCAGTAGAGTCTTTTCATTTTCCAGATATTTAAGTCTTAATTCCAACAGCATTTTTAAGTAGCTTTTTGGGTAAAGTTTTTATAGATGTGGCATAAGCGTTTTAATTCTTGATATTTAACTAGAAGCCTTGATGCATGTCTGGATTTTCATCATCTTAGTCATTAGCAATATTGGATTATTAGTCATGTCATGTCATCAAGGAGTTGCCTGAAATCTGTGTAGAGCTCATTACTGACACTGTTTTGTCGTCTTCCTCAAGAGCACAGTGTACTGACAATTACAGTTACACTGCCATGAACAGTTGTCTGAATCACCAGAAACTGGTTTAAGCAGCTAATAATAGGCACCAGCTTGGAAGCCTTTAGATCAGAAGGCAGCACGTTCTGAGTGATGAGCAAACTGAGATGGGAAAGAAGTACAATTTCACAGAATCCCAGACTGGTTTGGGCTGGGAGGGACCTTAAAGCTCATCCCATCCCACCCCTGCCATGGGCAGGGACACCTTCCATTATCCGAGGCTGCTCCAAGCCCCAATGTCCAACCAGACCTTGGGCACTGCCAGGGATCCAGGGGCAGCCCCAGCTGCTCTGGGCACCCTGTGCCAGGGCCTGCCCACCCTCCCAGGGAACAATTCCTTCCCAATATCCCATCCAGCCCTGCCCTCTGGCACTGGGAAGCCATTCCCTGTGTCCTGTTTCTACATACTCTTGTCCCCAGTCCCTCTCCAGCTTTCCTGGAGCCCCTTCAGGCCCTGGAAGGGGCTCTAAGGTCTCTCCAGAGCCTTCTCTTCTCCAGGCTGAACACCCCCAGCTCTCCCAGCCTGTCTTCATTTCCACTTTGATAAACACAGAGACATTTTTGGATAAGGATAATTATTTGGGTACTGTCCAGATATCACTACTAGAAACACTTTTATTTTAAGGAAAGGTATTTGTGTTGCTAAGAAGCATCTCAGATGAGGGTTTGCTTTGAAGGTTTCAGCTGAAGCTGAGCTCTCCATCACACACCAGTGGTGTCACTGCTGTCGTGGTAGCTCAGACAGACTTGTGTAACTAATGTGGTTTGTGATTATAGCATTTTAACACTTCAGCTTGTTTGTCTGAGGGAGGAATAGTTCCTGTGCCAGCAGTTACATCTGCTGCCACAGCTGCATCGACGAGGGGCACGGTGCCCACGTCGCACACTGGTGTTGCTGTACCAGCCCTGCTTTCCCTCAGGTCTGTAGAGAGGATAATCCACCAGGCTGGAAATAAAGATATTGCTGCACTTTCCTACTGCGGGTATGGTTTATGCCATAGATGTATTGATTCCCTTCAAACACCTCTTCTTTCTCTGTAATTGAAAAACTTCCCTGTTGGCAAGAGAGGAGTTGTGTCCATGCTGCCCTTGCTGCGTGGTAAATGGAGCCCAGTCTGGTTTGTCCTGATGCACAAACTCTGGGATTGCCCAGCTGTGAAAAATTTCCCTTCTCTGTGAAACCTTGGCAACACATGGATTGCTCTCTGTTGGGGAAGAACACTTCCTCAGGGCATGGAAGGAGCTCACCACTGTGGAGCAGAGCTTTTGCAGGACAGCTGTACCTGGAATGGCACCAGGGAGCTGGAGAGGTATTTGGAGACAGCTCTGGACAGTGGGAGAGGCAACTGCAAAGCTGTATTCCTTAACTAGAACTTTAAACACTGATACAGCTAGAAATGTGGAAGTATTAAGATGTAATCCCAAACAAAAGGTGGTCACCCAGGAAAATATTAAGTGGTCATTTCAATATAACAGGGAGCAGAAGGTAAACAATACATTTATTTTTATACTATTACATTACTTACAAGAGCATGGGGAGACAGAGCAAGGGGGAATGGCTTCCCCCTGCCAGAGGGCAGCATTAGATGGGATTTGGGAGAGAAATTCCTCCCTAGGAGGGTGGGCAGGCCCTGGCACAGGGTGCCCAGAGCAGCTGGGGCTGCCCCTGGATCCCTGGCAGTGCCCAAGGCCAGGCTGGACATTGGGGCTTGGAGCAGCCTGGGATAGTGGAAGGTGTCCCTGCCATGGCAGGGGTGGCACTGGATGAACTTCAGGTCCCTCCCAACAGAAACCAGTGTGGGATTCTGTGATGTTGTCTCTGATCCCCTTCTCTTGACATCACTTGCCAGCCTGTTGAAATAACAAACTGTGTAACCTCCATTTCTCATTGTGCAAAACTTTGGAATCAAAAATGCCAACCTTTGCTTGCCAGTTTTGTTCCAGCCAGCTGAAACTTCCCCTCCTTGTGTTTATAACCAGACTTGGAATGAAAACTGTTGTCATCTTCGCGTGAGGCTGCAGAGCTCTGGAAATAGCAGTTCCCTCAGTTTAGTCCTTCGTTCCCCCTGGTGCTTTACGTCTGCAGTTTGTCTGTGTGTGCCTTGTTTTATTTAAAGACTTTTACTATTTTCAGTTAATACATTGGGATTCCGTTGCCCACAACAAGCTCTTGCAAGGTACCTTCTGTGGAGCTGCGGCCACATGCAGCTACTTAAGTCATATAAAATCACAAAGCACTTTGACAGCAGGGCTCCGGTAACTCTCTGCACAGTCCCAGTGGGTTTGATCCCAAGTCCTGCTGTAGTAAAGAAGTGGAGTCGTTTTGTGTAATTCCTAGTTAGCTCTGCCTCTGCAAAATGAGGGGTTTGTAGGGTTGGAGCTGTAACACTTCTCCCTCATGCAGCACCTGTTAGGGCTGGCTGTTAAAATGCTCAGATTTGTCTTGAATATTGAGTGTAGTGTACAGGTAAATAAATAAATGTATGGACTTAGTGAATAATGAAAGCCTTTCTGGAGAGGGATGGGGATTACATAATCGACGCATCTCTTCTGAGAGTCCTCGGTTGCCATTAGTTTTGCCAGAACAGTTGTTTCTGCAGATAAATTCATTTCCTGAGCTTTGACCAGCGTGAGGGAAATCGGGACAGGTTTTTTTTAATATGGAGAAGGAAGAAATTAGCTGTGCTGTGTTTGAATTTTGTGAGAATATCAGATACACTTTTCTTTAGCAAATCCCTAGGAGGAGAATGTTCAATTGCTGCCTGTCCATTCTTTCTCTTTTTGCTTTAAAAATGGGTGATTTTTTTAACTGCTTAAAAGTTGGAATTTGCATTCCCAGCGAAATTGTAAAATGTAAAGCAAAGAAAATAGAACAAGCAGCTGAAGTTTTGAAGTTTGATCAGAAATGAAAATGCCAGGAACACCTTTGAAAAGCTTGGTTTCCGTGGTGTTGAAATTCCCAAGGTATCTGTGTACACATGGATGTGGGTTTGTTATTTTTGTGTAAGAGTTTTCGAGCACCAGTTATGAGAGGATTCTGCTTAATGTCGAGCTGAAAAGTTTGTCAGTGTAAGACAGTCGGAAAACTTCTTTCTGCAACACTACTTTTACAACTGCAGGTTCAAATGAGAGTGCTCAGACTCTCAAGATTCAATTAGTGCGTGTTTGGCTCCTGCACAGCGATGTGTAATCCGGGGTTGTAGCAATGCTGGGTGGCAGGGCCAGCTCTGACAACGTTCAATTATGCAACAATAAACACATTACAGAGCCTTCTTTGGGCTGCACCAGCTTGGGGTGGTTGCAGCAGCAGCACCTGCTTAGGAGATTTTGCCTTCTTGACTGCCTGAAGAAGCTGTCCTGAAAACTTGACCTGTAAACAAGGAGGAAAAACCTGGGAGGTGTTTCTGTGAAGTCAATCCAGGTGCATAATTCAGAGGCTTTAATACATACTTTTATTGTCAGCCTCTGAAATCCTTGCAAAGGAAGGTTTAAAGTGTTAGAGATTATAATTCCTTTCTTTTTCTCTTGCATTTTTTGTCTCTTGTTGAAAATGCAGTTTGCCAGTCCTTCATTAAGAGTTCCCTGTAAAGCAACCCCTCTGCCTAAGCCAGGGAGTCTGTGCAAGGAGAAGGTGGAACAAGCACCAAGGTGGAGCATTGTTACACAGAGCCACAGAATGCTCAGAGTTGGAAGGGACCCGCAAGGATCATCAAGTCCAGCTTTTAAGTGAATGGACCCACAACCTCGGTGTTATTATTAGCATGGCTGGGTTATGTTCAACAGTGTAATTTAAGAAGCTTAACACTGACCCCAAACTTGTGTAGTTGAGGCTGCTGCAGTTTTTTAATTGCTGGAAGACTTAACTTCTTAGTCGCGATCTGAACAAATTTTGAGTTTAAAAAAAAAACAAACCCAAAAAACATATTTCATGTGGAAAAGGTACAGCCTGTGTCTTGTCTGGGAAGGCGGTTCTCTGCCACAAATTGTTACTGATGGTAGAAAGAACAGCTTTAGAAATGTCAAGTTTTTCCTGATTTAAAAATTAGTAAATTCTGAAGAGTCAAAGTTAACTAGAATTTGAGATGGAATCACTCTGTGACAGATGGTACAATATTTTTTTTAATATTAGATTTACACCTTCTTACTAATACCATATTCCCAGCTGACCCTTTGCCCTGAGATAGTGTCTGCCTCTCAGAAGGAGCCAGTTAAGTTATGCCTCCTCCAAAGGCACAGAACCATGGAAGCATTTAAGTTGGAAAAGCCCTCTGAGATCCTTGAGTCCAACCATTCCCCCAGCACTGCCAAGGCCACCACTAAACCCTGTCACCAAGTGCCACATCTGCATGGTTTTTAAATGCCCCCAGGGATGGTGAGTCCACCACTGCCCTGGGCAGCTGTGCCAGGGTTGGACAATGCTTTCAGTGAAGAAACTTTCTCTGGTATCCACCCTGAGCCTGCCCTGGCCCAGCCTGAGGCCGTTCCCTCTCCTCCTGTCCCTGTTCCCTGCCAGCACAGCACCACGC
>NW_008238831.1:427989-432275 GCF_000691975.1 Corvus brachyrhynchos | reverse complement strand
CCCCCCTGAGCCTCCTTTGCTCCAGCCTGAGCCCCTTTCCCAGCTCCCTCAGCCGCTCCTGGGGCTCCAGCCCCTTCCCAGCTCCCTTCCCTGCCCTGGACATGCTCCAGCCCCTCAGGGTCTCTCTGGCCATGAGGGCCCAGAACTGGACACAGCCCTCGAGGTCCCTCAGCAGGGCCAGCACAGGGGACGGGCACTGCCCTGGCCCTGCTGCCACCCCATGGCTGGCACAGCCCAGGGACCATTGGCCCCCTGGGCACCCCTGGGCTCGTGTCCAGCCCCTGGCACCACCACTCCCAGGCCTTTCCTGCTGGACACTTCCCAGCCACTCCTCCCCAGCCTGGAGCATCCATGGGGTTGTTGTGATCCCCGGGCAGGACCCAGCACCCGGTCTGGTTGAGCCCCATACAACTGGCCTCAGCCCATGGATCCAGCCTGTCCAGATCCCTCTGCAGAGCCTTCCTGCCCTCCAGCAGATCCACACTCCTGCCCAGCTCGGTGTTGTCCATGCATTTACTGAGGGTGCCCTCGATCCCCTCATCCAGGTCACCAGTAAAGACATCAAACAGGACTGGCCCCAGTGCTGAGCCCACTGATGGGACCCCCACTGATGAACGGCCTGGATTTAGAGCCATTCCCCAGCGCTGGTTCCTGCCCTCCCGGATTGTGCCGGCACCAGAGCCACTCACCTCGAATCATCTTGCAGTGTGCTGATGTCATCGCTAAAGACAGTGAGATTTGAGTTTCAAGAACTGATCAGTGCATGAAAGCCCCTCTCCAGACGAGCCTGTCCAGCTGCTCCGCTTGGCACCGTTCGTTCCGTGCTGGGAATGGCTGGGGCTCTGCACTGCATTTGTCACTGGGGGGGAATTTAAGCTCATTCCTCTAAACACCAGCAGCTGCTTGGTCTGCCCTGCCTCTTGGGGTGTGAGGAGCTGTCTCTGGGCCGTGGCTGTAGACGCTGAACTGAGGGAGCCTTGATGCTGCAGCAGAAAGCTGCTCTGAAATCGGTCTGTGAGCAGCGAGAGGTGTCTGAACCGCGCCGGGCTGCGGTCTCGGGGCTGTCTTCATTCCCAGTGTATTTTTAACTTTTTTCAAGAGATTGCTCGTTATGCTGATTACATTATTTGCGATGGTTTTGTCTCCTTTGATGCCTGTGCTTATGTAAAGGGACTTGATGATATTGAATGGTAAGAATGAACAAATGCAGCGGGAATTCAATTGCTATTTTGCTCTCAAGCACAAGTGTTCTTCTTTCTAAATCAAGTCTGACCACTTACTATGTCAGTCAGCTGCTTAGCTGGAGACATGGAGAAACTATTTAATTCACATTTGATTTAAAGGAAATTTTTGTTCGCTTGAGGTGGATTATTTAATTTAGAAGTTTTGGAAATGTATGATTTCCAAGTGCTCTGTGGGCTTTAAAAGAGTTGATCTTCATCTCAGCTACAAAGCCCAATGTATTATGTGTATGTGCCAAATAACTGGCCAGCAGTACCCTATCCTCTGAAGAGAGAGGGAGTTTGAAGTTATTTGTCAGATCACCCAGAAATTATTGAAGATGAGTCCTTTCGGGTACTTTTAAAATTAAATTTCTTAATCCTGCAGCTGTCCACCTCAGCTGGTACGTGCAATTTCAGAATTCTGTGTTACAGAGCACCCGATAATTGCTGACAATTTAGAATACCTCATTGTTATGTCATCTACAACTTGATTAATTAGTAGACACAGCTCTTCTTAAATTCCAAATTTTAAGAGGCTTGTGAGTGTTTTCCAGTAGTTTGACAGAGCCTTCCCATGGGTGCAGTAATCATTGCACTGCTGTGGATTTACAGCCCTGTCTGCAGCACTCTGAAGTCATCTCAGCTGCTGCCAGGTCTCTGCTTCGCTCTGATGTTCAGCAAAGAGTTTGCTGGGAAGTTTGTGTGCTGGGCTGGCACAGAAACCAACCCGGCAGAGGGAATAGCTGGCTTCTGGATGAGCGTGCTGAAATGAAGTGTTGAGCTCTGGAGCCGCAGCAGTGGGATGGGATGTGGCAGCCAACAGTTGGATTGTCTTAAACTGCCAAAGACCCTCAGTCAGGGAAGCACACACGCTCCTTTCATGAGGGTTGGCAGTGCCAGTCGGGCGCTTTCTAAAGAAGAATTGCCATCAGTTGGGTATTCAGAAGAGAAATGACTGTTCAAAAATGACTGTGCAAAAAAGCAAATTTTCATTATACCATGGTGGGGACACTCCATTATGAACTTCTTTGCCTCTCTGTGTTCAGACAGAGCAGGGTTTCTGTGCGCTTGATTCATCACACTTGGCTTGAGAGACAGCACAACATCTCCAGATATCGGAGAGGCTGATTTTGTGGTGCTTCAATGTCGCTTTTATTCTGCCCCTACTCAATAGAGCTTTGTGTTCTCCTCGCTCCTAGAGATTGTAACTGCTGCTGTGGAGGCAGGAATGACAGGGAAATATGGACCATAAAAAATATTGGCAAACTGGTGTTTCTCAAAAATATGACCTGTGCTTAAACCAACAGCAAAATCTTTATTTGACTTTTAAATCATGGCATCTGATTGTCTTTTGATTCTTGTGAGCCTCTAAACAAAAGCATGATGTACTGCAGCCTGCTGGGAACTAGGGATTTAAGGCATGGCAAATGTACAGGAAAACTCCCCATGTTCAAACACAGTCCCTGTGAGAGAGGGTGTTCCAGGCCAGCTGTTGGTGGGGTGCCGTGCAGAGGGGCTGGGCTGGAGCCTGCTCACGTGTGGTGGCAGAGAGGAGGAGCCGAGCCCTGGCTCAGCTGGGCCCTGCCTGCAGCGCTGTGCAGAGAACTGGGGACATCCTGCAATTCACCCCTGCATGTGCAGGACTTGAATCCAAACACGAGTGGAAGAGAAACTTCAGGAGCAGGACACAAATATTCCTGAGAGCTGGCAGAGTTTCCTCTGTGTTGTTGATGCTGCAGAGTCTTTCTCTCAACTTTGGTTTGTTTTCCTCCAAATATGTGCCGTCACAGCTGTTTGCTTGCTTGTGCTGTGCTGTGCTGGAAACACCTCTCCTCTTGACACCCTTGCTTTCCATCCTCTGGAACTCGATTTGGAGCTGGAGGGAGGAAGGGGCCATGTGCTTTGCAGTTGGAACTTGCATTTTGCTCCCCAAATTGATCATGGGATTGATGAAAAATGCTGTTCAAGTGTAATGGCACGTGATTGATGATTTGCAGGACAGTAATGTATTCTGTGTGGGAACATCTGCCGTGAGGGAAGGGCTTGGGGAGGGGGAATAGCATGTGGTAGAGCTGCAGATACTACTCCAAAATGACTTATATGAATGCGAAGAATAGTTTAATTAAAGGCAGAATGGAAATTCCCCAGCCTACAGAGAAAAGTATCTGGAGAAATCTGGTTCAGTGGTGTTACTGAGCATCTGCTGGCTCCTGGTGATGCTTTTATGGCACATTTACAGGGGGCTTTGCAGGTTGCTCTGCCTCTGGAAGGACAGTACTTGGTGTTCGTCTCAGTTCACTTGCTGCTATTTTTACAGCTTTCTGTGTTCAAATGGCTCAGAATAACATGCTTGTCATTCACCTGTCAGCTGAGAAATGTAACTTATTTCAGACTTCCTTCCCCTGAGAGTAGCTCCAGTATGAGAAATATCTTCAATTACCAAAAAATTCTGTGCTGTCCCCATCCTCCATGCTCTTAAAAGGCAGGTATTTACAGAGGTCTCTACTTCAGGCTGCCCTAGTTAAGGGTGATGCTGTACAGCAGGTCAAGGTTGTGGAGTAAAGTTTTTAGCATCACAAGAAATCCTGTTCAAGTTTTGGAGGCCTGTGGATGCATCTCGAAGATCTCCTGTACTGGTTTTATCTGATGAATTGCAGCATAGATGGAGGGCTGGAGGAACACCTGCCAGGCTTCACCTGCATCAAAGCTGTGTCCTGTCACAGAGAGGTCCTCATGGAGCACCAGCAAACCAGCTCGGGCTCTGTGGGGTTGCTGCTGTCTCACCCCTGTGTGAATGGGCTGTTAAACTGGAACTGCAGCTGCTGCCAGCGCTGCTCTTGTGCATTTTACTGGAGAGAGCTGACCCTGATCAGTGCCAGCAGTGATGTCTGCCCTGTTTGGCTGGCTGGGGGTGAGAGCTGGACCTGCCCCAGCCCAGAACCCCCCTGCCCTGGGCAGATCCCACAGCGTGGGCAGCAGGGGAGGGGGGATTCTGCCCCTGTGCCCCCTCAGGTGAGAGCCCACCTGCAGAGCTGCCCCAGCCCTGGGGCCCAGCACAGGAAG
>NW_008238831.1:417595-427322 GCF_000691975.1 Corvus brachyrhynchos | reverse complement strand
GGTGGCACTGGATGAGCTTTAAGGTCCTTCCCAACCCAAACCATTCCAGGATTCCATGATCCGACGTGTTACGGATTTTATGTCTACAGAAGGAAAAGGTGCCATCAGTGGCTTCAAAACTGGTTAGACCGGAGTTAATGTGGGCACTTCATGTTCCATGATGGGTTACTGGTAACTGGTCACTGTTGGGATCAGGCAAAATTTTTTTACATAAAGAAATAACCTTCAAATTTAACAGTTGTCTCTTGTTTTCTCTCACCTCTGACACAGGTTGCCAACTTGGCCTGCTCCATCTCAAACAACGAGGAAGGGGTGAAGTTGGTTCGCATGTCAGCCAGCCAGCTGGAGGCCCTGTGTCCCCAGGTAAGGAGGGGCATCACAACAGAAGACAAACCCCCACCAGCTGGGCAGCTGGTGCTGCTTAGGACATGCTCTGGTCTCAGGGTGGCTGGCTGTGCCTTGCTGCAGAACTTGTTTTTTCCCTTAGAGAATATGTAGAGAATGAAATGCAGCGTAGGCATCAAGACTTAGGAACTTTGAAACCCGTGGCAAAGGAATCACTGATGTGAAAGGGTCGTTTCTATGTCATAGCTCTAATTCCATTTGGCCCGGATATTCCAGTAACCTGCAGTCAGTAGATGTGGGAAGCTTCAGTGGTTTCCTGTGCACATCTGTGCTGCAGGAAGGTGCCTTGTGAAGGTGCTAGCACTGCTCCTGGGCAAGCTGTAAGATGAATTATAAAACACTATTTTTGCCTGAGTAGAATATAAATATGCCAAAAAATCTTCCCGATGGAGTAGGATGAGAGGAAGTTGGCTATGTGTGAAGAGTGGGAACCTGGCTGAGACTACCTTTTAATTAATAACTTTTTAATGTAAACAAGGAAATTAAGTTTATGTAAGCACTAGACTATCCTCTTCCTTTTTGACAGCCTGGTGTTCTAAATGTCAACAACTAGATACTTGGATGAACCCCTGAAGACTGCAGGGTGCTTTTGATTCGTGTAATTTACATTTTTTAAAGCAACAGGAAATTCAGATTTAAAACTTCCAAATAAACTGTTGCTGGTAAGGAGGAACTAATAGAAAATATGTGCTCAGAAAAATTGCCAAAATGGTGTTTTATGAAAATAAAGTGTATTGTCTCAGGACTACTCGGGAGTTTCTGCAGGTTTTCCCATCTATTTTGGTCTTTTTTAAAACCAGTCGAAAGGAAGAGAGATGTTCACCTGTACCCACCTCGGGGGGAGGGGATTTTGAGGGAAGAGGTGCAGGCAGTGTGAAGAGCAGGACTGTTTTACCTGTTGTATGACCTCCAGGTAACAGTGCTGTTAAACAGGTGAAGACAGGCCCCTGAGCATAAAGCATTAAATGCTGTCCAGGAGGCCTTGGGGCATGCCAGGGTGGCTCTCTGTGGTCCCCACTCCTGCGTGTGGCTGAGCAGTTCTCTGCCTCCCACCCTGGGGTGAGGGCTGTGCATGGCTGCTGAAACCAAAGGTCAAGTTTTGCAGTTGGAACAAAGCATGTGGAAGAAAAAGCTTTTAGAAATCCATCTTCCTTTGATATAAGGGCTTGCTCTTTTCTGGAGGAGCCAACTAGGCTGATGTAAGGTTTTTTTTAGTTATCTCCCAGAATATGGGTGTCTAACGCAGGGTGTTCCAAACAAATGCTGCTGCTTTTGAAAATAATCATCTGAAGAAAGTTAGGTTCTCTTTGAATCTAAATGTTTCTGGTGGTTGTCCAAGTCTGTGGGGGTGTTTTCCTCTCCCCATTGCTGAAATTGTGCATATTTCAGACTCTTCTATCTTTGCTTTTCCAACAACTGCCTATTTAAATAGATCTACTCCTGTATAAAATAAGCACCATGGTAGTCAGCATGAAATAATGGCCCAGCTGTAGTCACCAGTCACCAGTGTAGCCACATCTCCTGAAGTGCAGCTGTTAACCTTTGACTTCGGGGATTATGGACAATATATTTAACACACATTGGAAGCTCTGAGTATCTATAAATGCACAAGGGCTTTAACTGATGGAGTTTGGCTTTACAAAGGTCACATCTCTGAACTTCCAAGCCTAGAGTTTAGATGTTCCACTGCACAGTCTTGCCTTAATTTCAGGGTCAT
The DNA here is from genome assembly GCF_000691975.1 of Corvus brachyrhynchos. NCBI lineage: Eukaryota > Metazoa > Chordata > Aves > Passeriformes > Corvidae > Corvus > Corvus brachyrhynchos. The sequence goes on along the minus strand of NW_008238831.1, from coordinate 425,200 downwards.
CACCAAGAGATTAGTAAATGACGCTATAGATGTTCATAGCATTGAAAGAGTGCTTTTATATTATATTACATGCTCTTGGGCTGATTCTTTAATGTTCTAAGAGTATTTAAACATGTTGTGAATCCTGAGGGATAATTAGGGGCACTTGTCTAAGCTGTTTTACAAATGGCATCTGTGTTTTCTGGTAACAATAGCTTGCCTTGTGCCAGTGCAAGCAGCACAGCTCTCCATCCTCCTCCTTCTCAGCTGCCTTCCTCAGCTTGTCCCCAAACCTTGGGTATTCTCCACAATCTCTGAAAGGTTCTCAGTGTCATGAACAGCAAAGTGGGATTTTATTTCCTTTTTTAGACAATTACCTATTTATTCTGCAGTTTATTCCTGATGAGATTCACAGCTGCATCTTGAATCCTCCTAGGTGGCTGTGCTGGACAAATGTGTGAATTAGGCAGAAGATACGGGTTAAACCCAACATTATGTGCCCCATATGTTGGTTGGGGTTTTTTTGGCTCAGATGGTATTTTTCCTGGAAGGTGCTGGTTTCAGAATGAGTCAAGTCAATCAGTAATTACAGTAGTCTCAGAAACTTAAAGATGTCAATAGCACACAGGAATATGGTGTATGAAATGTAATTCAAAGTACTGCTGTGCTTGAAAGATGAAACTGAAATTAAATGCACTTGAGTCCCAGGTAACCTCTTAAATAGTTTATCTGAGCAGAGGCCATTCTGGGAGTAGGGAATTCCTGGTTAAAGAATGATTTCTGCAGAAATCAATCTGTAGAGTTAATTATAAAAGCTGTATCTCAAATAGAGCAGTAATTTGCTCCCTTGCCATCAGGAGTCATTGAACTGGCAGCAGGAGGAAGGAACATGCAACTCTTCAAGCTGGCTAGGGAAAACCTGGAAGTTTTGTTGGTATTGACAAGCAGTCAGTCCTTGCCAGTGTCACCCTTGGGTTCAGATGTTCTCAGGTGTGAAATTTTCTTTGAGGAAAAAGAAAATGCAGAAAATTTTTCATGGAAAGGTCTCTACAGAAACAAGCAGTCAATTTATTTAGCGTGGTTTTGTTACTGGAAATCAGCTCTTCCTCAGGAGTAACATCATCTTTCCTGTTTGTGGGTCCCCAGCCAATTAGCACAGAAATGAATGTGAAGCTGAAGACTTAATGGGGTATTTAGAGCTCCCTTTGGAGGCTTCGGGAGGAGCTGCTGGGAATGTCTGTGCAAACTTGGGGAGGCCACCAGGCAGCACTTGGAATAGCCAGCTGGGTGATTTGAGTTAGTCTGGGCTTACAGGGCAGAAATAAGGCAGCCTCAGGGGGTCACTGGTGTTTCCTCCCTCAAGCCCTGACTTACAAGCCTGCCTGAATTCTGTCTTGTGAGAGCACGTGTTGCTGGAATTCTGTGTGTGGAAGGAAGCAGCTTTGTCCAGCACCTCGCAGGAGTTCCCTCAGCCCTGCCTTGCTGGGTGCTGGGCAAACAGGCCAGGCTGGAGGCGGTTAAGATGAAGGAGCAAAGTTCTCCATCACTACAGTTAACTTGGAAAAAAAAAAAAGCTTAAACTGTCTTTCTTAATGGAAATGGAAAATTACTGCTGTGAAATGCTTGGAGTAGCTGCCTGTGCCTTCCTTTGCCTCACAGAGCGCGGGGGGAAGTTCTCTTTGCCTTCTTGCTAAACACAGAGCCTGCCAATGGTGAATTGGGGAAAGATTTTGTTTATCTCAATTCAGAAACCTGGATCCTCTCTCACATCTCTGGCTTCTGCGCTGTTTGCAAGAAGTACTTGCTTTAGGAGCCTGGAAAAGCTGTTTTGTAACAGCATTTTGCATTAAAGATGCCTGGGAAGAGCTTAAACCATCAGTGTTTCTGATCATACAAGCTGTAGGTGTTAGAAACCAACAGTGAGAATGCCCCAGCCCAGCTCTTGAGAGGAAGGAGAATTGCTCCAGCCTTTTGATGTGACAGTCTGCTGTCACTTGAGCTCCTTTTACCAGCTATACATTGACTTCCTTGGTTTTTGCAGCCTCCATGAAGTTCATCTATAGACTCCTACCCAAACTGCAGTCAGGCTGAGAGCTGTAAAAAATAACTGTGGAGTAGAGTTCCCATCAGGTTGGGTGTTTGCTTCTGCCAGCAAAATGTGGAGCCCATTGCCCTGGACATTGGGTATCTCCTGGGAAGCGGCTGCAGGGCAGAACTGCCCCGGGGCACACAGGACCTGCTCTCCCATGTAAGGCAGGGCTGGTTGCCTTCCCCTCCACAGCCCAAAGAGCTCACCCTCCAAAGAAACTTTGGGAGGCCACCAGGCAGCACTTGGAAGCACAGGTCCTTCCCAACCCCCTCCATACCTGCTGGAGTGTGCTTGGATTGCTCACCACACACACGCGAGCGAGCGTCGCCCATCAAACTGACTCCAGAGAATTCTTGGATTAAATTACATTTTTAATAAAAATAAATTGGCTCTTCTCGTATTAACATCTTGTTTTAATAACTGCTTGTTCACATCCTTCTATTCCAATTTTGAACTGCTTGAAAAGCCATTTGCTGCTTATAGATTTCTGATGAGGCAGATGGCTCATATGTGATCACACCTACTGACACAGACAAAATACCAAAGCATAAGGAATCCCATGGAGAGTTCCAGAAACTTTTGTTTAAAAGTTGGACTATCTTAGAGAAACAAAAAGCCCCTCCAGGCCACCCCTCAAATCAGGCAAACGCAAATGTGACCAGCAGACTTTCTTCTCCTTGAGTCCCCGGTCACCACCAGTTTCCTGGTGGCTGTTGGAGAAGGAGAGAACTTAATTTTTCTTGCAGTAAAGACTTAACATCAAACAATTGTCCCCTTTTTTCATCGCTTTGAAAGACTGTCAGATTTTCTGAATGTTCTAACGAGCAGATCTGTCTCCAGACTGTTTAATTACAGGTGCTTGAAACATTTTATTGGCATTGAGCAGAAATGCTTCTATTAAAAACTTAACACTTGGGTTGCAGATTTGTATCAGCCAGGCTCGCATGGAAGAACTGCCAGCACAGGCCAAGGCTGACCCTAAAAGCAGCAATTTTAGAAAGTCAAACAGTTACTGATGGGTAAAAATAAGCAAAGAGCAGGAAAGGGATTCAGTTCTGTAGAAAGAGGTGTACTAGTGAGTAAGGGCCCTGTGTTTCTTCACAGGCACAGGATCTGGGGAGCACAGTGGTGGAACAGTTTCCAGAAAAGACACAGAGTCCCCGAGACCCCCAAAGCTTCAGCACTCAAAGTCAGTAAAATGCAAAATGGAGCAAGACAAATGGCACCAGAATTCTTGCAGGTTCTACGTGGACTGGCAATACAAAATCAGTCCTCAGCTCCAAATGAAAATGCTTTTTTCATGGATGGGGAAGCTGATAGGATAATTATCTATACACAGTATGCAAATAGTCTTTATAGCAAATAGCAAATACTGCTGTGACAGTACATGCTGAACTGGAGAAGGGCTTTTTGCTGAGGGGACTGGAGCACATCCCATGTGGAGCCAGGCTGGGAGAGCTGGGGCTGTTCAGCCTGGAGGAGGGAAGGTTCTGTGGAGACCTCAGAGCCCCTTCCAGTGTCTGAAGGGGCTGCAGGGAACCTGGAGAGGGACTCTGTATCAGGAACTGGACCCCCACTGCCAGAGGGCAGGGATAGATGGGATCTTGGGAAGGAATTTTTGCCTTGAGGGTGGGCAGGGCAGGCCAGGTTGGATGGGGCTTGGAGCAGCCTGGGACAGTGGAAGGTGTCCCTGCCATTGGAAAGAGATGAGCTTTAAGGTCCTTTCCAACCCAAACCAGTCTGTGACTGTAAGTTACTCAGTAAGAGTGTGGATCTGTGGGTTGTGACAGCACTGCCACAAGACTAGTAAATATCTCTGCAGAGATCCCTGGAGTCACTCCATGCATAACTTACAGGAAAGTGCTCAAAGTGCCTTTTCTACGTGGGAACAAAGTATTGGAAATCAAAGGAAACTTCTCCTTCCTCTTTCGGTGCATGAGGCTCCGTTCATCGCTGGTCACTGCCATTAGAGCTTCTGAGAGTGTAAAACAATCTGCTGTGTGTTTTGCTCCCAGGCATTTCAGCTCATCAGAGCCTGCAGAGTGCTTTTTGCTGTACTCGAGTGCATGGAGGGCTGGCACACACCGACGTGGGCATGCAAACCTGGCCTTGGATGTAACTAGAAGCGACTTGAACGTCCTCCTTATAAACCATTTCTAGCACTCGGAGCAAAATGCAGCGAGGAGCAGGGAAGGGGCATGAGCAGGGTGAACACTGGAGGCAACTCTGGCATCTTGTGTATGTAGAGCTAAATTATGAGGAGCTTCTTACGAACTGCCAAGTAAACAAGCCGTGCTTGCTGCATTACAGGAAAACATGGGATTAAAACCCACCTGGGCAAGGGCAGAGAGGCTTGCTGGCTCCTTTTCACGTACTCCTGAGTAAAACTGACTTCACATCCCCACTGGGGCACTGTCTGTGTGTGTCACTTGTTCCCTCTGCCCCTGAGATGAGAGCTGATGGGTGGGGGCTTGTTTTATTAGTTTTTTCTTTTTTACAAATGCAAAGTATCCTGGATTTGTAGGCCATGGAGCTACTTTCCAACTCATTATCCAAATGCCACAAGAAATGTGGTGAGTCAAGATCTTTATATAAACCCCAAACCCAAGTGAGTTATTTAGAAACTGCAGATGTTTGGGTTGTAAAGAAATGGTGTGTAGTGAGGGGAGAGGACTGGGGGTTCACTTCAGAGCTCCTGAAACTGAAAAACTCCTCCTTGTTGGGGTGCAGTAACATCCTGAAACCAATCCTACAGGAATCAGGGCAAAGCTAAACCAGCTGCAGAAAGAACATTCTCCTGGAAGGAGAAAAAGCTCCCTATCAAAAGGACTGAGGCAAAAATCAAGAAGTGCTTAAAGCCACTGAAATGGGTGTGGGTCAGACATGATGTGCACTGAGTAAGATACAACAGGTTGGGATTGCAGTGCAAATAGGTGGGTGATAGTTTTCCTCTCCCAAGTGATGTTTCTTCCTTTGGCCATGCCAGCCAAGTATTCAAAATTGTTCTTTGTAAGAACACCACCACGTGTAAGAGCTTTCTTCTGGCCTCTCTGACTTTCAGATGGGGTGCTATAGAGCTGAGGCTGGAAGTCATCCTAAATTTAGCCTAAAAGAATTAATTCTGGCTGACCCAGTGGCTCTAATTTACCCACAGGTTTATCTGAGGTTCAGCGTTTTCTGGCTGAGCTTTTTGAGAGAGCTTCTGGGCAAAGCAGCTGCAGTGTTGTGACCGGGCAGGAGTCACTGCAGGGAGCCTTGGAGAGCCCTGCAAAGGGGGAAGGACACAACCACGGTCTGACATCTCTGGTTTCAACAGGGAAAATAAAACCAGGGGAAAGCAGCAGCTTCTTCCCATGGAAGGGATGAGAAGAAGACTCGAGGTGCAGATTGAGACATCCATTGCAGTCTTTGGAATGCTGAGCCTCCCCAGTCCCAGGGCGTTGCCAAGCCCTGGCTGCTGCCTTGGGAAGCTGCGAGGTGCAGGAGAGAGGCTCAAGGAACTCTCTGGAACCACGCTATGGAGTGTGGAGCTGTCTGACTTGAACACTGCAATTGCTACATGAAACAAAGCACCGATAAAAATAGTGTGTTTTCTTGCCATGCTTCATTTCCTTCTGGATAGGCTCAAAATGTCCCTGTTTGATTCTCTTCTTTGTACAACTTCAGTGAGTCATTGTGATCACAGCGCTCTGGCAGCATCTTGAAAAGCTCTGAAATACAAAATATTTCCCTGAAATTGCCAAATGTTTTACATGGAAGTGGCTACATTTCAGATAGTGTGGTCATGATCTTCCTGGGGTTTTAACTGTGTCTGCCTCTGTCCTGTTACTGATATTTTAAAGTAATTGCCCAGTGCTTTATGTCTGTTGGAGAAGGAGTAGTGTATTGTGGTCCATCCCTTCTCCCAAAAAAGTGTTTCCTCCTCCCCTTGAAAGGGTTTATTTTTAGATAATAAAGGGATCATAGTCCTGCTACTTACACAGACTATTTAAGATCCAGCATCCCTGTCATTTTCCCATGTCTTTCTAAGCATCTGTTGGAAAATAAATCAATCACTCTGTGCTGGATACCAGACTATATTCCCTGGAATAGATCACATGCAGGGTGTTGTCAGTGATCCCTGGGACATTTCCTCAAGCAGAGGTGTGAGACACCTCTGGGATTATTTGCCCACTTGAATGCTAAACTCTCCTCAGAGTGAAGGCTTTTATCACCCCTGCTAAAGCTGCGTGTTGTGGCCACTTTACACATGGAGATACAGAGGATGTGCTGTAAAAAGGGACTGCTGAGCTGTGTCTGCTGCCCTGAATTTCTCACTGAGCACACACACCGGTATGGCTCTCCTGAGCTGGAGGTTTGTCTTCAGCTCCATGGTGACCATGGATAACCTTCGATATCCCCACCAGGTTTCCTCACCTCCAGCACTGCTGGCTGCCTCCCTAATGCAGGAATGTCTGTCTGTAAGGGAGATCATACACACTGCGTTTGCTTGATCATTGTTATAAGATACATTCACCTTGGCCACTCATTTTTGCTGTAATGTATAAAAAACCTACCCTTTCTCCAGTTGAACAAACTGCCTGTTGAGAGGAGGGTGATGCAGCCTGTGCCTCCTGTGTTTGGATTTGTTGAGGACACACAGTTTGAGTTTGTGGAGCAGTTGCAGAGCCCTGTATGTGTGACAGCTCTGCCATTACCTGTGACGAGGTGCTGAACGTGGGCATCTGGGCTTGACATGCGCTGTTGGCAAAGATTAATTGTCCAGACAGATGCTGTGTCCAGACAAACATCTCGCAGGTACCCAGGCCATATGTTCCTGCAGCATTAATGCTGCCCTGTCTCAGTGCTGGGAGGATATTTTCTATCTGATATAGGCCAAGGCAGGTTGAGAAAAGCAGAGGAAATGTCCTGACCCTTGGTATCGCCTCTGTCTCTGTAGTGACAGCTTCTAGCAGGATAAAAGCTGAGAGCAGATTTCTAGAGCATTGTCTGGTTTATCTCTCCTGTTTCCAGGCCACTTGTTTAGATTCATCTTCATGAAACCTTGGATAGCTAGATTTTGACTGATAGGTGGTTAATTCATTACATCCATCAGACTGGGGCAAGAGGTGGCAGTGGCTGGACTGCAAATCAGGGCTCTTGAGCAGAGGACAGGTTTGCCTCTCTAAAACCTCTATTTCTGTTTGATTTTGAAATTCTAAACAACATTTTCTTGGGTGCTGCAAGGCATTTTGGAGGCTTTCAGGACTTTCAGATCCATGAGTGAGAGGGGCAGAGCAGCAGGGACCGTGGCTGGCAGCAGGGACGTTCCAAAGGGACATCCTGACTCCTGCAGGTGCCACACAGGTGTGACCTTGGGCTGGCTGGAGGAAGGGGAGCAGCAGAGGAGCCCACGGTGGTGGTGGGGACAGGGACATTCATCCCCACAGGCCCCTGAGCAGATGCTGCTCAGGCTCAGGTGCTGCTCCTTGTGTTTGTCACTGTCACCAAACCCAACCAGCTGGGCTGGATTTGTGACCCAGAGCTGCAGCCCCCAG
>NW_008238831.1:386270-417470 GCF_000691975.1 Corvus brachyrhynchos | reverse complement strand
CGTGGGGAGCAGCCCAGCCTGTCCGTGGATTCTCCTCAGTCACTGCTACCTCCTGGCATCCCTCGGGTGAAGCAGCCTCCTTCTCCTGCCTGATTCATTCAGTGCCATCCCAGTACGTTTGACATCAGCATCATTTCCATGTTTAGTGAGTTATATATTGTTTTAAATGCTTTGTGACACTTGTAAATGAAGCAGGTAGAGAAGGTAGATTTTGGAAAAGCGGGAACATCTGGTGCTTGCATGTTTTGGTCGACAATTTTGTGAAATTAATACGGTCCTAAAGAGAAGAAAAATTACACCTTGAAGTTGTGAGTTAATTAGCTCTGACTCTCAGGTGCTTGGGAACAAGGCTGGGATTGTCACGCTCTGGCTGCGGATGGTTTCTCACACCTGGCACCTTTCCAGGTCGTTCTGCTGCAGCAAGAGCAGGACCAGGCTGTTGAGATTGGTTTCTCCCCACATTCAGAGAGGCTTTTGTGGCCATTTCAATGACCAGCTAGTGGACACAGCGTAAGCTTTGTGACCCAGCAGCACCTGTAGCATTTGTTCTGCTAAGAAAAACTAGGATCTGGTGTAAATTCTGGTCTTAGTGTTTGAAAAAAATTAGGAGGGGGTATTCAAAAGGAGCATCTCCTGCTGTTCCCTCTGCTTCTTCACAGCCACAGCAGAAATCTGAAGTCATTACAACAATTACTGGCAAGATTCAGACTAAAGCTTTAGGAATAAGTGATAAATCAAAATTTATCTGTGTTTTTATATTTGCATATTGTTTCTACTTCAGTCTGTGTAAGATTAATCCTTTTTTGACCTTTTTACTGAGGTTTTGGCAAGTAGCAAATGCAGCCTCAAGTGTACTAAATGTCATCCTGCCTAAAATGCTTAACAACACAGCCTGCACTGGGAAAGCAACACCTTGTTACCACGAGCTGCTAAAGACAGGTGAAACCAGCTCTTGGGAAAACTTGGCCAAGTGATTTTGCTTCCAATAACTATCCATAATCAGTGTGGGAGCAGGTATGAGTTGGATGCGAGAGCAACAAAATTAAACACTTCTGTGTTTAAACATCAAGCTCCACAAAACTTATGAAAATTGCTTTGTCTGCTGCTGAGTTCATTGGACACAGAAGGTAATCATTTTGTTGGGATATGTTTTAAAAATCCAGAGGTGTTTTACAGGTCATCAATGCTGCACTGGCTCTGGCTGCTAAACCCCAAAGCAAACTGGCTCAAGAGAACATGGATCTCTTCAAGGAGCAGTGGGAGAGGCAGGTCCGTGTGCTGACAGACGCTGTGGATGACATCACATCCATCGATGACTTCCTGGCTGTATCAGGTAATCAGGGGCACAGTCTCAGAAATAATCATCCTCCTAAGAGCTTACTCCTGGGAATGGGTGGTTTGGACACGTGTTCTGGAGCCTGTGAGGTTTTTGGAAGGGATGGTATTGTTACACCTCACCTGGTGTCACCTCGTGCCCAGCGAGGTGTGAAAGTGCAGCAGGAGATCTGGTCTCAAGGAGAAGGCACTTCATGTCTCAGGATTTGGAATTGCTGGCTGAGCTAAGGATGCATTACCATGTAGCTGCTGTAGACAAGCCTCACCAGTAACTCTGGGGGAAATAGAACGTGTTTATGTCCAAGGTAGGAACTAGCAGAAAAAGTGATCCCTCAGTTCACTTTAGACTCTGCCATGTAAACAAAATTGAATATCAAACCATGGTTGTACAAGTTAATTAAAATAAAACTGTTAGTACCATGTCAGCTTTAGTAAAGTTTTAAGAGTTTTTAGAAGAGATTGGATCATTATAATAGATTAATAATTGCATTTGGCAAAGTGCTTGCCAAGATAATCCGTTTTATCAGCATCTTGATAAAGACCCGCTGTCAGCTGCTGTGACCTAAAAATAATGGGGGCATTTTTATTTCCACATCCTTTAATTGTGCTCTAGTCAGAGGACATGGAGATGTAGCCACATGAATTGTGTCTGCAATAGTGTTCACAAATCACCACTGCAAGCTGGGATTCTAATTTCTGTGGTGCAAGCAGCTTTGGGCATCTCAAGTGACCTAAAACCCCCAGTTGTAAAGAGAGATTTCACAGGAGGATGTGTGGAGTGAGAAGTACTAGGTGAACATGGTTAGAAAATGTAGATGAAAAATTAAGATCCTGAATTAGGAGACCGTATTTTTTATATTATTAAAAAAAGAGAGAAAAGTAAAATAAACAAAACAAACAGAAGGCCAAGTGGTGTTCCTGTGATGAGTCACCTGCATTGTCATCCACATTGTATTGTGGTTCCCTGGGTTCTGACTAAAAATCCTCTTTGCAGTGAGTGAGCATAAACTTCGTGGGCAATTGAGTATCTGAGCTCTTTGTCGGTGCCCACTGGGGCAGCAGCAGCTGGAATTGCACAGCTGGGAGGAGCCTGTTTCTGGGGAAATCTGTTCAGAGGGAATTGTGTGCTGAAGTTGGAGGCTCAAGGAAAAGCTGTGAGTCCATGCAAACACAGCCTGTGGGGAGCTGCCAAAGGGCATCTCCCTGGCAGCTGTGCCCCCACAGGGGTCAGCCACTGAACTGAGGGCTCTGCATCCCCGTGCAGGACATTTGAGGAATGGAGCTCTGCTGTGGGAGCTCTGCTCCTCAGCTCGTGGTGTGGGCCCAGTGCTGGGCTGTGCTGAAGAGCTCCAAGCTGCTTTTTAGGACTGAAGACACCACAAGCAGGAAGTTGCATCACTCAGTAAAATCACTTTCCTTCCCTTGTAGCCCAGGTGTAGAACCACAAGACTCAAGTGAGTTGTGGGCAGGACAATCCCATCTTCTGCAGGGATGCAGGTTAAAGCAGAAGCGGGGTTTTTGGTTAAATAACCAAGTCTGTTGCATGGCTGTACTCTCAAGAGCTTGGCAGTAAGCAGAGAAGGTTTCTTTCCTGGGGTGGTGGCAGGTTGACTCAGGAGAGTTCACCTGGAGTGAGTGCTCACCACCCACAATGGAGCCAAGGAAGTGTAGTTGGAGACAACTCCAGACATTCAAGTGCATTCAGTAATTATTTATGTGTGTTATCGAAGAGATGGTAGAAAAATATTAAAGCAATAAATACTCTTTTAAATATTATTTGTTTGAACTTTGATAAATGTTTCCCATATAAATGCCACAGCTCCAATTCATCTGCAAAAAGTCTGAACTTCTCTTTGGATAAAGTCGTGGCGGATATGATTTATGTCGAGTGCTGTTTGGGGTTATTAGGATGTTTGTATCAGTTACTAACTGGGATGGAAGCAGAATTTAAAGGAGTTCTTGTGAGTGCATGAGTGTGTGCATATATAAATATGTATATAAGCATCCCACATTCCTGCCGTGTGGTGTGCTGAAGTAAAGGCTTCACCATGCAGCATATGCTACAGAACTGTATCAATTACCCACAAGTGAAGGCATGATGAAAGAGATGCTGGGTTTAGGTAACAGCAGAACATCACAGAAGAAGGATCCTTCAGTGCACAGTGCTGCAGGTGAGCTTGCAGGTGACAACATTTCTGTAGGTACAGCAGCAGAAGGGCCCTGTTGAGCTAGGGCAGGGTCTGGGGGAGGCTCACTGTCAGGATGGAGATGGATGGCACAGGAGCCCTGTAGCCTAGAGATGTCTGTGTGCTCCCAGCCATGAGTGATGTGCAGCTCAGGGAGCTCCAGCATCAGAGGTGCTATCTCCTGAACAGTCCTTGACAGATTTTTCTCATTTAAGCTGGTGTTAGTTGTTCTTTCGACCATTATAAACTGCTGGCACCTCCATCATCCTGTGCAAAATTCACAGCTGAAGTGTGCTCCGTGTGAAGAACCTCCTTGTTTTGCACTGTCACCTCTTTGCTTCATTTGGTGCCCCTACTTGTACTAGAAGATGGTGAAGAGGTTATTTCCCCCCTCTCTCTCTTCATGCTGTTTGCAGACATGCAGAGTTCTGCCATACACTTCGTCATTCATTGCTTTCCTGACTGCAGAGTCTTTGCCTGTTTCATTATTCCTCATTTCAAAGCTCTACCGTACCTTCTGTAATTCTTATCCCTCTTATCAGTGCCTTCCCTAAGCACTCTGGGTGTGTTGGTGTGCCCACTATCTCTGTTCTTTAGAGCACTTGCTGATAGCACCGTGTAATTGTCAAATTCAATGTTCTGAAATTACCTGAATCTCTTTTGAAACCTTCTTAGAGAACCATTCCATTTGCTGCCTTCTGTTCCTCTGCTGCTGACAGAGGTTTATGCCAGAGATTGCCCATCTCAGTGGAACTGTTTTTTCAGAAGAGCCTCCCAGTGAATATTTCCAGGATGAACACTGTGTTTACACGGGTGTGAATGCTCCAGCGTTTGCTCCCTGTGCCAGCACTGCTGCCTGGCCTGGCTCCTGCAGAGCCCCTTGGCAGCAGAGGCTCAGCATGGAAATAGTTCTGAGACCTTCCCCAGGAGATGCAGCAGAGAAGCACAGTTGTGTTTATGAATCTGTGGCTTCATCTCCCGACTGTTGCTCTTTGATTTTGATCTCCTGTAGCCCTCAGATGTCCTCACAGACTGCTGGGGTTGTTTGGAAAAGGATTTCTTAATCCCTTTAATGTGGAGGTGGGTGGAGGTGGAAGGTGTTTGGTGGGCGTGGATTGAGGCTTGACAGTCGTGGGTGACTTTTTATTCTGTAGCTTTTCACTATTTAATGTATTTCCTTGTTTGGTCTGAAAATCATTTCTATGGAAAAAATGCCTTTCCTCTTCCCTTGCTGCCCAACCACACCATTTTCCCTGTAGCTATTTTGGTGGGGCAAGATCTCTTTGCTGTTGTCTGTGCTGTGTTCTGTTGCTGTGGGATGTTCCTCCTGCTCAGCAGGAGGACAGGGGAGTTCTAATGTGGGACAATCTTCTCCCATTCCCAGAGGTGCTGGTGGTGAACCTGTGCTCCGTGTGCCAGTAGGGTGGGGAGCACTGGGTGTATTTATAAGAACTCAGCACAGTGTCAGATCTTACCTGTTATCATCCAGCTGGAGAATATCACCAGAGCAGAGAGACCTGACAGTCCTGCACTTCCCTGGGCCCTTTGCAAGCTGCCCTGTGGGTTATCTCCCTCTAGAAGGGACTTTCTGGCCACTTCACATCTGCAAAAGGCATTAAATGATCAGCAGACATTTAAATATTCACCTTCATTTTGTCCATGCCTTTTATTAAAGTTCAGATAATCCAAAGAGGCTTTTAAATGGTCTGTGGCTTAATTTATTCATTTAGGAATTGAAGCAATAAACAGTCTGTGTTTTGGCCTGGCGCCGAAGCTTTTTCTTTGGGCTCTTGCAGCTCCCAGGGCTGTCTCTGCTTTAAATACCCTCTGTGCCCGCTGTGGCTCCTGTGCCTGCTCACTGACTTGTCAAATCACTAATGAACCTGCTCTTCCCTCTCTCAGGGCCACATTCTGCCCTCAGCTGAACCTGTTCAGGCTGAGTTGCTTCAGAGGGATTTCACAAGTTTAATTTTTGTCCAGGTTACTTACAGAAGTCTTGCAATATTGCACCTGGCTCTGTTAATTTTATGTAAATCAGGTGTAACTTCCCGCAGCAATCCTTTCAGGCGGTTCCTTCCAGATCCTCTCCCAGCCAACTCTGTGAGCTTCTTGTCTCTACAAACTCTTGCAAAATGGCTCTTTTACTACCTGCAGAGGGAATAAAAGCCACTTGCACAGGTTGGCAGTGTAGAATGAGTAAGTCAATGGTAATTAACACTGGAAACTATTTTAAGTGACAGAGCAGAAATGTTTCCAAGTTGGTTTCTTACCAAGCAGCCCAAATGCTGGTGTTAGATGATGATATCGAAGCATTGGTCTTGATTCATTAAAGACTCTCCAACAGAGTTTGGAAGTCTCTAATAACAGTCTGGGAGATCTTTAGGGTAGGTTTCCCTAAATAAGGATCCCAACTTCTTTAGGCATCTTCAGAAATCTCTTAGAGGGTTTTACCCATTTTGGGCTTCTTGGACTTGATGAATGGGGAAAATATCTCTTTACAAAACCAGCAAATGTATATTTAAAAAGCAAATTGCAAACAGAGGTCTTGCCTTTGTTTTATTTTTGTTTTCTGAACAGTCAGTGAGTGCTGTGTGGCTGGAATGCTTTCCACATTATTCACTGCATACATTATGTGTCTCAGATGGGAATTGGCGACTGACAGTGTAATGAGCTCTGATGGAACGTGTGTGGCTGTAGGAAAACACTCTGGAGGAAGCTGGAAACGTGCACCAAGTGTCTGTTGGAGTGTTGAGGGGAGTAGGTGTGGTGCTGAGGGGGAGTGCCCATTGCCCCACGTGCAATAACAGGGGAGTGGTTTGCAGGTATTTGGAATAAGGGCTGGGGCAGTCCAGGGGAGGAATATGGAAAGAAACCAGGGGAGAACTCAGCAGAACTCAGCTTTCCTGTTGGTAAAATCGAGTACAAACAGGGGCAGGACGTGTGGAGGCCAGTTGGTGGATGGACTGATGGCTTTTTGACCTTCTGGAGAAGGGCAGCTCTTTGCTGGTTGTGGTGACCTTCAGATTCATGCTTGACAACATCTCTGTGGAGCTTTTATAGAGCAGGTCCCACCCTGAGCAGCTGCAATGCTGATGACTGTGACAGAAAAGACGTTACCATCTAAATCCTCCTTCTTTTACCACCAGAGAACCACATTTTAGAAGATGTAAACAAGTGTGTCATTGCTCTCCAAGAAAAAGATGTGGATGGCTTAGACCGCACGGCCGGAGCGATCCGGGGCCGCGCCGCTCGGGTCATTCACGTGGTCACCTCGGAGATGGACAACTACGAACCTGGAGTCTACACCGAGAAGGTGCTGGAAGCAACCAAGTTACTGTCCAACACAGGTAAGGGTCGCTTACTCCCAGGAGCCCTGAGCTCCTGTTGCCTGAAGGCGTGTGGGCAGCTGGGTACCAGCGTACCTGTGAAACCTGTTAAAGACTCACTTTGCTGGAATGCAAATTAGTGGGAGTTGTTTGCAAAGCTGTTTCAAAGTGAGAAGTGTGATTTTGCTGTGTTGACTGGCCTGAAGCTCAGGGGTGCACAAGGTGTCCCTGAGCGTGCTCGCTGTCATGGACTGGGCTGTGGGAAGCAAAAACACCGGGAATGAGTCCCAGACGTGAGTGAAGGCTTGAAAGTTGAGCTCTGCTCGTGCTGCAGTATTGCACCAGGCCCTGCAGCTGTTCAGGGTCCAGAAGGAAGATCACATTCCCCCAGCAGAATAAATTTGGGGTAATAATTAGGGTAAATTTTGTAAAGTATCTTTACAGCTGTTGAAAGAGCATTGTAGGTTGTGGTGCCCCACATATAAACACCGAATGAGGGTGTTCCCTGTGAACTACCTGCTGACACCCGTACAGGTGAGGGGTGATTCGAGTTGCTTCAGTGCCAGCCACTAGCTGTTGGTTTTGCTTTAATTACTTTGATGAAGAATCAAGGGTGACACTGAAGAAACAGCAGACTCTTAACTGGTTCTGGCGTGTTCTTCCTGGGGCACCATGAGTCACCAAAATGCAGCAGTGCAATCTGCCCCCTTCCAGTGCTTCTTAAACGTGAGCTTCCTGATGGTAGTGTGACTTTTTTTTCCCCAAAAAATGATGTACATCTGCAGGGAACATCAAACGAACAATCAGTATTTTATCCCATAGTATTCAAGGGCTTCCCCGGGTGTTTTCTCCTTGTCCACTAGAAGGGTGTGATAAACTTTTCTCTGTCCAAGGGGAAAACACCAAGTATCAGCAGCGTAAGCAGAAACAGAGGTGGATTAAGACTTCAGCTCCTGTAAGAAATGTTGTGATTTCAGTGGAAGGACTGCACAGCTTCCAGGATAGTTAGGAGCAAGGCAGTCGCGAGGGTTCCAGGAGGGGGAAGCAGGGTGGCTCTGGGGTGGGACTGACTGGCTGTGTGCTCTGAGTTCAGTCATGCCACGCTTCACGGAGCAAGTGGAAGCTGCAGTGGAAGCCCTGAGCTCCGACCCTGCCCAGCCCATGGATGAGAACGAGTTCATCGACGCCTCCCGGCTGGTGTACGACGGCATCCGGGACATCAGGAAAGCCGTGCTGATGATCCGGGTGAGCAGAACTTCCCCCAGCAGCTTCCCGCTTTCCCTGCCGCTGTTGAACTGACAGCCATCAGGATAATGGGGAGCGGACAGCAGAAGATTTTCATTTAGCTCATATTAATATTCAGAGTCTTAAAATCGCTGTGGAGCACTGGAGCAGTACGTTTGGATTCAGATTCATTAACCAGATCTGAGCATCGATGATGGCCCGAGTTGTGATGCTAAATACCCTTCACGCATCTTTTGTAATCTCGTGGTAATGCCTGGCTCGTTAATGTGCTAAAATCAGTGACCTTTGAGTTAACAATAGCAAATTAATTCAGAACTATAGATGCTTGTTGATGGTTTGAGAGCTTAAAAATAAAACCTAATGGCTCTTCATTAAGTAAATTTGGAGAATTGATGTTAGTTAGTCAAAAGGAAGCTGAGATGAGTTTGGTCTGCAGTTCCTAAAGCATGTAATTTGTTAATTGGCTAACCTGGGTACACAGGGGCAGCTCACAGAGGCCTTGTCTCCTCTGTGCTTGCTGTTTCAGGTGCAGTGGGTGTGACTTGGAAGCCCAAATTTCTGGTAGGTCAGAAGGGCTCCTGCAGTTGGTTGAAGGGATGCAGAAAAGGAAGTTCTGGTTGAAGCTGATCCATGGACCTATTTCTTGGATATTAGTGGGGCAAAAATTGGCAGGAGCCAGACACAACAAAGACAAATAGAGGGGGTTTATTCCTTTTTTCTTCTTTTCCTTGTATTCCTTTGACTCTGAGAAACTGCCTATGGTCAGAGTGGTGACCATGGCAGATGCAGCTTGTGATCAGTAAATCAAGGATGTACAGCCCCAGAAGAGACGTGATTACAGTAACCATTGCAACAGCATCTTCCGTGTGTGCTGCTTAAAGCAAATGATCAGATGAGAAACCAGGAGAAAAGCTGACAACCACATATGTGCTCCCCACGGAATTTTTTTCAGACGCGCTCAGGATTTATAGACAGCCAGTGTTAGATGAAGATATCAATGCCTTCCCGCTATGCAGACAAACGGATGTGATTCCCCCCCTGCTGAAGCCCTTGTTATTCAGGACAGGGAGCACGGCTGCCAATCCCAGTCGGCAGCAATTATCCGGGCTGGCAGTGCCAGGAGCGCTGACGCTTCCCCTGTGCCACGCTCCAGTGTCAGGGAGCCACAGCTCCGCTGCCAGCAGCCAACAGCAGCTCCCTGGCGACACAGCGGCCACCTAGAAAGAAGTTAAAATGCTAGCACTTGTGGTCCAGAGGGTTTATTTTGGGATAAAAGAGCCATCCAAGTGGACATTCCAGGGTTTTCCAGGGCTTGGTGTAACCCGCTCACAGAGGCTCGTTCACTTCAGCTTTGTCCAGGGGCTCTTGCTCTTTACAGGGACCAGCAGGAAAAGGCACTGCAGCACCTCATTTCTGTGTTTATGCAGGGTATTTCAAAACTACCATCTCACTCTATCTGTATGTATTGAAGAGAAGCTCTCCCTCCTTCCCTGCTGCCCAGGCCCGTCACCCCAGAGGAGTCTCTGCCCTTGGTGGCACTTGAAAGGCAGAGTTACACTTTGTGTGTCCCTGAGCTTTGGGAGGGATGGGCAGAGACTCACAGACAGTTTGTAAACATACAGCAGAACTGTCTTTATTTTTTTTAATTTTTTAAATATTGATACACTGAGCTACTTCCTAGTGTGTGTCCCTCTGCTGATTTTGTGGCTATACCCTGTTCTCCAGGGCCTGGAGAGGAGGCTGGAATACCCAAAGCCTTGATTGTCACCCTGCTCACCTTTGCTTTTTGGCAACTATTGTGCATGTCCATCTCTGTTTTCACTGTATCACAAAGTGTCTGTACTGGAAGACAAGTCTGTGAAATCCAAATCATAGGAGAGAAATGTAAAGAACAGGGACTTTATTTGCATCTTATCTGTTAATCACAATTTATTGCATTTATCAGTGAAGTTCTTTGTTGACCCAGCTCTGGAGAATTGTCATGAAGTACCACTTTAGCAAAGATGTAGTATTCTGACAAACATGCTGTTTAAACTTGATAAGCTTTATAAAAAGTTTGCCAGCTACAGACTGGCAGTAGCAAAAATAAATCCTAGGCAAGCAGGAACTAGGTCAGATGTGTTTAGCCTACGGCATAAAAGCTGGCCCTTACTAGCTAAAATTTTTCAGCTTTTCCTGAGGGATAAGGATAAATTTTGAGATATTTTATCTGTTGTTAATTTAGTCAATGCTTTGATTCATAATTGTGCTGAAGACACTGTCTGTGCTTCTGAACCAGCCTTTAGAGCTGTGTGTAATTCCAGCTTCAGAATCTCAAGTGAAGCTTTTACATTTAATCAAGTTGCAAAAATGCTGTTCGTTTTGCAAGAACATTTTTTTGTCTTTCAGATGCTGAGTGCATTAATGTCCTGACAAATCTCAGCTGTTCAGTTACTGCTGTGTGATTTTGGGGATCCCTATGGTGTTTAACAGGAGCAGTCAAGCACATAAAATCACACATGTTCAGAGCTGGATACAGTCCCTCTATTTACCTTTTTGTTGAAAACATGAAATAATTTTTACCTCCACTGATTTCCATTCTCTCTACTTGAAAAACAATATTGTTGTCGATTTGCAGAGCCATGTAATCTGTAGTTTGACTCTGAGTGAATGCTTTTTCCTCAGACTCCTGAAGAGCTGGATGATTCCGACTTTGAGACCGAGGACTTCGATGTGCGAAGCAGAACCAGTATCCAGACTGAGGATGATCAGCTCATTGCTGGACAGAGTGCGAGGGTAAGGCAGAACCCTGAGCATTATAAAAGTGTGACCTGCCTTCAAGCAACACTTCAGCTTGCTTTGAAAACCCAGGTTTAATTTGGGGGGGATGGTGATAAAAATGCTGGATCAGAAAACTGGCATTCTTTGTTTCCAGTATTCTTCTGAAAAGGAGGTTGAGTGAAATGCACTTGGTCTGATGGATGTGAGAAATGTCTGTGGTTTATTTTGGGTGTTCTGAGAGATCAAAATCCTTTTAGTACCAACAAACTGCTTCACATTTTGATATCACAGACACTGTAGTCGGGTGAGCTTCTGCAGGGAGGTACAGGGCAGATCATTCCATTGGATTAATGTTACTTCCAACAGACAAATACTAACTTTATGAGCAAAAAATCTTCACAAAATGTCTCCTCACACACGTGCTGGTGTGTGTTTGTTCACTGAGCATTTGTCAAGACAACGTTGAGAGGAACTCAGAAATGAAATAATTTCAACTAACTGCATTTCCTATGACTTAAAAATGAAAGCATTGATAGGCAATATATAATCATTAAGAGGTGAAACCCTAAAATTAGTGCACTGAAGGAAGACCAGGCCTTACCTATTGCTTTTATTTGACACGGCCCCTCTGGATCGATAACAATTTACACTCTTGGGAAAGGGCCATGGCAGATTTTTTGTGGGGGCTCTTCCTGCCAGGCAAGAAGAAGCCAGACCTTATTTATCAAACTTCTGCCACGTTGGCTTGGGAGTTACACTAACTGAGAGTATTTTTATGCTCCCCTCCCTTGCACAAGCACTTTCTGTGCCTGGACCCTCACGCCCTTCCATTTAAATGCAGACATTGCTCATTTGCCTCTCAGCACAGCTGCTGCCAGAGGATTTTTAGTACCAAAGGCTCCTTTTTGCCTGCTCCTGGAGGCATCTGTGCTCCCAGTATTTATGAAGGCAAGGGCATGGAGTCTTACTCAGGCTGTAAACCCAGGCTGAGAGATTTTATTTGGGAGTAAGCACATACCCTTTATTTTCACTTGCTCTTTCTTCAGCAGACATGTTTCAAAAGAGTACAGCTAGCTTTTTGCAGGGAAGAGACTGGTAATATTTCTTATTATCCTCAATACCCAAGTGGAACTTAATTTTAAAATGTTGAAATTTTCTATAAAAGACAAGTCCTCCTTCTTCATGCAGTTTTATTTTGAGGGATGGTAATATGTGGCAAATTTGTTTGGAGTCTTAACAGCTTTATCATGCAAAGGCCCATATTTTAAGTGTCAGCTTGTCTTTCTGGGCACTTTTTCTTAAAAAAGAGCATAAACTTCGATTCAAAATGGAAGCAAATGGCTCTGTAAAGCCTCTAGGTAGAGGATTGCTATTAAAGTTTTATCCCCCATCTACATGACTGAAATTGGTTATTAGTGAAATGTTCCAAAAAGCCTCTACAAGGCAGCAGGAGGCCACGTGAGAAAACTCTTCTCTTCCAGGCTATCATGGCTCAGCTCCCTCAAGAGCAGAAAGCCAAGATTGCTGAGCAGGTTGCCAGCTTCCAGGAGGAAAAGAGTAAATTGGATGCTGAAGTGTCAAAATGGGATGACAGTGGCAATGACATCATTGTCCTGGCCAAACAGATGTGTATGATCATGATGGAAATGACAGACTTCACCAGGTGAGGCTTTTTAATTTGTGCTCACTCCGAGCTCTCCGGGCTGCTGGGCTTTCAGTGAGACACGGTGCAAGTTCTCCTAAGAGCCTTACTTCTAATTTCCTTTAAATGGTGCCCTGTTACAGCCTGCACATGAACTGGGGAGACGCATTATTGTGCAGTGGCTGGGTGGTAATAACTGCTTAAATTGATCTACAGATACACAGCAGTTATTGCCTGTCTTTCTTCCTTTCTTAAGGGTGATTCTTGTCCCCAGGAATATATATATATTTGCTCAGTTCTTTACAGCATTAAATTCTGTGGGCTTCTCAATATTGCCATACTACAGGAATAGTTCCTAGCACAGTTATTTGCAGAGGAAAAAGAGGCTTTTTGATGCCTTTTGAAATTAATTTACCAGATTTTATATAACACTATTTTTTAAACTTCATGTTCCATTCCATAAAAATTGCAAATCCGTCTTCTAAAATGTTATCTCTTATCATCATTAGGTTGCTCAGGGCAGTAAAATTTAAGATGTTTTTATTCCTAGATTTAAGCTAAATGTGGGGAGGAGCCGAAAGGGGGAAACTCTTGCAAATGAAGGTGCTGTAATGGCTGCTCCTGCCTCTTCCTGCCCTTGGGGTGAGGAGTCACTGCCAGCACCGTGTGGAACAGAATGAGAAAAGGGATGTAGAGTTCACTGCTGTGGTTTTCTGGTGCTAGGAAGGAGCCTCTGCTCTGTTTTGCAGGGGCAAGGGTCCACTGAAGAACACGTCAGATGTGATTAGTGCAGCCAAGAAGATCGCAGAGGCTGGGTCAAGGATGGACAAGCTGGGCCGGACCATTGCTGACCATGTAAGTCACAGTCCCATAAGCCTCCAGCACCAAGGAGCAATAGCAGATCTTTCAGATCTGCAGGCATGAGGAACAGATGAAAATGTGTTTGGGTTTTGGGGTGTTTTAACTGATTTTCCAGATCTGCTGCTAGAAAATTCTAGCCTGTTCTTTCCGGCTGCTCTCGTGCCTCCCTGAGCTGTGTCACACCTGAGCGTGGCCAGCAGTGCCACAGCAGCTCCTTGGCTGGCATCAGGCACCTGGCATTTTGTGCCAGCCCTGCTTCAGGTCACGTAGAGCCAGGGCAGTGGCTGTGCTGAGCAGGAGCCAGGCTGGGCTCACGTCACACCCAGAGCACTCCTGGTGCTCCCCAAAGCACAGACTGCAGGGACACACCTGCACAATCGCACCTGGCCTGTTGCACAACCTTTAATACTGGTTTTGAGGCAGCTTTTTAGTATTAACAATTTTCAGATGCCCCACAGACTGAGTGGGGAGGTGTTCAAAGCTCTCTGGTGGTTTTCTCCCTGTCCAGTCAGAGCTGATGAAGATTTGGAGCAAGGCCTGCAGTGACCTGAGCGTGGCTGTGCTGTCCCAGTATTTGGAAGGAATTCTTCCAGGATTGAATGAGCATGGCCAGCTCAGGGATTTATTTATGCAATGCCTGTCCTGAGCCATTTAGAAACTGGGCCAAGCAAGAGCACCTCTGGCCTCAGCCCACACCCAAATGGCAGGGAAACATTGACATTAGTAATAATATTCCACCTTCAAGAGAGACTCTGAAATGCAGGGAGGTTAAGTCTGAGATCATGGACTAAACTTTGTTTTCTCCAGCTGTCACTTGCTTTCCAGGCCTTTCCAGGATGGAAATTTGTACTGCAAGGTTCTAACTGAACCCGTGTCACTTTGGAAGTAAATCATTGCAGTGCAGGACTCTCTCTTAATGCTGCATCCAGGGGTGCTTGTCTACACCCTCCTTTATTAATGATGCAGTGAGAAATGTTCAGTGGGGAGATAAATTTGAGAAGTGTTTTTTCAGATGGGTCTCCTTGCTGTAGCACTTTGATAGCCTTGTTTCTGCAAGAACCAGGTGTGCTGCTGATGTAGGTAAATGAAGCAAGGAGCAGTTTGTGTTAGAGGTCTCCGGGGAGCTTGGGCTGAAGGTTTACACTGCTTTTTATTTTTTTTTAAATTCACATGTTTTATGCAAAGTTAGTATATGGTTTTCTGTACCAAGCCATTTCAAAATATAAAAGAAAACTAAATGGCTCCTTTTAGTAGCCGTAAGGTCCTTAAAAATGTAACAGATTAAGCACATATTTGAAGATAAATACGAGCAGCACTGTACAGTTAGTCATTTTGACAAGAATATAGCTTTTTCCTGACTCCATACTCTGCTAATACTTCGAGCCTGCATATTTCATTAGCTGTGCTTCCATACTCTTTGGAAACATGTTAACGTGGCACGGTGTGACAGCTACAGAGCAGGAGCAGCTCCGAGCCCTGATCCCTGCTGTGCCTGCTCGGGGCCGGGAGCCCCCGGAGGGGTTCGTGTCCTGTGTGCTGGGGGACACCACAGCCCTGACCCCTCGTGTCCCTGTGCCAGGGGCTCCCAGCTCTGCCGTCACATTCCTCTGGAACCCCAAGAGCTGCTATCCCAGGAATTCCGTGTCTGTTGGGAAGAGTCCTGCCATCAGCCGCAGGTTCTCCCCAAGGTTTCCATCCCTCACTCCAAGCAGCTGCTGCTTGCTGGGAATAGGGGAATATGAAGCAGTTATGAGCACAACACAAATGACAATGATTTGCAGCAGGACAAGGGTTCTCTCTATTATTTATTTCTTCAGTGTCGAAACACCTACAAAGCTGAAGAACATTTCTGTTGCTTTTTTCCTTTCCTAGTGGTGGGAGGCTGAGGCTACATCAGTTCTGATCATTCAGTGAGAAGTAGCTGGGGGTGAGGGTAGGAGTTGCCCCACTTCCCAGTAAAAGGTGCCAGCAGCCTCTTGCTGGGGAGACTGGTCCCTGGCTGGGGGGGCTGGCGTGGGGACCTTGGTCACAGGCGGTGGCAGCTGCTGGCACACATGGTCAGTGCCTGTCCTGCCAGGGAGCTGCCTCCCCAAAACAGCTGCTGCAGCTCCTGCTGGGCCCAGCTGGCACCCAGGGCTGGGGGGCGTTTATTGGGAATTCCTGGTGCAGCAGGGAGGAAGAAACTCTGCAGTTCCTGGCTCTCCCCTACAGCCTGTGGGGATGGGCTGTCTCCATCAGCACACACCACCAGGGCTCTGCTGTCTTCCCTGCCCCTTTTCTTGGCAAAAAGAGAGAAAAGGGTGATTCTGCTTCTCTGCAGGCTCAGCTGTGGCAGCAGGAACCGAATGTGGGGGATGTTTGCAGTGTCCAGGACGGAGCCTGGATTTGACCTGGAGCAGCCAGCTTAGCTCCTGCCAGTAACCTTCACTGGGTCTGTGGCAGCAGCTCAGTCTGGGCGGTTGGGGAAGCTGGAGTGTCCCCCAACGTGTTCATTTCCATCTACGCTGCACTCCCTGCTGGGCTCTACAGATGGGGCTTGTGGCTGTGGGTTAATACAATAATGTCATCATTCTCGATCAGTGATAAAATTGTTGCCTTTTGGGTTTTTTGATTTTTATCTGAATGCTCCTGCCTAGGAAAGGACAGGGCTCCTGCAGGCACCCGCAGAGCCTTTTGTTGATGCTCTTTTTTATCTTGTGTTACATCTCCATTTAAACCTCATCTGTCTTTGAGCTGAGTCCTCGATTCTGCCCGCAGAAATAGCACACACAGGAGAGGATGTGGGTTTCAACTCACATCATATTGATGCACACAACCCAGTGATGATTCCTATTCCACAAAGGTTTTGCTGCCTTCCTCGGCTGTTGGTGATCATGCAGCAGCCTCCTGCCTCAAGAGTCTTCCCTTGAACAGTTTCCACAGCCCCACAGAGTAGCTGGAATTGTTGAGCCATCCCTCTGACATGCTGTACTGGGCATTTGTCAGCCCTCAAGCCCCTCCACTGCTGGGCTGCTCACTCGCTGTGTTAGATGAGCTCTTTGGGAGATGGAGAGCAGTTTCCAAAATGGTAATTTGAACTTTTCATTAGCTCTTTGGCCAGGGCTGTTTGTGGACTTGCTCTAAAACATTCTTGTACCGCTGACTAATATTGATTAGCTTAAAAAATTAACCTGCAAGCTTTGCTGCTTCGTTAGGCAGTGCTTCACTGCACTGATAGAAGCCATGTGCCCACGTTAGAGCTGCAGTTACTTTGGGTGTTCCATCATTTTCCTTGGGACTCAGAAGGTGGTTTTATGTCTGTTGGTGGGGTCAGATGCCCATAAAGCCACGCAGATCTCCACACTGATGTGCTTGTGCCAGCGTGGCCCCAGTCCCTGTGCAGTGCCCGTGTGTGTGTTAGCTGTGTGCACATCACTGCAGCACCTGAGCTACCTCTGCTCAGCACAGAGACCACTTTGGCTCACAGAAACCACTCGGTCTGGCCCTGGAAAAAACCAAATGTATGTGTTAGCTACACTCACCCTCACTGCAGAGGGAAATGCCTGTTCTGGCAGATCAGGTGCTGTTGGGAAGGAAATGCTCCATGTGAGTGGGACCCTGTTTGCACATCCCTGTGTGTGCACCACGATCTGCTCTGGTGCCTCTTTCAGACAGGGAAAAGAGTTCGTGCTTCCATCTCACAGCTAAGGAGGGGTCTGCAGGGAGAATTAGGGCTCAGACCCTGCTGCTGACAGCCAGGAGGAGACTTTTACCTGAAAGGGGAGGAGAGGCTGCGTGGCCAAAGCAACAAACCTCAGCTGGAGTGAAGCATTAAGTAATGAAGTGGTGCCACATTGAAGATTAATCTTCCAGTCCATTTTGTAGCAGTAATCTTCCATGTCCATTATGAATCTTCATCAGATGGTCCATTGCACAGGATCAGGGTCTTAGGTGAAATAGGATTTTGCTGTGAACAGGGGTGTGTGAAAAGGAGCTCTTAAATCACTCTGGATGGGGTGCAGCTGTCTGGAAGGCTGGAGGTCACTGCAGGGTGTGCCTGTAGTCCTGTCCCTGGGTAATGCCAGGTGAATTCCACTGCTACCAGTGAAATAATGCTGGGTACAGGGCAGCCTGCCTTAGAGCACAGAATAACAACCAATGTGAGTCTGATGGTGGGTTTGTCCAGGAGGCCTGTGGATGCTGGGTGGGAAGATGAGATATGAGTGGCCATTTCAGTGGAACAAAGAGCAGGAGCTCTCTGTGGGGTACAGCAAGTGATGCTTCTCTCGGGTTCAGAGCAGGGCTTAAGCAACAGGGGGTGTGACACAGTGTGATGTACCTCACATGGATGTGAAGCTGTGGGTGCTCTGTGTGTGTGTGAACACCCAGCTCTCATCCCCTGCTCTGGCCAGAAATGCTCCTGCAGCAGCAAGGGGTCCTCCCCTGCAGGCCCCAGGGCACGGCCTGTAGGACTGGGACAGCCCCCAGCCCTGCTGCAGTCCTGCCATCGGGAATACACCCACACTGGGGTCTCAGACACTGCTTGCAGCAGCACCAGCCGTGTCTGGAGGTCTGAGCTTGCCCGGGTGTTGCCCGGCCAGGAGCTGTTTGGTGCCCACACTGGTCGTGGCAGCTGCAGGTGCCCTGATGGCACTGGGCACAGGGACAGGAGTGTGGCACAGGTGCCACTGGGATTGTTCCACAGCAGCACCAGAGCCCGGTGGGCAAAGGGGCTGTGGAGGTGAGTGTGTGCCAGCTGCTTTATTCACTCGTCCTCAGGCAGCCGTGGGGTGCCCCTGGGGCTGAGGTGGCCCATGGGGGACCTGCTGCTGGCACCCCACTGCTGCTGCTCCCAGAGGGGCGGCAGGGCTGGCATGGGCAGCAAAACCCTTCCCCCAGCCCTTTTGTCTCACAGAGCCTGCTCTGGACTGTAGCTGCCCCTCAGCTGGGCTCCTCTCTGGTCTGGAAATCCAGCCTGAGCCTGGCTCATCTGTGGCTCATCCATCATTTCACTGCTCAGCAAAGCCAGGGGTGGCCCTTCAGTTCTGTCCTGGAAAATGGCACCTTCCCAAACTGCACAGCAGCCCCGCAGAGGGGCTCCTGCAGAGCCCTTTGTGCAAAGCTGAAAAAGTTACCTTTATCTTATGGATGAGTGCTGCAGCAAGCACCTTAAAAATGTCATTTTGTGCCTGGAGAGGAACCTGGTTTCCCCACTGCTACAAAATGGGAGCAGAAGTCAGGAAAATCTGTTTGCTGCATGTCATTGAGTAGCTGTTGGGTTTATCATTTCCGAGCTTGGAATACTTAAGATTGAGCACTGAGGGAGGAATTGGTAACATCTGCTAGTTGCAGCTTGAGATCCTGGGTGTCAAACCATTGCTGCTGTGCCCTGCACAGTAGGGGAAGGACCTTTTACAGCTGACAAACCAGCTCTGGGGAGGGTAGATAGTCCTCCTCCTCTTCCTCCTCCTCCTCTTCTTCCTTCTCTTCCTCCTCTTCCTCCTCTTCCTCCTCTTCCTCCTCCCTGGGAGGGCTGCTGAAGGGCAGCTGGAAGGAGTCCAGCAGCCTGTCCAGTGCCACCCCTGTTTATGGCTCCTGGCTTTTAGATGCCTTTCATGCTGCTCGGCTGTCTCCAACCCCAGCGTTCCAGGCAGGGCAGTGCTCTCCCAACCCGTTCCCTGCTCCAGGGGGAGCTGCCTGCTTTGTCCCTCTGGCTCCTGCCCCAGCTGTGGTGCTGCAGAGCCAGACGTGCCCTCTGTTGCCCGCAGTGCCCGGACTCGGCGTGCAAGCAGGACCTGCTGGCCTACCTGCAGCGCATCGCGCTCTACTGCCACCAGCTCAACATCTGCAGCAAGGTGAAGGCCGAGGTGCAGAACCTGGGCGGCGAGCTCGTCGTCTCCGGGGTACGTATGGCACACGCCTGCCTCGGGCAGCTTTGCTTCCACAGGCAACTGCTATTCCAAGCTGAGCTTTTATGTTAAACACCACAGAATGTAGACAGGAGATGCTGGAGCGTTCAGAGTTTTAATGTATGCAGAGTTTGCGTTGCTGCCTCATTCTGGGGAGGAACGCTTGCTGTGAAAATACAGACTTCACATTTCCTTACTCAACAGTGTTTGTAGACAGATTTCACTTCACCTCTGTGTAATCTGTTTTCCAGACTGCTTTTCACTGTTAGTGAGGTTAAATCACTTTATCAGCCCAGCTATACCTACCCCACGTCTCTGCACAGCCTTGGAACATGCTGGGGTCCTGCAATGCTCCAGAGATGTTAATATTTCAGGATAGCTGTGCCCTGAAGAGTGCAGGGATTTTTAGTGGCTGCTCTGGTTTCTGACAGCTGGGTAATCTGTTTTCCAGACTGCTTTTCACTGTTAGTGAGGTTAAATCACTTTATCAGCCCAGCTATACCTACCCCACGTCTCTGCACAGCCTTGGAACATGCTGGGGTCCTGCAATGCTCCAGAGATGTTAATATTTCAGGATAGCTGTGCCCTGAAGAGTGCAGGGATTTTTAGTGGCTGCTCTGGTTTCTGACAGCTGGAAGCTGCCCTAGGCCAGCTTCCTTCCTTATTCCAGCCATTACTTTGCAAATAATTTTTTCACTGTAGTTCATGAAATGCTTCCTCCTAAGAGGATTCTGTATGACGGGTATTTGCGGGGAGGGAAGAGGAGCTAAATTCTTAATTTCTTCTGGCATACTCTTCCTTGCCCTGCACAGGCACGTTTGGTCACTGGTGCCTTTGCCCAGCCATGTCAGGACTGAGGAAGGTTTGAAGAAGGGACAGAATTGGCTGATAGTCCAGTATTGCTCCTTGAATCCTTAACAGCAAATGGAAAAAACACATTCTGCCGTTTTGATACCACAGAATCACAGAATGGTTTGGGTTGGAAGGGACCTTAAAGCCCATCCAATCCCACCCCTGCCAGCTCCAAGCCCTGTCCAGCCTGGCCTTGGACACTGCCAGGGATCCAGGGGCAGCCACAGCTGCTCTGGGCACCCTGTACCACTGATATTTTCCAGTGAAACTGTTTGATAAACTTATTTTGCTTAAACTTATTAGCACAGTTGCTTAAACTTATTAGCACAGGTTTCTCCCCAAAAACCAGGGAGAGCTGTGGAAGGAGAGCTTTGGGGCAGCAGCAGCTGGGGGAGGTCTGCAATAGATATCCCTGCCCAAGCCGAGCCCATCTGGGGGTGATGGGACTGTGCTGCCCCTCCTGCTGCTGCCAGCCCCCCCTGCTTCCTTTCCAGCCCCCAGAGCCGCTCCAGGGGCTGTGCTGGGACGTGCTGCTGGGTGCTGCTGTTCCTGTCCTGGGAGCTGGGAGGCTGAAGGCATCGTGCTGTCACAGCAGGAGATGTGTTACTATGCAGCAGTACGTACTCCAGGGCCTCACTGCAGTTACTCAGTGTCTCCAGGATTTACATCCCCTCTGCCATAAATTAGTTATAGAACAGCCTGCCATCTGTAGTCTGATCTCCTGGTTTTATCCTTCTCCTCGAGCCTGTCCACCAGGGCTGAGTGTTGCCAGCAGCAGTGTTAAGCTCCGTGGGATAATCAGATGAAGACCTCAGCCAGTGCAGAGACATCACCTGTCAGAAGGACGATTCTGTGCAGTGTTAACACCCTGCCCATGGAGCAGAGTGCTGTGAGAGCAGAGCCACGGCCTGGGCGGGCAGCGCTGGCACCTGCACAGTCTCAGTTCATTCACAAAAGCACCTCCCTGCTCTCCTGGTGTTCAATGATTCCTCCTGCTGTGGGGATTCACGCAAACAGTCCAGGGCAGTGGCAGTGGTTTCCAGGCTACTGAGGAGGAGGGCAGAGCACAGGGGTTTGCTGGAGGATCCAAAGTGCTGTGGTGGCACTCGGGGCACAGCAGGGTAGAAGGGAGGGGACAATCCCCCAGAAAAGCCACCAGCCCCTGCCTGGCTGGGTTTGCTGCTGGACAAGCCACGGCTGCGAGCTTTTCCCCAGAACCTTCCTTAGAGGTCTGTAACAGCAGGGTTTGAGTTTGTAGAGGCAGCTGAGCTCTTGTGGAAGCTCAGCAGAGGTGCTGAACCCCTGCCCCAGTTCAAACCCTGCCCTGGACCAAACCCTGCCCCAGATCAAACCCTGTCCCAGACCATTTGGCCTTGAAAAGCTGGGGATCCCACCCAGGGCAGGACACTGGCCTCTGCAGAAGGGGGTCCCAGCTGAGGCCACCACAGTGCTCCTCCCTCTCTCTTCCCCCCGGCCCTGGTCTCAGCTCTTTGTCCCTGCTGTGCCCTACAGCTTTGACAAATTCATGTTTATCCTTGTTTTGATGCTCTTGTAAATCAGGAACCAGCTGGGAAAGGGCTCCAGGCCTGGCTGGTGATGCAGTTGTGTTCCTTCCTTCCCAATACAACTTAGTATTCTAGGGCAATTTAAATGTTTATTATCAGTGATTAAGATACTACTACAGCTTTATTAATTTCATTAGAGAATAAGCAACTGTTAAAGCTTAGTCACAAAAGCAAAGGGCAGAATACAAATCGTTCCCATCACCATTAATACGGAAAATGCAGATGGGGAAAACCCTGCTTTTGTGTTGGTGGCAAAGTCAGGTTTGTAACCACTGAGTGTCCAAAGAAAAATCCTGCCTCAAACTGGCAGCCTCAGGTTTCAAAGGACAAATACAAATCAGTTACATGAATCTGTTTCAAGTGGTTCTGCCCCCCAGGCCTGTTGTGTTTTCAGTGGTGTGTAACTGTGTGTGCCCCTTGGCAGGTGGACAGTGCCATGTCCCTGATCCAGGCAGCCAAGAACCTGATGAACGCCGTGGTGCAGACGGTCAAGGCCTCCTACGTGGCGTCCACCAAGTACCAGAAGTCCCAGGGCATGGCCTCCCTCAACCTCCCGGCCGTCTCCTGGAAGATGAAGGCTCCGGAGAAGAAACCCCTGGTCAAGAGGGAGAAACAGGACGAGACCCAGACTAAAATCAAGAGGGCATCCCAGAAGAAGCACGTGAACCCCGTGCAGGCCCTCAGTGAGTTCAAAGCCATGGAGAGTATTTAGAGGAGGGCTCTGGCTCAGGGGTGTTTTTCTCTAGCCCACTACTGCTACTTCCAGAACTCTACTTTTAATACCCTAAGGATTTTTCAAAAATTTACTATTCCTCCAAATGTATTTACTTAATATAATTTTGATAACTTTGTTTAGATTACCTGGGGAGATACTCAAATTGCTAAGTCCTATCAGTATATCTTCAGCCTGCAGAAGTGTGGTAATTTAGATGGCCTTTAGATTACAGGGGTGGATTTCTAGCTGGAAACTGTTTTTTATAATCGTGCTTTAAATGGAAGATTCTATAACCAAAGAGGATTTTACAGTAACACTAACGGTTAACACTAATACTGGATCCTGCTACTCAGAGACTCAGTTTATCATGGTGATCAAGAGAGAAAAATTAGATATTTTACTAAAAAAAAAAGATTAATGGAAGTATTGTGTGTGATAGTGTATCTCTGCTGTGGGGTGGAGAGGGAGCAAGCTCAGAGGAGTTTGAAAATGCAGCAGGCACCGGCTGTGTGACCACAGCTGGAAAACAGCTGGAAAGAAACGATACACCCGTGCCTGGGCTGGGCTTTGCTGAGGATCATGTTTGGAGCTGGGCTCGGTGGTGTCTTGGGGCTGTGATGCTGCTTTTCCTGAGCCCTCGGGGTGCTTCCCTTGTGCTCCTGGCACTTCTCCCTCCGGAGGGCTCCGCTGCCGGGGGAGCTCCCGGGGCCAATCGCTGCGGAAACATCCCCCGGTGTGGGCGGCCGATCGCTCCTGTGTGACACGGACGGGAATTTCAATGCCTGGTTACAAATTACTAATGTATTTTGCTGCGGGACACTAATAAAGTTGCTTTTCCCAGCTGCTGAATTGTGGTGCTGTGAATGGCGCCATTCAGATGCAAATCAGCTTTGTGCTCATTCCTCATAATTGCTCTGCATCCCGCCTTGGGCTTCCAGAGGCACCCAGGAAATCGTGTTTGCTCAGGCTGCAATTTAGACTGTACATTATTTGTGATAACTATAGCTACAAGGTATAATTTCGCTGTCTTATTTAAATTTTATGAATTTCAGCGTGTTTCACACGTCCCAGTTTCAGATGCAAATCAGCTTTGTGCTCATTCCTCATAATTGCTCTGCATCCCGCCTTGGGCTTCCAGAGGCACCCAGGAAATCGTGTTTGCTCAGGCTGCAATTTAGACTGTACATTATTTGTGATAACTATAGCTACAAGGTATAATTTCGCTGTCTTATTTAAATTTTATGAATTTCAGCGTGTTTCACACGTCCCAGTCGAGTCGGGTGCAGGGAAGCGGTGCCTGCACGGGGCAGCACCGCGGTGCCTGTTCCTGTGGAGCCTCCACCGAACTGGAAAAGCCTGGGCTGGAGTCAGTGTCTAAACTGCAGCTCCATTTTAGAGCTGAGCCTTGGCACTGGAATGTTAGAATTTTATTTATCTCAATCAGCTCATAATTTACTGTATTAAGGTTATTGCTGTCATGTTACTGTAATGCTGATCAGAATTAAGCTAAATAGTTGTGGGGATATTTTTGCCAAATGTATTGTGTTTTCAAGCATTTTAGCCTCTTGAGTACAGCTATTAAACAGTGGAATTATAGGCTATTTTCATACAGCCTGAACATGCAAACAGGCTCGGAGGGGGAGCTGTGCTCCTCCACTGCCATTTGGGGGTTAACAGAACAGAGAGGCTGTAGGTCTTTTATAGATCATTATTAACGGAATTTATACAATATGGGGTTTTATTCTCCTGTATTGTCTTAGAGGTGACATTCCTTGGGCTGTTCAGGGAGTACATCCAATGCCTCCCCCCATACAATCTATTAATGAGCTTTAAAAAACAACCCCTATATTAAGATGTACAGACCAATTTACACGTATTTAGCTTTTAAATACAGGTTAGTTTAATTTATGCTACAAACACTGGGCATCAAGTCAGCAAGAAATTAAAATGTGGTTCCCCTGGTGAGAGCTACAACCCCAGGAGGTGCAGGAGCAGCAGGAACACGATGGGGACACGAGGCCAAAAAACCTCAACTCACGTTTCTTTTGTACCCAAGCACTGCTCCTGTGGGAATTGCGTTTGGGTTTGGAGAAGGAGGAGGGCATCGAGGTGAATCATTATCGGTGTAATTTATTTAATTGCTCTGTTCAGGAGTGCAGCGGCTGGGGGGGAGCAAACCCCTCTCCCCACAGCAGAGGGGGGGATTTAGTGTCATGAAACCCCAGTTTCAGTAGCTCTAGGGGGACGTGGTGGTGACACCGGCGCTGCTGCTGCTGCTCTGCAGCCCAGGGGGACCCTGGAGCCGGGGCTGGGGAGCAGCAGTCAGCACCAACCCCACACCCTGCTGGGTCCGGCGTTCCAAAACCCAAAGGCACCGATCCCGCTGTGTCAGGGAATTCCAGCCCTGCGTGTGAAAGCGGCGCTGGGGCAGCGGCTCAGCGAGGGGGTCCGGCCGCCAGCGAAGCTGTGACTT
The DNA here is from genome assembly GCF_000691975.1 of Corvus brachyrhynchos. Classification (NCBI taxonomy): domain Eukaryota; kingdom Metazoa; phylum Chordata; class Aves; order Passeriformes; family Corvidae; genus Corvus; species Corvus brachyrhynchos. Next base: position 392,622 of record NW_008238831.1, on the reverse strand, counting down.
TATTAGGGAGCCAATTGGAGAGAATTACAGTAATTACTGCTCCATGTAATTAAGCGCTGGGAAGGGCTCGTGCCGTCGCTGTGGCTGCTGAGGATGATGCTCGGCTCGGGAGGAGAGAGCGGGCGGGGAGAGCTCTGGGGCTGCTTCAGCCGCCTCCCCCGGCGGTGAGCGAGGAGCCAAACCCCACCTTCCCAATTCCCTGCCCTCCACGGGGACGGGATGGGGGGACCCACCGTGGCTTGGGAAGCGCTGGGGGATTTCCCTGCCCGCCAGCTCCCCACGGCTGCTCCCCAGGCATCGCCTGAAACACACCAGAGTAGTTGCTGGAGAGGTTTGGGGGGTTTTTTTTGCAGTGATTTGAAGCGATTTGGGGGTTTTTTTGCAGTGCAGTGGGACAGCAGCTCCGCTGAGGCCGCGCCAGAGCCCGGCAGACCTGGCAGTGCAGGGATCTCAGGAAGATGAACCCACATTATCTTCTAAAGTGTATTAGTGAAACCACATTAAATCCTCAGGAGATAGTCTTATTCCAGATTTCAAGTGCTCTTAATTCAATTCCGCGGTGAATGGAGCCACGTTGAATTTATGCCGCTTTAATTGTGTGTGAAGGTTCCGTGCCACGATTTAATGCCCGTTAATGAGCGCCTTTCCCACCCCGAGCTCTCCCTGCTCCCACCGCCTTTGGGATGCGCCGGGGAGCGGGGGGACAGGAGAGGGGAGCGAGGCACCCAGGGCTCTTTCCTAAGGCAGGTGCTGGGTCCAAACCAGGCCACGGCAGCCAAACCTCAAACACGGGATTTGAGGAGAGAGCAGAGAGGGCGGGGAGGGGCGAGTGCATTCAAAACCCCAACAAATGGTGAGAAAAGGAAAAATCCATTAAGGCACATCAGCCGCTGCTTGTGCTGAGGGTGTTGGTTGGAGGCTGGGGAGTGCCCCAGGGAGACACAGCCCGGGGGCTCTGCCGACCCCCGCCCTGCCCAAAGGGTGCCAGGGTTTGGGGAGCTCAGGCTGAGCCAGCACGACCCTCCTGATGCTCTTGTGGGTGCGAGGGGAAGGAGCTGGAGCTGTTCCTGGCCTGGCCACCTGTGTGACTCCAGCATTTAACACCTGACCCCCTCTGGAAGCTGGAGGAATGGGGGGGCCCTGTTAGCTCCAAAATTAAGGATGGAAGTGCTTATCCCACCTCCTAGACCTGCAGAGGGAGGGGGTCCGGTGGCTGGGGCATGCGGTGGGGAGGGGTCTCTCTAATACAGAAGGAGCTGGGCTGGGGTGCCCTGTGAGCCCCCCTGGCCACGAGAAGCTGCTCTGGGCAAGAGCTGGAATGGCCTTTGGCAGCCACACCCCGATGCCAAGGCCCTGCCTCACCCAAGCACAGCAAAGGAACCCGGAGCACACCCCCACGGGGGCAAGGGCCGAACCCCCCCAGAGCAAACCCCCAAATCACCTCGGCCCCAGGGTTTGGGGGCTGCTGAGCTCCAGGGGTTGGGGTGACTCCAGCAAACCCCAGCAGGTGATGGGGTGCCCTGGACAGGGGGGCTCCTGATCCCCCTGCAGAGCCCGGTGCCCTTTGGGCAGGGGGACACAGAGTGTGGGTGTGGGGCCCCTGAGTGTCAGCGCTGCCCCAGGACCTCACACAGCCTTTGCCCCACGAGTGCCCTGCCAGTGCCGGGTGCCTCGGGAGCAGCACTGCCAGGAAATGGTTATTTGTTATCATTTTTTGGCCTCCTTTCAGTGCTCCACGTCCGTGGCTGTGTCACTGTGGTGGTGTGAGGGAAACAGCTGGGAGGGTCACTGGGACTCTCCCGCGGGCACAGGCACGTCCTGCTGCCATCCCAGGCCACAGGGGCTATTCCAGGGCTGGGCACCGAGTGGCACTGACCAGGAGACACCACCTGCTCCCTCCCGAGCTGCCCCGGAGCCCCACGGGCACCCTCCACCCCCAGGGCCAGCCCAGGCGTCCCCAGTGAGCCCCTGCTCAAAAACTTGTCGGCTTTAAGACTTTTAGGAGAAGCGAGTGGGATTTTGGCTTTGGGGTTGGACAGGGAGGGCTGCTGGTGGTTTTCTCCCTGGCTCAGCCCCTAAGGAGGTGTTAGACAATTCTCACCTTAAATCCAGCTGTGAGACAGTGACAAGGCCAGGCAGGGCCTGAGAAATCCCTGTGCTGATCCCCCCCCAGTTCTGCTTGATCCCTGCTTCACCTGGCATTGCTCCAGAGGTTCAGGTTTCCAGCAGAAAAGCCCCTTCCCATGCTTGTCTTGGCTGTTAACATCAGAAATAGATATATTTCTTTAAAACCTACAAAGCAAAGCAAAGCCCTGGCTCAGCCCCTAAGGAGGTGTTAGACAATCCCCACCTTGGCAGGGCTGGATGGGACATGCATTTCAGATAAAAATAGAAAAAAAATATTTAATGCCACAAAACAGCCTGAACAAACCCCGAAAAGAGAAAGATCAAAACAGAATCAATAGTTATAATTAGCCCTGCTACTTAACAGTGACAAGTGACGTTGTACACAGGAGCCACAAATATTTGAGCACAAAGAAGGGCTGGTGGCCCTGAACCAGCCCGGTGACTGCAGGGTCATGGGGGGATGGATCTGGTGGCATTTGTGCCCATCCCCGGTGGTGGCAGAGCCCTGCAAGGGCTGGGGATGGAAGGGACCAGCCAGGCTCTGCCAGGCCTGGAGGGAAGGCTGGGATTCAAACATCCCCCCCTGGCTGTGCTGGAAGACAGGTGTTCTCTGTGTTCCCACCTCCCACTGCCTTCACCTCTCTGTGCTGCAGGGCAAAGCCTGGGGAGGAAAAGCTGCTTCTCCCCAAAGGGGGTTGGCAGGAAAGCTGCTGGACACCACCCATGGCAGTGGCCAGCACCTGGCTGCCATCACCTCTCAAGGCTGTGAACTTTGTCTGCAGGGCTTTTTTGATATTTCACAGTGTTGCTGCTGCTGTAGGAAGAACCAATGAAGGGTGGGAGCAGCACAAACACAGCCCCCCATGAGAACACTGCTTGTTCCCTTTCTGCAGATCCCAAATTCCCCAGCTGAGCTCCCACCTTGTTCCCTCCACAGTACACCTCCATTTTTCCAGCAGTATCCCATGAAAACAGGACGTGCCCCCCACCCCAAGGTGTTTTAAGAATGAAGTTGTTGGCACACAGTGCTGGGATCTCGTTTAGTCCAGCAGTTTATTCCAAAGTGCACCTACACCACTGCCAGCCAAACTCACGCTGCCACCCTGAATTCCCTGGAATTGGACTGAACGTACGGTTTCACCTCAGTTCCTGGATGATGGTGTTTATAGAGCCGAGGAGCTCCCTGAAGTAGCCGTCCTTGTCCCCTTCCCGCTGCTCCTGGGCCGCCAGCTCCTCGTACTCGCTGCGCAGGAGGCTGAGCGCGGTGCCCAGGGCGGGGTCCCCCCGGTAGTGCTCCCTGCAGAAGGCCATCAGGACCCCCACCAGCTTGAGGACCTTCTCGCGGGTGTCGTGCTCGGGCATGGCCAGCAGATTGGGCACCAGGGTGCACCAGCCCTGCTCCAGCACCGCCGGGACCAGCCTGACCTGCTGGTACTGCTGGATCTTCTCCTCCATCTGCTCTCCGTGCTGGGAGTCCTCAAGCAGCATCTGTGGGAAGTGGTGGAACACAGATTAATGTCCCTGTCAGAGAGGAACTGCTCCAGGAGGTGACACAGTAGAGGATGCACGCCTGTACCACCTGCCTTGGATGGGGACTTGCCACAGAAGACCAGACTGAGTTTGTGTCCTGGCTCCCTGGCCACAGGGGCTGGTTGTCCACCCTGGAAAACTGCCAGTGACTGGGGGTTTCTGTGTCACACAGCCTGGGAGGGGCTGAAGGGGCAGGAAGCTCAGCAGGACTTGTAAAGTCTCTGGTCTGATGCTTTTTGCTGCTGGACAGGTGCCTGCAGCACCTAATGAACATCATCACTTGGCTCTGTGCTGCTCCTCCTGGAGATGGGGATCTCAGTCTCCTCCAGCCACAGCCAGACCTTCCCCTCCCAGCCTGGTCCAGAAAACCCAGTACTGGAATTCTGCAGGGGGCTGGATCCCTTACAGTGAGAGGGACCTGCATAGAGCAGCACTGGGGCCAGGGGGAGGAAGGGAAACTCCCCAACACCTTCTGGGGCTCAGATGGTGGAGGGGCTGTTGACAGCATGGAATTCCCAGACAGGCTCCATTCCCCCAGGGCTCCTGCTGGCCTGGTGCTGGCCCCTGTGACAACCACGATGTCCGTGTAAGGCAGGGCTCTGTGCCGAGGGCTCCTGTGGGACTGCTGGGCAGAAATCCAGCCCTGGGGACGGGATGGGGCAGCCAGCAGGACAGGAGCTGCCAGAAGCCTTGGGACAATGCTGTGGGTCCCTGAGGGGGTCAGTAGCGTGTTCCCTGGTTACCAGTGACAGTGGGCTCTGCCAGGCCCTGGGCACTGCTGTGAGAGCCTGGTGACAAGGACTGACAGGAATGACACAGTGGGGACATGGAGGGACTACACCAAGGAGACCTCCACTCTCCTGGTCCTCTTGGAGAGCTGCCTGCTGAAGTGCAGGCAGGATTTGGGGTGAAAAGGAAGGAATGTGGCAGAAGGAGCCGTTCAGAGCCCCAGCGACTCCTGTTTGCACTGAGAGCACTGCCAGGGTGGTTTATGATTCCAAACCAACCCATCTGACAGTCACCCGTCCCACCCCAAACCTGCCACCCCAGCTCAGAGCAGCCCCCCAGCACCCAGGGTTCAGCATTCCCAATCCAAAGAGCAGCTAAAAATCATTGTTTTAACATAAACCCGAGAAACTGGAGGGCTGTGCCTGCCCCAGACCCACGGAGCTGGGAACAGATGGGGCTGCTGGAGGGGGCAGCTGGAAAATGGGCAGCAGGATCAAACAGGAATGGCTTGAGTCAGAATGCCCATGTCTGCTCCTTTCCCATGGAGCTGACAGGATCATGTTAGAGTCAGCACCTGGTAAGATTTCAGACCTGCTAAAATAATTTGCACCTTTACAAAGTCTCTTGGAAAATAACTGATTTAACAGAGAGGTGCTGCTCTGCCGTGCCTGCAACCCAGGTATTAGAGCAGCCATAATCCGCAGGGCAAATTGGCCATAAACTGAGCCAGAGTGGATTTAATTCCCATTCTCTGGAGTCAGGGAAATGCACAGACTGAACAACAAGCCATGGCGAGGAAAGACAGGCTTTAAACTGACATTTACAGCAGTAATCCAGGGTATTTGAAAATAAAACACGGAACGTGGCGGGCTGGGCTCCAGCGAGGGACGTGCAGCAGGCAAAGGGCTCTCGGCAGGGCAGGCTGGCCTTGTCCCCTGGCCTCAGCTGGACACCACAGCCCAGGGCCTGCATTCCCTACTCGTGTCCTTGGTGTCCTGCTGCTCAAACACCCTCGGGAGGAAATGGTGGCAGTGGCTTGAAGGCAAACGAAGGTTTCAGCTCCCCCAGGCACTCGTGTGGTGTCAGCCAGGGGCTGTAGGGGACTCATCCCCTACAGGGATGATGGGCTGGCTCCTCCTCATCCTCGACCTGTGAGGATGTTCAGCCTTGGCTGGTTTGGGGGTGAAGGTGGGGAGTGCCAGGTGCCATCCCAGCTCTCACCTTCTCCATGATGAGGTCGTAGAGCAGTGTCACCACACGGACATGGAGGGTCTCCATCCCCTTCTGCCGGAACAGGCTCCTGAGCACCTGGAGGCCACCCAGCTTGAGGAACTGCTGCTGGGCATAGGGGAAGTGTCTCAGCATGGAGGACAGGGCGAAGAGAGCCTGGTGGAGAGGAGAGGGCAATCAGCACAGTGGCCATGGCCATCACATGTGGCACAGCTCCTCTTCATGGCACCCCGTGGGGACAGCAGAAACACGCTCCAGCCCATCTGTGCGGAGCTCCACAGAAAATGCATTCCAACCTTTCCTTGCTGAGGGGCATCTCCAGCAGTCCCCTTTGCAATCCCAACCCTCCCCAGCACTGTGAGGCTGCCCAGACCTGGGTACTTCCATCCAAACCCCAGTCTGGGCTGTCACAGAGGGGCCCATGGCCAGCCCCTGGCAGACCCAACACCATCCCTTCTCCCTGTTCACCCCCACGCAGGCACAGAGCCCGGCCACGGGATGGGGTGAGGGGGGTCCAGCAGCACTCAGCAGAGCCTGATCCCTGCGAGGTGATGTGGGACACCTGGCTGATGTCCCTAAACCTCCACAGTCAGAGGGCAAGGCCATGGCATTCCCCAGCACCCAGCCCAGCCCAGGCCCTGTCAGGGTGCAGCCCCACACACCAACAGCCGGAGCCCAGCTCCCACGGGTGCCCCGGGGCCTTGGCTTGGAGCCGAGGAGGCAATTAGGGGCCACC
>NW_008238831.1:384970-385875 GCF_000691975.1 Corvus brachyrhynchos | reverse complement strand
GGCGCCTGCCAGGAGCCGAGCGGGCTCCTCGCACAGGGGCCGGGCCTGGCCCGCTCTGCCGGACAGATCCGAGCTGACAGCCATGTCTTCCCCGGCCCCATTTGTTTCTATTTTCCATTTTCCGAGTTGCCGCTGGTGAATTTGAGATGCTGCTGTCTCCCTTTTTAATCGTAGGCCAAAGGACGGCGGAGGGAAGAAGTGCACTTTTGGCCTCGCTGCCGTGTGAGCAGCGGTGCGGAAGAACCACCGGAGCGGAGCCCAGGGCTGCTCCCTGTGCGGGAAGGGGCCGGGGCACCGGCCTGTCCTTGGTCTGGAGACACAGGAGACTGCACACAGCACGGGAGCTGGAAATTAAAGCCTCTGTCCTCCTGGAAAAGGGGGTTCAGCCCTTGGAGGGTCTTGTACAGCTGTGTGTGAACGTGGACAATACTGAGCCCACCCCTCTCGCTTCTCCAGGGACTGCCAGCACGAGGCATTCAGGTTCACTGGAAAGAATTATTCTGGTTCACAGTGATGCTGTGAGAGCCCCTGCATGCCCGGCCATCCCTCCCCACCCCAAAAGGAGTGCTGGGTTGAGGCACAGGCACTCCTGGGAGGAGTTTCTGAGCACAGAGCATCCCGTGGGATCACCTCACATCCATGGCCAAATGCAATGGGGTTCCACAGCCTCTCCTGTGCCTTTCACTTGCTGGGGGACTCTTACCAGGGCTAAAGGGGAACATATTTTAGGGAGCTCGTTAGAGGCGAATGGAAGAGCCAGTGGTCCCCCCACCCTGCTGGACCCCTCGCGCAGGAGATCCCCGTGGAAAACAGGGCTGGGGGTTTGGGAGCAGCCAGGTGGTGTTACAGAGGTGGCATCACACACTAAAGCGAGGGTAATGGGATCTCATGCTCCAGGGAATACA
>NW_008238831.1:379603-384895 GCF_000691975.1 Corvus brachyrhynchos | reverse complement strand
AGCTCTTGGTGCTGCTCCTTGCTCCAAAGCCTCTGCCAAAGGCAGGACACGGGGCTGGCTGCAGCAATTAGCTCCTTCCAAACGTCAGCTCCCGTGTTTGTCAGCCTGGGATGAGCGGGCTGCCATGGGGACCCTGGCCTGTGCCCCCCAGGAGCTGTGGCACCGCGCCCTGTACCCGCGGGCTGGCAGAGCCACCGTATGTGCCACTGCTGGCACTGGGAGAGACCACAGAGCCAGGGGAGTGTGGGCACCAGCCAGTGCTGCTGGGGTGGCCTGGCCCCCAGGGCCCCTCTCCTGCTCCCCTGGGAGTGAAGCCCACCCGGTGTGGGGAGCAGCGGGGGTCCCACACTCTCCAGACGTCAGTGATGTCCTGAGGGTGTTTACATGGAGCTCAGCACAAACCCAGCTTTGCCCAGAGGTGCAGCCCCACTCCTCACCTTCTTCCTGACAGCCAGGGGTTGTTCCGTGGCCAGGATAACCAGGAGCTTCTGCAGGGCACCCCCCTCGATGGCCTCGATCTGCACTTTGGGGTTGCTGCAGGGATGAAAGCAAAAGGCAGGTCACCAACAAAGTGTGGCGTGGCAGGGTGGGAGGGACCCTGGTCTGGCTTTACCAGCAGTGGTCACCAGGGCAGTGCCCATCCCCTGTGCTGGCCCTGCTGCGGCACCTCAAGGGCTCTGTCCAGTTCTGGGCCCTCACTTCAAGAAAGACCTGGAGGGGCTGGAGCGTGTCCAGGGCAGGGAATGGAGCTGGGAAGGGGCTGGAGCCCCAGGAGTGGCTGAGGGAGCTGGAAAGGGGCTCAGGCTGGAGCAAAGGAGGCTCCTTTTTTTTCAGGGAACAGGGACAGGAGGAGAGGGAACGGCCTCAGGCTGGGCCAGGGGAGGCTCAGGGTGGACAGAGCAGGAATTTCCCCATGGAAAGGGTGCTCAGGCCTTGGCAGGGGCTGCCCAGGGGAGGTTTGGAGTGCCCATCCCTGGAGGTGCCCAAGGAAGGGCTGGAGGTGGCACTCAGTGCTCTGGGCTGGGGACAAGGTGGAGACCAGGCACAGCTGGGACTCGATGGGCTGGGAGGGCTTTTCCAGCTTCAGTGGTTCTATTTCTATTCTATTTCTATTCTATTTCTATTCTATTCTAAATTTCCACCCCACAGTGGACATGAGCAAGGGTCAATCCAGCCTGATCCCAAACCAAAATCCCGCAGCTCCCACCAATCCTGGCTCATGGTTATGGAAATGTACAAACCCTGCAGCCACCTCAAACACACCTGAAATGAAGGCAGTCGGGGTGGGGAGGGCACACTGGATCACCTGGGCCTTCCCACCACACCCCCCATCCCACCTGGCCTCCCCTGGCAAGGAGCCCTCCCCTGTGGCTCCCTGCCCCATGAATCCTCTCACTTCACACCACATCCACTCCTTAGCAGCCTTTGCATTCCAGTTCCTGCTTCCCCCTCTCCTCGCTTGCTGCGAACCACCCACACACCTCTCACAGCAAGAGCTCCTCTCCAAGGACTACAGTGGCTGAATCCACCCTTCTGCCTGCGAGGACAGACTGAAACCTCAGGTCAGGGTGTCAGCAGCTGCCCAGGGACACACAGACAGACAGACAGACAGACCATTGCCCCCATCCACGCTGACGCATTGCAAGCCCACTTCTGATGCATCTTGGAAGGTGGTGGAGATGCTCCAGGCTCCCTCCTTGGCAGGGCTTTCACAGTCAGAGCACAGTGTGCCCGCTGTCTGATCCCTGATCCTGGGTCTGATCCCAGGTCTCTCACGCTCCAGGAACAGCTCCAGCACTTCAGCCTTTGCTCAGCTCTGAAGCAGCAATTGCACCGTGCCAGACAAGGGTCACCCACCCTGCTACAGCACAGCACCCACAGCTCTCAGTGCTCCCAGGGAGCTGCTGGAGCAGCCATGGCCAAGCCCCTCCATGAAATGAGAGAGACAGAGGCAGGTAGGGTCATAAACAAAACCAGAGACAAATGGAGCTGGGCAAGGAGCAGCTTGGAGTTAAACCCAGGGCTCCCAGAGACACAGCAAAGCACCACACTCATCTCTCGCAGCCAGTGTGCCCTCCCTGATCCACCCACGCTGTGCTGCTTGCACCACAAGGAGCCACCCGTGGCACAGAGGCAGCAGATCTGGTATGGGCTCCCCAGCTGGCATTACCAGCCTGACCTCAGGGCAAGAAAACCTTTGATTTCCCCTTCCTCAGCCGCTTGCTGCAGCAGACATCCAGGCAGAGCCATGGCACAGGCACCCTGCTGAGGTGGGGGCATCTGTGCCCTGCCCAGAGAGGGCAGGAGGGAGAAAGAACCAACCCAGGAGCTCCAGGATCCTCCTGCAGATGAGACTTTCACAGCACAGTTCTCAGCCCCACATGTGCAGCCCTGCAGCATCCCTGGGAGCAAACCAGCTTCTGCAGTGCCTGCGTTGGGTGGGACCTGACACATTTACCACCATGAGTCCATCCCCAACCTCCCCATGCCAGGACATGCAAAGGAGTCTCCTCTTCAAAAACAGGATGCGATTTTCCACCCCAATACATTGTGCAACGACCCATGGATGGCATCTCTGAATGGCCTGGGCTGGACACTGATTTGGGGAGTCAACAGAGGCAAACAGCACCAGCCCTAAAACTGCAGCTGTCCCCAGGCCACTCCTGGGCCCAAGGCCATCTCCCCCAGCTCACAACTGGGGCTCTCATTCATCTCCAGCAAACCTGCAGCCACAGCCATGGCCCTGACAAAGTGGTCCAAAAATCTGATCCAATTTCACATGCAAGTCCCTCTGGGCAATGGAGACCAGAGCAAGTGCAGAAGCAGCTTGCAGGAAGGCACTTTGCAGAAAGGCACTGCACTGAAAGGACAATCCCCTGGGCTGGAGACCTCCTGGTGCCGTTCAAGGAAAACGGCACACGTGGGATATCCAAGCTTCTTTGTCTCTTACAGCAAGAGACACAACTGAGAAATTGGTATGCCTTTAATGCTTGGCTGGTCACCTGGAGGATTTGATCTAATTAAAATCTCTGAACCATGGAGCTTTTGCAAAGGAGCAGCTCTGGAGGTGAGGGAGCCTTCCTGGCTGCTGGGTGTGCCGCTCACTTCTTGGTGCTCCTGTTGCTCTGTCTCTGCTATCAACGGCCCTGGCTTCAAGCTAACAAAAAAGCTCATTTGAAGGTTTGGAAAACTCAGCACAGATCTGTACAAATTACACTGTCAAGCCCAGGGAAAAGCAGCCTGAACAAAATAAACACAATGAGACAGAGTGTGGAGCGCTCGCATGGGAAATTCAGCCGTGCTAATCTGCTCATGCAGACAGGATGGTGGCACCTGCAACAAAATTCACTGCAACGGGAGTCTGAGGCTGGGCCAAGGGCCCAGCCTATGGTGACATCCCATAATGCTGCAGTGATGGCACAGATTTGGGTGTGCTCCACTGATGAGATTAATCAGCCCCTCTCCTGGGTCAGGAACAGCCACAGGGCTACAGGGACTCGACACAAGCCCCGTGCAGCTTCCCAAAAGAGACCCCTGTGTGCTAAACAGCCCCAGTTTGTCCTGGGGGGACCCAGCCTGGCTGTGGGGTCACAGCACATCCCCTCCAGATGTGGCCCTCACTGCACATCTGAGGTCCTTGTGCCTCCCAGCTGTGCTGCCCACATCCATCACACCCACCTCTCTCAGTCTGTGGCTAAAGAGTAGCAAACAAGGCTGGGTAGAGGCCCACTGGGACTGATCCATGCAAGAAACTGCCCAGGCACTGGGACAGGCTGAGGTTAAGGGGCACGTGCTGTGTTCACGCTGGCCAAGAGGTGTGGAGCAGGGATGAAGATCTTGGGAAGACCAGCAGGATTCACTACTGCCCACAGGTGCCCTCACCATCATCCCTGAGCAGCTCCTGAGGAAGCTCTGTCCCTTGAGAGGTGGGATGTGTCCTGTGGTGGGAGTTCCTGAACTTCCTGAGACATGTGCCACCCATCCCAGACTGGGAGAGCCCCTCTGAGCAGCTCCAGGCAGGGCCCATCAGCCCCTCTCCGTGTGGATCCTGGAGATGGATCCCCCCTTCCCTGGCTCCGGGGTTGTGACTGTGTAAGCACAGCTTTACTGTGCCAGTTCTTCAGCCCAGCACTTCCCTCTCAGTGGCTGGGGAGGGTGACCTTTGCTGGACAGGGGAAACACAAAAGCAGGGGAGGGAAAGCCACCAGCAAACCTCCTCCTGAGCCTGTCCTGTGCACTGGAGAGAACCTTGTCTGCCCCTTCACACCTCCCTGTGCTGGAATCACCACTTCCCACGAGGGGCTGGACATTATTACAGTCACAGCTGCTTTGCCAGAGCAACGTGAGCCTCAACAGCTCAGGGAGAGGGGAGCAGAGGAATTAAACTGGGATCAGCTATTGGAGTGAAACCAAAAGGAAGCTGATGCAGAGCCTGGTCAGCAGCAGGCCTGCCTTGGGCAGGGGGTGAAAGCAAAGATGGGACCCAGCACCTTCCCCACGCTGCCAGGTCAGGATGCTTGTGCCCTTCCTCCTGTTTTTTCTTCCATTAAATCTCTTTGTGGAATCAGCAAGGCTCAGGATGTGGATGACTGGCCAGAGGATCCCCAAGCAGGATGGAGGTGTCCTGGAAGAGAGATGGTCTCACAAGCTGGGGTCAGAGCCCCCCAGACAGCCTCTGCATGCCCCCCACTTCCCCAGCACCTGGCTGGTAGGGACCTGCTCCTGCCATGGCTGCCCTTTATCCCTGGATGCTGGTTTGGGAATGCTGTGGAGCAGCACAAGTACGGTGGATTGAAAATCCAGCATGGGCTTCTCTGCCATTTTCACTGGCAACCCATGGCATGGAAGCAGCTCCCACTTTGCAGATGAAGGGATTTTTGAAGAGCACTCTCTGTTAAGAGATACCCTCATTCCACTCCTCCTAGGACAACCCTAAGTGCACAAATTTAGGAGAGACTTCTCAAAGTTTTTGCAGACTGCACATGCGATGGGTGTGGGAAGACTGAAAAGCAGCAACACAGCCCTGAGGCGACAGCAGCTCTGGAGTTAGGTGGGAACTTACAATAAGGCAGCAAAATTAGATTTAAATTAAAAAAAAAAAAAAAGCAAGCAAGCCAAGTGGTGCAGAGGGACCCAGGGACTTGGAAGCACAGAGCAGGGCAGGCAGGCAAATGCCCTCGTCTCTCCTGCTCTGACAAGGACACACACAGAATATTTATTTCATGGCCTGCTTGTTGCAGAAACTGCATGAGACCTTAGGAAAGAAAGGGTCACCTCCTCTCCTGGACATCC
>NW_008238831.1:379201-379582 GCF_000691975.1 Corvus brachyrhynchos | reverse complement strand
GGAGGAAGCAGAGGTGTGCAGGGGAGTGGGATGGAGGGGCCACCCCTGCCCAGGTGCTGGCACAGCACCTCTCCTGCCCTGGCATCTCCCCAGGCACCGGGAGCCGAGGCTGCAGGGTTGTGCTCTGATGAAAGCCCTGGTGCTGGTGCAAAGGCATGATAATCACCGGGCTAGACGGGGCTTAATGGGTCTCTGCTCTGCTCAGAACCAGCGCTCTGTGGTGCCACGTGGGAAATCAAAGCCTGGGATCAAAGTCTGTAAGTCTCTGAAACAGCCTAAAAAATTTAGTGTAGTCTATTTAGCCTGTGCTATAACCTGAGGATCAGAGACAGGCAGCGAGGCAGCATTGCTTTCCTTGCCCTCCCCCTCCTTCCCCTCCCC
>NW_008238831.1:375614-379191 GCF_000691975.1 Corvus brachyrhynchos | reverse complement strand
CAAAATCTTTTAATGGAGAAAACAAGAGCGAACCAACAGGACCGAAATGTGCCTTGTCTGGCTCCTGGGGCTCTCAAACCCTCACACCTGGGTCACAGTTTGACAGGCAATGGAAAAGGTCATTTCTGTGAGTCCTGGAAACAAAGCAACACAACCAGGGTCACACTTGAAAAGGCCAATGACTTCTTCATCCTTCTCTGTGTTTGGAGGATTTCTGACAGCTCTTGTAAGCACAGTCATGTTAAAATTATTTGACAAATAATAGATAGAGAGATAAAACAGATCATTACAATGTCAGTAATTCCAGCCTGAACTAGAGCTGTAAATCTGAGATGCTGAACAAGGGCAGAAGAGAGAGGCAGGGTGATCAGCAGCTCGTTAATACTTGCACGACTGAATTTCAGACTGCAGGTTTAAGAATAAAAAAATAAAAGCATTGAAACAGCTCAAGTGAGAAGCGACACTTAAGGAGAACATGGTTTCCTCCTGCACTCCAAGCTCTGGCTATGAACTCTCCCTGTGGGAAATGACCATGGAGCAGCTGCAGTCAGCCAGATGGCTCCGAATCCATGACCTCCCAGGTATCCACATCTCCTTCCAAACTTCCTGTCTTCCTTCTTAAGAGGAGGATAACTGGGACAACTCGATATCTACAGCCCTGCAGGCCCCTCACCCTCCGAAACGACCCCCTGGCTCTGCCAGCAAATGACCCTTAGGCACAGGGTGGGTGAATCCCTTACAAACCACGTATTTAACTGAGGCTTCCCACACTGCACGGTCCCAAACTCTGGGAAAGGACATTTGCATGCACAGTATGAGATACAGGATAATAATAAAATTACCCCAACGCCACCAAGGCTGCCTGTGACTATTTGGAGTGAGAAGGAGGAGGGATGAGGCACAGTCACCCCCAGAGCCCCAAGGGCTGCATGCAGAAGAACTGGCCTAAAAATCCTCTTCTCCGAGCACCAGCTCAGACCTGAGTTTATCACAGACAAAGGCCTTCAGAGCTATGACTTAAGGAAATTAAAAACCACCCAGAAAAATGGAGCCCTAAGTAGTTACACCGATGAAAATACAGCGGAGAAGAAAGCAGGGGTGAGGGGGGAAAACCTGACAAAAGGAAAACTAGGTTTCAATAGGCAACACAATACAACAATTTCATATGAAAGATGTGAAGCATAAAAGCGATGTTAGATGTTCAAAAGCCCAGAATATAGGAGAGATATAAAAAAATCCCCAAGAAGATGAAAATCTCCACTTCAATGCGATGCTGCCTTCCCACTTTCTACCAAGCCAGGCGCTCGTCGCCGTAGCGGGGGAGCAGCGGCATCCCTGGGAGAGCAACACGGCTGCCGGTGACATCCTGGATTACAGGGACACAGCACGGCCTTTAACGAGCAATTAGGTTATGGAGTGTTTGTTGCTAAGAGGAGAACAGAAGTGCAGAGGATAAATTGGAGCTGAGTACGTGACTCGGTGATTCTGACGGGCTGATGCGATACTCAAACGGAGGGAGCATGAATCATCCCAGAGACGAGGGAGCAGCGTGGAGGGCACCTGGGAAAAGCTGGGGGAACCTTGGCTTGGCTTCCAGCCACGTATCTGGGTCCCAGGCAAGAGAGAGCCGAGCTTCTTATGAGCCCTCCAGCATCCCCTCTGAAAGCAGGAGGCTGTAACATCCCATTACAGAGAAGCCCCAGGCTCCCTGGGAACACAGTGACATCGGGTTTAACTGGGAAAACTCTGCTCTCAGCCGCACCATGGAAGTGGGAATTACCTCGTGCCAGCACCTGGCCCTTGGCAGTCACAACACTGAGCTGGAAGTGAGGAGTGTGGCATGGTCAGGAGCCACTGGGAGCCCTGCAGGGAGGAGACCCAGCTCACCTGAGCCCAGGAAGGGCAAGGGTAGTGTTTAGAACAGGAAAAAATCCGAGGAGCTGCGGTGCCCTAACGCAGCGTAACAGATGGATAATTAGATTTATACAAAGAGCTGTAAAAGTAAGTAATTAAATAAAAATACAGAATAACAAATCTGCTGCAGCAAGACACCTCGCAGGGCTGCAGAAAGCCCCTGCAGCTGGGACCCAGCAGTGCAGATGTGGGATGCAGGAGCTGGGGCACTTGTGTGGGTCAACAAAATCCAGGAGTTTCCCAAAGCACCGGAGAAAGCAATGGGAACACAGGGACTGAGTTGAGTCCCCTCCTCTTCCTCCCCTCTCTAGGGAGCAGAGTAGAATGAATACCAACTCTGGCAGTAAAATCTCAGGTGCCAGAACAAAACCAATCACACCAGATTGTTCTGCTGAACACACACAAACAACAAACTGACTGGCTCTATTTATAGCTGTAGGAAAAAATGGTCCCACAAAAGCAGGTAGGAGATCACACACAGCTCCAAAGGGAGCCAGGCAGGAATCCCAGTGCTGCAGCAGGAGTGGGGCCTCCAAGGACACCCTCAGAACCCTTCTCTTCTCCTGACCCTTGGCTTTGCCAGCTCTGAGCTGTATTTCAGTGCCAGCACGAGCCCCTGGCTCCAGGACACCAGCGCTGTCACTGAGCCCTCACTGGGCTGGTCTAGGGGGGATTTGCACCTGGAGCTCCCACAGACACCAGCGCACACGGCGGGTGCAGCTTCAAGAGCCTCGGATGACAGCTCAGCTTCCGTGGGTTTAATCAACAACCCACAGACTATTTTATGATAAAAAGCAAAGGTTTGGGGATTTTCGGGGCGTTGCCATCCCCCCATCAGCACTGTCAAGGTCAGCCCGACTTCTCCATTCTGATGGTGAAGGATGGGCCGTGCAGGCCACTCTGAGGGTTTGTCACCCCTCTGTGACACCAGGGCAGGACTGGGTGGCTCGTGTCCCACCTGCAGTGGTCACAGAACAGTGTGAGCTCTCTTCCAGCTCAGCGTGGTGAATGACTCATCCTTCCAGGTAGGTACAGGCAAGCGCTCCACAGATGCACAGAGAAAGGCATCCCAGGAAATCCCCCCAGTGCTCAATCACCCAAACTGATGCTTTGTTTTTGAGGGTAAATCAACCTTATGGCTCTATGTGCCACACTTACAAAACACTCCCCATGGGTTCCTGAAAGCCTGGTATTTACTGTAGGTCAGACATGGATCGGTGCCAAGGGATGGGCCGTGCTTCATCAGAGGCTACATTAATAAAAATGAGGAGGTGCTCTCTGAGTGTGAGCAGAACTCATTTATTTCTGTGCCATTTTAGCCAGAGCCCTCAAAAATTGTGTTCATTTCTTTTTAAAAAAATCCCGACACAGCAAGAAGCAAGAACAATTGTGCAGGATTAATACCACAGCCTCGAGCTCATCCCGTGTTGTTCATCACAGAGCCTTCAAAGCACCCCCTGATTTATAGACGGGGAGACTGAAGTGCTCCCAGGAGCGTCGGCAGCCACGTCAGGGTGCGAGTGTGTGGCTCCTGCCTCCCTGCTCCTCCTCTTCCTCACATTCCTGTTCTCTGCACGCCTCCGCCCTCCCGGCTCCGGACCTGAAGTGGCCCAGGCTGGTGGCAGAACACCAAAGGTCCTTCCCAGCTCTTTGCTGCTGCTGC
>NW_008238831.1:370602-375535 GCF_000691975.1 Corvus brachyrhynchos | reverse complement strand
ATCCGCTCTGGGCATCATTCCAGGTGTGCCAAGTCACTCAGATATTTCAACAAAACCTATTCACACGCCTTAGGTGAGATGAAAATACTGCAAAAAGCTGTCTGAAAGCACCACAAGAAGAGAGCCTCGGCTCGGAACGCTCCAGCTCTCCGGTGCCGATGTGACACATCCCACTAATCATCCTGAGAGATGCTAAAGGGGGCCCGAGGCTGAGCCCCTCCATTGTTACTCGCTTTATTTGTTTGCTTGCTCATTTGAGCTGATTTTTCTTTAAGACAAGTGCTAATAATATCAAAAACCCGAGGAAGCCTGTGCCTGGCGCGTTCCTGTTGGGAATGCCAGCGGAGCGCAGGCACCGTGCAGCTCTTCCCCGAGACACAAAGCGAAGTGTGAGAACAGGCATTTCACTCCTCTCCCTTGCAGCAGCAGCTCGGCGCAGCCCTGTCCTATTTTAACCCTGCCATCTGCTCGCAGCTCCGCGCTCCTCCCGTAGCCGGGAAGGCAGAGCGCTGCTCCAGGCACAGCCTTCCATCAGCTCCCACCCGCTTGGCTGCCGGCCGTGCCCCGGAGCAGCCCCGGCTGCCACGGCGGGAGGTGCTGCTCCTTAAACACCGATCCCCTCATCGCTTACGAGCCTCATCCCGGCCCGTCCCACTCCTTGGCAGGCCAGGGAAGATGCTGGATCACAGGGAGACTCCCCCCCACTGCAGTGTCACTCTGACTCTTCCCAGTCCCACCGGGTTAATGGTGCCATTACAATCGTTTTAGTCGATAAAAGTAGATTTGTTTCACTGAGTCATGACTCGAAACCAAGACTTTGCTCCATTTACAAAAGCAAATCACCATCTTGCAAATGCCAAGCACAGATCTCAGCTCCAAAAGCGAAGCCTGGGGAATGTTTCCAGCCAGGGAGAGAATGGAAAAGCTGCATCTGCAAAAGCTAGGAAACGCTTTTTTTATTTATCTGGTTTCGATAAACAGAGAGGACGACCTGTGGAATACCAGCTCCTGAAGAAACTTGATGAACTCTGCATCAAGCGACTCAATCAAGCATTAATAGAGGGGAGAGCAACAGCAGGAAATGCCACGGGACCAGGGACTGCAACACAACCCACGGACAATTCCAGCCAGTTCCTGGGTGGGAAGCCCTCGAGGAAAACTTGGGAGTCACAGAAAGCACCAGCAATTCTTTCTGCTTTCTGATTCATCCCTACTCACTCACCCACCCACATGCCATGGCAGAGGAGGCTGTAACTGCTACATTTAGGATGACATTTAAAAATCAAGGTTGTGCTGCTGATGGTCATTAAAAATCCCACAGCATTTTTCAGAAACAAGTGGGTACTCACATCAGTGTCCCTGCCAAGTATCAGCACAGCAGTCATTTTTCTAGCAACTTCAGTTAAAAGATAAAAGAAAATTGTGCCCACCTATAATTACTGTTATTACTGTTGCTGTTGGTTTTAAAACATTCACTATATACCTCCACATTTTCTAAATACAATTTATGAAGAAAACATTTCCCAAAACCTTTCCAAGTGTCAGATTCATCTCTGTTAACATCAGACAGCTACAATTAAGACATCCAGCCCATAAAAGCTGCCTGGGCTCCCTCAGTAGCATGTTCTGACCTGTGGTCTGCACGTCCCTGGAGACCCTGTGTCTGTTCTTCCACGGAACTTGCCCTGGCCAACCCAGAAAGGCAAATCCAATGCCCAGCGCTTTGGGGGTCACTCTAAAGGGGGCTGCATCTGTTCTGAAAAGCATCTGAGGAATTCAAGGTCAGCAGCAGAGAGCAGAAAAGATGATTTTTCTCATGGGGGATGGGGCTGCCTTTGACTCCTGCCTTAGCTGGAATGATGTGCCAGTTGGAGGAGTCCCTGTCCCTGGATGGAGAGGGAGCCTGGATAGCCAGCTCAGGTGGACACCCATGTAGGAAGACTGAAGCTGGGTGACACAGATCCCATCTTCAGAGAGAGGGTGAATGAAATACCTACGAATGCCTGAATCAAGCTCCCAAAGAGCCAAAATGATCAAGGTAGTTAATAAAGTATGGGAATAACGCAAAGAATTCCTATGCAGGTACAGGAAACAAAGCCATGGCAGGTACCAGAGCTGAACTGGGTGCTCAGGAAGAGTGGGAGCAGGGAGAGGAGTACTTTCAGAAGGGAAGATTCTGCATAAAAGATGCAGTGGAATAAGATAATTATGCAGGAAGAGAGAATGTCAGCAGTGTGCCCTACATCACTGATGGATGGAGAGAGCGGATACCTTGACAAAGAAAGCCAATGTGCTAATTAAGATTTAATGACCCTGAAGGCAAAGGAAAAAAGCCCTCCTGTGCCACAGTGGAGGAGGGAGTGGACAGAGAGCCCCAGACTGGCAACAAAAGGGTTAGGAAAAGCCCAAAAGATCATGAGATGAACAACATCTCTGCAAGAGGGAGCATCCAGGCAGGTTCTGCAAGGCAGGAGAGAAGGGCTTCATCACCAGGGCAGCAGAAAGCTCCGAGAGCAGAGCGTGGCTGCGGAAGCTGAGCCGCCCGGATCCGGGAACAGCTTGAATGTGAAGGTGAAGGAGGCAGCGGGTTCAATTCATTCCACGCTCTGGAACTGTGGAAAGACATACGCCAGGCAAATGTGAGTTGTGATGATCACTTCCCACTGCTAGACTTCTCTAGGAGAGGACGGGAAGGTGACACAACCAGGAGTTCACACATGTGCTGCGAAGGCGCAGGAGGAGCCAGGGCTTGCCAGTACTGGCTGGGATGTAAAAGCCCGGCCTTGTAAACAAATCTGGCTCTGCCTCCCCACGGCTCTGCTGCCCTCTGGGTCTGCCGGGGTCAGGGTGCACACCACAGGGTCTGCCAGCCCTGGGGGGACCGGGTGCTGCCTCTGCCTTCAGAAGCTCAAGGAAATCACTTCAGAAATCACTGGTCCTACACCAATGCTTCCTGCCCAGATGGATGTCGGTGCATCCACGTGGGAGCAGCCTGCGCTGAGCTGCTGCAGAGCATCTCCTGCTGAGTTCCAGCAGCAGCAGCCAGACTGAGCCCGGCCGTGCACCCCAGGGAGCTGGCCACGGCCTCCAGCCGAGCACACAGACCCCGCGGGAGGGGGCTGAGGAGTCACCCGCTGTGTTGGTGAGTAAGGACGTGAGTGCATCACGCTCCCCTGGCCAGCCCTGGCGTGTGACACACTGGCCTCTTGCCGAGCGGAGCTGCCGCTGCCTCCCACTGACAACACCCGCGACTGATTTGTGACAATGACATCAGAGTCCACAAACATCCTGCCTGCTCCAGCCCTTACTCACATCCTTCCCTTCCTGCTGCCCCAGCAGCAAGGACACCGGCCCGCTGCCCGTCCAGGGAGGATGAGCACGGCTCCTCATCCTCCCTCACGCTGGGCTGGCTCCCCACCTCACCGCACAGCTGATGGCACCGAGTGGCACCAGCACAGCAGGGTGACACCTTCCCCATGCTGGGCAATGCAGAGTCCAGGTCACAGCACTTGTGGGTGATGTCTGCAAACCATCACCCCATGGAGAATCGTCGTCACACTGACCTACCTCCTCCCCATTCTCTGCCTACTGTGCAAAAGCAAGAAAAAATCCTCCATTTGATCTCAATCAGCCATTTTTGAGTTCAGCAATGGATAGCAGCTATTCCACAGATTCACCCCTGCTCCGGAGACAGGCTGAAAGAGGTGGGGTGGCATCCTCAGAATGCTCTGAGGAAACCTTAGAGTCCCTTCCAGTGCCTAGAAGGGCTCCAGGAGAACTGGAAAGGGACTTTGGACAAAGGCCTGGAGTGACAGGACAAGAGGGAGTGGCTTCACAGTGACAGGGGCAGGGTTGGATGGGACATTGGGAAGAAAATGAGACCCTGGCACAGGGTGCCCAGAGCAGCTGTGGCTGCCCCAGCCCTGGAAATGTCCAAGACCAGGTTGGACGGGACTTGGAGCAGCCTGGGACAATGGAAGGTGTCCCTGCCCGTGGCAGGGGGTGGCACTGGATGATTCCACCCGAACTATTCTGGGATTCTGTGGTTCTCCTCTCCCAGGAGGGCTGACTGGACAGCAGGAGTTGGAGACAGACCAATTCTCATGTTGGAAAACAGGACTTGGGCAGGCTTTGTTTAAGTCCATCTTGCAGAACCATTACATTCAGTTCCAGTTCTCTCTTTTGTGTGTGTCCACTGTGAATTCCCCAAATGCAGCACCATCTTTCAGCACTCCTGCCATGGGATGAATCTGGGCAGGTTCTCGGGCCTCAAACGCTGTTCCCTGTTTATGTCCTTCATGCTGTGCTGTGGCAGCACGTGCCACACAATGCCTTGGACAGTCTGGGCCCGCACATTTATGGCCACAGACCTCTGTGTTTCACAGCACAAATTTGGGAACCTACAGCTGACCGTGGACATATCACTCATTCTTGAAATGTAGGCCACAAAGCTACTTTAGTTCTGCTTTTGCTTGTAAATCAAGGGCTTACATATGTAATTGGCCCAACCTTAAGAGCAAACAACAGCAGTGGTAGCACCATGCCAGCAATTATTCATGCCTATAATAAACGGCTGTAAAATTGAAAGCCAGCCTTTAAAAATCTGGCTCCTCACTGCACAAACAACAAAAACTCATTTGCAGGGCTTGGCCAAGGGAGTTTTTAATTTTGGGGGAGAGATTGAGGTGGGTGAGGATTTATTTTTTCTCTTTTCATTCTCTAAAAACACCACTCATGCCTACGTTTAGGTCACGGATTATTCTGGCCACACTTCAGCACTGTGGGATAAACCCAGTGAGAGGCACGGGGGACAAATCTGCCCTCTGCATTCCAAGAGTAGGGCTCTGGGAACAGGCACAGCTGATCCCCATCCCTTGGCATGTGGGCACAGTCAATTGTTTGCAGCCAGCCCTTGCTGCCTCGGTGCTGAGCC
>NW_008238831.1:358807-365557 GCF_000691975.1 Corvus brachyrhynchos | reverse complement strand
CCCCAGGGAGCTGGCCACGGCCTCCAGCCGAGCACACAGACCCCGCGGGAGGGGGCTGAGGAGTCACCCGCTGTGTTGGTGAGTAAGGACGTGAGTGCATCACGCTCCCCTGGCCAGCCCTGGCGTGTGACACACTGGCCTCTTGCCGAGCGGAGCTGCCGCTGCCTCCCACTGACAACACCCGCGACTGATTTGTGACAATGACATCAGAGTCCACAAACATCCTGCCTGCTCCAGCCCTTACTCACATCCTTCCCTTCCTGCTGCCCCAGCAGCAAGGACACCGGCCCGCTGCCCGTCCAGGGAGGATGAGCACGGCTCCTCATCCTCCCTCACGCTGGGCTGGCTCCCCACCTCACCGCACAGCTGATGGCACCGAGTGGCACCAGCACAGCAGGGTGACACCTTCCCCATGCTGGGCAATGCAGAGTCCAGGTCACAGCACTTGTGGGTGATGTCTGCAAACCATCACCCCATGGAGAATCGTCGTCACACTGACCTACCTCCTCCCCATTCTCTGCCTACTGTGCAAAAGCAAGAAAAAATCCTCCATTTGATCTCAATCAGCCATTTTTGAGTTCAGCAATGGATAGCAGCTATTCCACAGATTCACCCCTGCTCCGGAGACAGGCTGAAAGAGGTGGGGTGGCATCCTCAGAATGCTCTGAGGAAACCTTAGAGTCCCTTCCAGTGCCTAGAAGGGCTCCAGGAGAACTGGAAAGGGACTTTGGACAAAGGCCTGGAGTGACAGGACAAGAGGGAGTGGCTTCACAGTGACAGGGGCAGGGTTGGATGGGACATTGGGAAGAAAATGAGACCCTGGCACAGGGTGCCCAGAGCAGCTGTGGCTGCCCCAGCCCTGGAAATGTCCAAGACCAGGTTGGACGGGACTTGGAGCAGCCTGGGACAATGGAAGGTGTCCCTGCCCGTGGCAGGGGGTGGCACTGGATGATTCCACCCGAACTATTCTGGGATTCTGTGGTTCTCCTCTCCCAGGAGGGCTGACTGGACAGCAGGAGTTGGAGACAGACCAATTCTCATGTTGGAAAACAGGACTTGGGCAGGCTTTGTTTAAGTCCATCTTGCAGAACCATTACATTCAGTTCCAGTTCTCTCTTTTGTGTGTGTCCACTGTGAATTCCCCAAATGCAGCACCATCTTTCAGCACTCCTGCCATGGGATGAATCTGGGCAGGTTCTCGGGCCTCAAACGCTGTTCCCTGTTTATGTCCTTCATGCTGTGCTGTGGCAGCACGTGCCACACAATGCCTTGGACAGTCTGGGCCCGCACATTTATGGCCACAGACCTCTGTGTTTCACAGCACAAATTTGGGAACCTACAGCTGACCGTGGACATATCACTCATTCTTGAAATGTAGGCCACAAAGCTACTTTAGTTCTGCTTTTGCTTGTAAATCAAGGGCTTACATATGTAATTGGCCCAACCTTAAGAGCAAACAACAGCAGTGGTAGCACCATGCCAGCAATTATTCATGCCTATAATAAACGGCTGTAAAATTGAAAGCCAGCCTTTAAAAATCTGGCTCCTCACTGCACAAACAACAAAAACTCATTTGCAGGGCTTGGCCAAGGGAGTTTTTAATTTTGGGGGAGAGATTGAGGTGGGTGAGGATTTATTTTTTCTCTTTTCATTCTCTAAAAACACCACTCATGCCTACGTTTAGGTCACGGATTATTCTGGCCACACTTCAGCACTGTGGGATAAACCCAGTGAGAGGCACGGGGGACAAATCTGCCCTCTGCATTCCAAGAGTAGGGCTCTGGGAACAGGCACAGCTGATCCCCATCCCTTGGCATGTGGGCACAGTCAATTGTTTGCAGCCAGCCCTTCCTGCCTCGGTGCTGAGCCAGCATCGAGCCAGCAGATGAGACACCATCCCTGGGGATGACACAAGCACTGGCCCTCCTGCTCCAGGCAAACCCTGTGCTGCTGTTCCATGCCAGGACAGGGATGCTGAGCCTTGCACAGGTCCTACCAGCTAATAACAGCATCCTGGCTGATAAATCACTCCTCAGGGTCGAGCAGCAAATGCCCCTCTGCCTCTTGTGCCCTCTTTAACCAACCGTGGCCACAACACAGCTGCTCCTGGGCTTGCAGGGCAAAAGGTGAGATGAGATCATTCCTTCTGCTGCGCACATTTCTCACCCACAGTGCCAGAGCAACCCCTATAAAACTCTTCCAGCACATGGATGAAAATCTCCTTGGTGGTGCTGAGCAATGGTCCCAGAGCACCGGGCAGGGCCTGAGCGCAGCAATTCCCCCGCCCAGGAGGCAGAACTGCTGCCCTGGGCAGGGCCCGGCCCCGAGCAGATTGTGCAGAGAGGCTGTGCAGTGGCCCTCGCTGGGGACATTGCAGAGCTGTGTGGGCACACTGCTGTGCCCTGGGCTCTGCCATGGCCCTGCTGGGGCAGGGAGTTGGGATGACCATTGTGATGATCACTGTGGTCCCTTCCAACCTGAACCATTCTGGGATTCTGGGATTGTTTGATGGTAAAGATCCCACTGCCAACAGAAGTCTGCCTGCACAGTGGTCCTCAGAGGCCTGGCAGACAGCGCCCTGCTGAGATTCCATCAGTTCTGGTCCCTGAATTGCTTTAATAATTAGCAAGGTTGAAAGATGCCGGCACAGTGAGCAAAGGAGTGAGGCCGGAGTGACTGGCAGGGAGCAAACCTGCAGCCCCATGTGCTGGGGGGCACCACGCAGGGTGGGTGACTGCCAGCAAACTGGCCTGGCACCCACACCAGTGCCCCCAAAACCAATGCCTTGAGTCTTCTCCTTGGTCCCTGAGTGAAACACAGCTATCACCACATCCTACAGAAGCCCTTCCCACGCACACCTTCTCATGCATCTTTGGCTAAGGGCTTCAGAACTGGTGGCTCAGCAGCTCTGCTGGCCTCACGTCCCTTCAGCACCAACTCAGGGCTCTGCTTTCTCAACACTCACCAGGCAGGAGCAGATTTCTCCCATTCCAGCAGCAAATGACAGTAGCAGGGACCTTCCACATGCTCTGGACCCCTGAGTTTAGAAGGTCTGAGGCACTGTCAGACTTCTTTAGTGAGGAATCAACCGTTTTACATTCTCCTTTGGCATTTCTGGTTGGCTTCCTCCTGCTTAAAGCAGTGGCAGAGCATGAATGGAAGAGCTCTGTGAGGACTGCTCTCCCTCTCTGCTATGGAAAGCTTCCCTCGTCAGAAATCTCCTCTAACTACCAACTTTTAGTGTCTTCTGAAGGAAGCCGCATTCATCACAGTCCAGAAGGGACCTTCTGGCCTAATCCCCACTAGAAAAACTGCCAAACTGATCCTCCCATCACACAATTAGCAGCCACAGAGACTCTGCTACACCGGGTGATGCGGTGCTGCTATGACAACAGGAACGGGAGGCTCGTTAAGGGTCTCATCGAGAGGGATAACGAGCAATCAGGGCTGAGAGAGAAAGCAGGAATCAATGAGAGCTGTTGATACCAGCGATTTTGCTGGATCGGGCCAGGTATTCGGGAGCCCTGGAAGGTTGGCTCGCATTGTTACGGCACGGCCGCCGCGAGTACAACTTCTGAGGACAGGCAGATTCCTGGGGAGTAGAGATGAATATTCATGAAGGAACTCAGTTTGGGAGAGGAAATGAATCAAGTGTGACAAATGCCGCCTATTAGGAAAAGAGGGTGGCGTCTATTTTTAGTGGAGTTAAGCAAACATTAAGGCTCACTCTCTAAGAACTCCAAATAATACCACTCCCTGCTCTGCCTCCCCATCGCCAGATAAGAATTTGGCAGCACGTTCCCACCAGCCAAAACCCGCTCGCCTCAGCAGAAGTTTTCCGATTTAGCCCCCTTGTGTGTTTTATAAAAATACAAGTTTTAATCTGCATAGGAAGATGTAACGGCTTCCACCAGGATTTATTCCCCCCCCCCCAGCATCATAAGGCTTGAAGGAACCTTTTTAAGACGGAAGAAAACGCTGCATTCAAATCTCCTAAAAGAGCACTCACGCGGAGCTGTAATCACTTCAGATGCACAGAATTATCAGGAGAAGAAAATTCATCTCACTTAGAATCAAGCCCCAATTTGAAGCAGAAAGGAAGAGGCTTGGTTTGCCGCCGTGCCAAGCACTCAGACTTTTCACTGAAGTCAAAGAAGCTACAGCTGCTCTGAGCCATTGAAAATCATGCCCAGAATCTCTAGCAAAACTTGTTTGCAGAGATGGTAGCAGGCTGATAAGGATGTTGACTATTCCGAATAGGCCCACGTTATTTTATATTTTTAGAGATACTTAGCCTCCCTATTATTGTTATTAAGCAGAGGTGGAGTATTTACTGCCCTTTTCTCAGAACTCTGTACAAATGCTGCTTTTCAGCAGACTCCTCTTTTCTTCTGGTGAACATTAGAGTTTCCTTCTTTTACTTTTCAGGCTTATGAACGTCCAATTAAATAAGACAACAGTGAGAAAATAGTGCCTAACAAAAATACCACCGTGCCCACAAAGCTACTTGAGAGGCCCTCATCCCATAAGCTAAGGTGCTCCCCAGCCAGGATTATGACCAGAGCATTTGGAGAGCATTATGGCATGGGTGGTCCTAACAGTGAGCACTTAGAAGACCCCTGGGCAAGGGGAGAGCATGAGCCAGGGGTGAAGGACCCTTGCCACAAACTCTCCAGGCTCAGTCCAGGCTCTGCAGGCTCCTGCCATGCACCAAGGGCCAGCTCTTCAAGGCAAACACCCAAACTCCTCAACCTGCAACACCACCCTCTGTCACCTCTCCTGTAGAGTGTCAAACACAGTCCTGGAGTTGGCTGAAAAAGAAGCTGCTGTGAAATTAGACGTCATGGGTGAAGGACCCTTGCCACAAACTCTCCAGGCTCAGTCCAGGCTCTGCAGGCTCCTGCCATGCACCAAGGGCCAGCTCTTCAAGGCAAACACCCAAACTCCTCAACCTGCAACACCACCCTCTGTCACCTCTCCTGTAGAGTGTCAAACACAGTCCTGGAGTTGGCTGAAAAAGAAGCTGCTGTGAAATTAGATGCCAAGTGTTTATTATCCATACCAGTCTCTGGCACCAACCAGGCTGGGTGAAGGTCAGAGGGACAGCAGAGGGATGCAGCCTTTCCCAGGGTACCCAAACCCTGGGAAATCCCCTATGGCTTTGGGATCACAGGTGGTGCCACTCCCCAAGGTCCCCTCCTTGGCCTTTCCTTCCTGATTAAGGGTCCTCATGATTCCCCCTCAGCTTTCAGGTTACGAGCTCCCCTTCCATCTGGAGGGGAAGATGCCCACCATTAATGAAGTGTGACTTGTAACTGGGTCCACTGGGGCAGCCTGCAAGCCCAGCCCAGCTGGGACCCCAGCAGGATGAGAGCCAGCACACAGAGCTCTCCGAGCATCAGCTCCCTGGTGCTCGGCAGTGCCATTTGTTGGGGAAGTTGGGCCCGGTGTCCTTTGGAGAGCACATCCCCATCCCTCGCCACGCTGGCCCTCAGCAACTGTTGCCATGGTTATTTCATTGGAGTGCTTTTCATCAAGGAGATGCTGCAACTGCTGAATTGTCTCTTGCAAGAGTTATATAGGAATAACTAGCTGATAAGTAGGAATAACGGGTTCTGACTGCCCACGGAAGCCAACGATCCCAATTATTTTTGTTTTGATCCTGCCTTTCTTTTGGTCTCTACCAGGCTCAGGTTTAAAGCAGGGGTTAGAGATAAGCAGCAGAGAAGGAATGCTTCCTGATGGGAAACGCACTTGGCTCTGCCAGGAGATTAAAGGTCTCTCCTCACACAAAGCCTCTGCTTTTCAATCAACCTTAAATAGGCTCTAACAAGGCACAGCAATCAACCAGGCAACATATATCCATCCTCACCTGTCAGCTTGGGGTGAGGAACGAGATGTATTTCCCAATTCCATCACGTTAATTGTTAATCAAGATATTATAGGCACGGCCCCAAACCCGTTCATCAGTCACAGGGAGTGACGGATGTCCTGGGCTCTGCTCCTGCCCCGGCAGCGGGAGGGCTCTGCCGGCGGGGGCCGGCCCACGGCTCTGCCGGGGTTCGTGGTGAGAGGCGGCCGCCTTTCAGACCCACTTTCAGCATCACAGAGAGCAGGAATAAAGCCTGCTCTGGAAAGCCAGGGCCGTTTTGTTTAGCTCTCATTGAAAGCTCTGAAGAGTGACTGGGTAATGATGGAGCTGCTCTTCCCCCACCGCCGGGGCCCCACAGCGCAGGCCGTTAGGCTTTTAACGACAGAAATGCCTTTTTCTGCTCTCTGCTGTCCCTGGCACAGGGTTTGGCTAGGGAAGGTGCCACCTCAGACCTGGAGAACGGTGCAGCTGGAGGAGAGGCACATGGAGCCCACTGCAGCCTGTGCAGCCCCCAGCAACAGTGTCACCCAAATCCCAGCCTGTGACAGTGGAGGGAGCTGCCCAAGGAACCAGGATCCTCCCCACAGAGGGATGCAAAAGAGCAGGGGAAGATCTCAGCTGCATTCACAGGAACGAGCCCAAGGGGAAAAAAATCTATTAGATTTTTCTTTCATCATTTTTGGGGGGCATCAGACCCAGCATCGCCAGCCAGGCAAGTGGGGAGGGATTGTCCTGCTCTGTTCTGCACTGGAGTGGCCTCACCTTGAGTTCTGAGACAGTTTTGGGTGCCACAACATCAGAGGGATCCAAAGCTGCTCCAGAGTGTCCAAAGGAGGGAGCCGGGGCTGGGGAAGGGTCTGGAGGGGCCGCCCGAGGAG
>NW_008238831.1:336746-358665 GCF_000691975.1 Corvus brachyrhynchos | reverse complement strand
ATGTGTGCCAGGGCAGGCGCAGGCTGGAGAGCAGGGAAAGGTTCTTCCCCAGAGGGTGCCGGGCACTGCCCAGGCTCCCCAGGGAATGGGCACGGCCCCGAGGCTGCCAGAGCTGCCAGGGGTGCACAGGGTGGGGTTGCTGGGGGGTCTGTGCAGGGCCAGGAGCTGGATTGGTGATCTCAGTGAGTCCCTTAAACTCAGGATATTCTGATTCTAGATGTAAGCCAAGCACACCTCACAGCTGGAGCTGGGCAAACACTCTGTGCTGTGCCATGGAGGCACTCGACAGGGCCATGGCACTGGGTTTAACAGGGTGCCTGCCTGGGAGAGACACCTCAGTTGCTACCAGTGGACTCAGACAGCCAAGCTGGAGCCCCCAGGCTGCTGCCAGCCCAGCTCTCCAGGGCTGAGCTCCCCTCCTTGCCCTGGCACAGGCAGATGTGCGCTCGGGCACGCACCCCCTGCTCCGCTCAGCAACCACCCAGGAGGGACGGGCTCTTCCTGGAGAGCACACTGCACTTCTGGAACAGCCACAGGCTAAAGACAAAGAAGTGACTGTGGATGATGTGACCCCAGAGAGATCAGGATTCAGCTGTTCTCGAGGTACCAGAAGAGACAGAAGACGACTTTGTCAATTCCAGCTGAAATAGCTGGATTTAAAGAAATTAAATTTGTCAGTTCATTAGTGTGTAACATAAGAATGAAAAATGCATTTCTAATTCCTGATTCACTAATCCACAATCCACTGATGTGCAATCCCCAGAGTCCCCAGGGAAAGAAAAGAAAACCCACAGCAGCCTTATAGTATCTCTCCATGACTTCTGGCCAGGTCCTGCAGAGAGAGCTCAGTCACAGAGCCTTCCTCACTGTACAAAACGCACCTCAGCAAACTCACTGCCATCCTAGGAGGGCTCAGGGATAACAAAAATCAAACTGCACTTGTCGGAGTGGGTGAACACTGGATGTCTGGTGAGGTGTTGAGCATCATGTTCTAGGAGTTAGCTCAGCTCCCCACAGATCTGCAGGATCAGCTCATTTCCAGCAGTGCTCCCACTGCTCAGGACATTTAGCAAGGTCCCAGTCACCTTCTTAACTGGGAGTGCTGCCACTGCAGCACGGGAAGGGGTGCTGGTGCCTGTAAAAAGACTGTCCTGGCTGCGCCTGGGAGATGTGTCCCCTGTACCTTCCTCCCAGCAAGGGACCCACGGATGCCACTTGTCATCCAGTTTGCCCCAGCAAGACCAGTTCAGTGCACACACACCTGCCCAGCACACACAGTCATGGGCCCCCAGCCACGTCCATACCCTAAACCATGATCCCCACAGCCAACTTCAACTTCCCACACCAACTCCTTCCTTAAATTATTCTCACTGAGCTGCTGTAAAAGGCAGTATATATGCAAAAAATCGTAGTCATATTAGACAATATCTCCATTGTAAGCCCCCCCTACAGTCTCCCTTTCCTAATCCCACCTTTCCCTTTTACCCTATGTCCTATTACCCCCAGTGTATTCCCAATCCGTTTTTTCACCCATGGTTTCCCTCACAAAACCATGCTTTTGCCAATTGTTTCCCCAAAAATCCCTTTCCAATGCCGAGTGGGGGATGAAAAGGGGGAGGGAAGAAGTTAAACCCTCTCCTGCCTCAGTTTCCCCACAAAGCATGCTCAGAGAGTCCTGTCTCCCTTCTGTCAGCCCTAAGATGTTCCACAGAATCTGACTGGACATTTAAAGACTCAGGAGGGTGGCCTGTTTTGTTTTGAAACTGTTCTTGTTATGTTTATCCAGTTGTTTTCATTCTCCTTTTATTAAAATAAAACGGGTGAGGTGTTGGGGTCCCTCCCCTGCCGTGTAGCCCTGGGAGAGGGGCCCTGAGGGCACAGACACGGGGCTTCCCTGCCCCTGCTCAGCCTCGTTCCCATTGGTTGGTTTGTGTTCCCTGCGCGGGCAGAAGGACCCTTGGTCCCGTGACTGGAACAGTTCCTGAGCAGAGCTCCGGCCATGTGGCTGGGGGAAAAAACATCTCTGAAACAGCTATCAAGAATCTGTCTGTCCATATATATTTCCTTTCCACGGGACTCCTGGTTTGATATATGCGTGTTGCAGGATCCCCACTGCAACAAGCTGCCTCAGGGGGAGGCACCCACAGCCCTCTCTTTGGCAAGTGCCCCCCGGCAGCACAACCCGTGCACAGAGGCCAGACCAGCAGTGAGCACCAGGTGGGAAACTGGGAATCTCCTGGGGCTGCCACTGCTGCCCTTGACCATCCCCTTCCTGCCCTCTCCGAGTGGATGTGCTGACACAGCTCCATAGCTGATCTGGATTTGCCTTTGCAAAGCAACTTTGCCTTCACTTGCTGCATCTCCCCAGCTCCAGAGCTGCTCAGGACTTGCTGACCATGAAAGCACCACCATGAGCAATAAAGCCAGTTTGCACAGGGAGGACTTGCTCCCAAAACACAATGGGGAACTCTCCTTTCTGCAACACCTTTTCTTCCTCCTTTCCAGCAAAAAATGCTGTAAATGTCTGTGGCTACAGACCCCAGAAATATGCACTAATTCTGAAGCCACCATGCGTAAGACCACCTGGTATTTCTCCATTACTCCCTTCCCTCTCACAGGCAAGGATGGGAAACCTGGGGAAACTGTGCAGGTCACGCATGGAGCAGGAACTCAGAGCAGAGCCCAAACCCCATGCCTCTGCCACACCTCTACATTCCCATTTCCAAGGTTTTTGGAGCACGCCTCAAAACGCTCCCCTCCTCCCCGCTCAGCTCTGCAGTGACACGAGAGCCATCGTGCACAGCTGTGGGAGGCTCGAGGCAGAAATAGCAGCTCATTACCCAGGGACGTCATCCCACGCAAGGACCCCGACGCCACCGTCCTCTCCTCACCCCGACCCACACCTGGGCCAACCCCGCCCTCCTCCAGCCCCAAGTCCCACCGGGAGGGGACAGCTCGGGGCTGGCTCTGCCAGGTGACATCTGTATGTCTCCCCCCAGCTCTTCATGCCAGCTGAATGGATCCCCAGGTGCTGCCAGGGTAGGACCAAGCCCTGACTCCACTGCACTCTTGAAGGTTTCAATTAATCATAAAGCCAATTCCATTTTGGGCTCCATCTGTCTTTATTCCTTCAGGGACTAATAATGCCTCACCGTGTGTTTTCACACACTAGCTGAACCGAAATTAAGATGGATTTCAATATGAAGTACCTGAGAAGAAAATGCATTTTTAAAAAAGAAATCTCAGAGTCGTTACTGTTCTCAGCTTGGAAAAAGACCTTGTTAAGTAAAAGCAGCGGGGTATTAATTTGGAAAACAACTCAGGTGAGTTCCTGCTCATTGCAAGACGTGTAAACAAACTAAAATCATATTTAGGGGCTTTTATGACAGAGTGTGTATGGAAATATGACATAACCTGCTTCCACAAGGAGAGGAGGAACATGCAGAGGAGCTCACACAGGCTCCCATGTGCAGCCTCTGAGCAGAGGGATGCTGGCAGCAGCCACCCTGCTGCACCAGGCATGGACCAGAATCCAGAAACTTTCTCCAACCCTCCCTGTTGCACTGACAGAAACAGATAAAACCTAAGAACCCTTGTGGTTCATCGT
Organism: Corvus brachyrhynchos; assembly: GCF_000691975.1. Lineage (NCBI taxonomy): Eukaryota > Metazoa > Chordata > Aves > Passeriformes > Corvidae > Corvus > Corvus brachyrhynchos. Next base: position 355,058 of record NW_008238831.1, on the reverse strand, counting down.
GTATGGCAGGTTTGAGCTGCTCAAGGCTTAGGGAAACCTCATTTACATGTCAGCACACTGTTAGCACCTGGGTTTTGTGCTCCTTCCTATGCAATCCAGCCAGGGGGGCCTTCCAGCCAGCCAGGCCTGCACGTCCACTTCAATAAGGCAATTCCTGTGTTGATCTGGTGGTTTATACAAAGCAACAGCCCTAATTATTGATCTCAGCAGATCAGCTAAGGATTAATGACCTATCCCTTGGAACTGCCACTGCAGGGCTGCGCCCATCATCCCCTGGCTGTCAGTCTGGCAGCACCAGCGTGTCCCCTCCCTCCTCACCCACGTGGAGATGTTGTCCCACACGGTGACAGCCGAGGCTGACGCAGGCAGGGATGCCCAAAGCCAGCTCCAGGATGATTAACAGAAGGGAACAGGTACAGCCAAGCACCAGGAGGGAATAACTGAGTGAGTCACGACTGTGGAGAGCAGCAGTGACAGGACGTTTAGCATGACCCACATTTCGCCTGGGCTCCAGCTACCACCACCTCACTGCAGGAAGAGCCCTTCCTCTCTCCCACTCCCTGTTTTCAAGGCGTTCAGAAAAAAAAGGAGAGAAGTCTGGAAAGGATGGTTGCAAGGAATTATAAGATGAGCTCCACGTTGAATTCATAAGAGACATGTGAGACGTGAGGAGTGCAGAGCGCTGAGGGGCATGAGGCTTCTGATGGAAACGAAGATCCTTTGATGGCAGCCTTCTGGAACTGGCTGCAGTACCTTGGAAAAACTCATTAAATGCAGCAGAAAGGACAAGTGACGTACATCTATTGATGCTCTGAGCAGCAAATTAGTTTTCCTATCTATTCAGGGCTCCCACAGTGGCATCAAGGGGCTGAGACTCGGTGGGAAGCAGCTGCGAGGCATTTCTCCAGCTCGAGTGGGGACTCTGAGCTGCCCTCGGGGAGGGGGCTGCCACTGGCCCAGCTCCCTGGGGATGTGGGATGGCCACAGACAGCTGCCCTGAGCAGCAGGGCTCAGAGGGCTGCACGGCTGCTCAGGCAGCCAAGCCAGTGAGTCATCCCCTTCCAAAACACGCCAGGCCGCTCCGAGGGCCTCTGATGGACATCTCCTTTCAAGTGGAAAAAAGATCATCTAAAATAAAGGGACATCAAAACCCAGCTCACAAGAAGAACAGAATGTCTGCACCTGAGGGAAGAGCAAGTAGTTAACAGTAATGACGAGTTCCTTCAGAAGGAGATAATTTCCAGTAAGCTGTTGTTTTCTGTCATCATCCCGTTCAAACACCTGGAGAGCCTCGAAGCAGCTGAGGTTGGCAGCAATCTGGTGAAGGCCTGAGGAACTGTCTTCATGGATGAATAATCACCTGTTTCAATGAATCTTTAAGCACATGAATAGACAGATGAGAGAAAGCTTATCAAAGCACTGTATCAAGAGAACAGGTAGGCTGGAAGATGCCAGCCTGGAAGCAAGTTCCCTGCCGTGGCTTGGTCCCTCTTCAGTCAGGACAGCCAAGGGCCATTCCTGGATGCCACGGGAGCCTGCAGTTGCTGGTTTGTGTTATTTTGCCTCCTATGAAAGCTCTGCTGGCCTCTCCTTGGCACAAGCAGAGGAGTGAGGGAGCAAATACAGCTAAATCCAGAAGAGAGGCCACGAGAGGCAAGGGCAGGCCCCCAGCACCCCTCTGACAGCCCAGTTCTGCCATGCAGCCCCAAAGCTGGCTCTGCATGCTCGCTGTGTACAGCCTGCTGGCACAACAAAATCCAACAAAAGCCACGGTCAGGAAGGGGTAGGAGGGTGCACACAGCAGGACCTACAGAGGAAGAGATGGGGCTCAGACAATGGCTGCAATTGTAAGGGTCAGTGCTGTCCACCCCAAACCCTGCTGCGAGCAGGTCCTCACTGAGGGTGGATCCTGCATTTCCCACTCCCATTGTTCATCTCCCATTCTTCCCTTCTGTGTTCTGTTCAATGCACTTTCTCAACCTGCCTTCTGAAACACACATCAGTGGGCTGCCACAGCCTCCTGCACACCCTGATCAAAGAGCAGATGCAGACGCCTCCTCTCTGTGAGTGTTTTGCACCTATTGTTTGGAGGGAATGCAGAGAACACGCCAAGACCTGGGATAGTCACAGCAGGTCAGGAAAATAATGTAGGTGGTTAGGGAGGGAAATCTTTGAAGCTTGTGAAGCCATTAGCAGAGAGTGCTCAGGCTGTAGTAAAAAGGATAAACAGAAAACACAGAATCACAGAATCATTTAGGCTGGAAAAGGCATCCAGGATCATCAAGTCCAACCATTAATCTCACACTACCGTGTCCACTGCTAAATCATGTCCCTAAGTGCCACATCGGCACGGCTTTCAAACCCCTCCAGGATTGCTCCAGTGCTTCATAACCCTTCCAGTGAAAAACACTTCCCTAATCGAAACCTCTGCTGGCAGAACTGGAGACTGTTTCCTCACGTCCTATTGCTCCTCGTTGCTTGGGAGAAGAGACCAAGCCCTGCCTGGCTCCACCCTCCTGCCAGGGAGTTGTACAGAGCAAGAAGGATGAATTAATAGTAGCTGAAGAGACAGAGGAAAACATGTTGTGTCCAGCTACAGAACCAGGTCTGCACTGGCAAACAGCAAGTTTGGGCTGGTTTTTTTGGCAGAAAGTGATTAGGTAACCAGCCTGAACATGTATTTTAAATGGAAACCACCAAAATAACTCAAAGGCTTTAGCAGAGACCATTTACTAAACACAATGAGACAGAAACAACATGTTTTATATAATGCATGAGCTGGCTGTGATGAGTCTTTCCCTCCCTGCTAAAGCTCTGCTGGAGCAGCTTCCTGGTGCTCCCCACCCCTGTCACAGCCCTGGGCAGCACTGGCTGTTCTGTGGGGCTATGTTTGCAGGGCAGGACACCTCCCACAGCTCTCAGAACATCAGCAGCTGTGGACTGATGAGAGCCTGCAGGCTGTGGGAGCACCCATCGCTGTGTGAAGGACACAGGAGGACAAGTTCACCTACCTGAGCCCCAGGATGACTGGGAGAACCCAGTGGAGCTGGGGGAGCCGTGTGGGAGCTCACTGCCCACATGTGATGTGAGGCCAAACACTCCCATTTCAGTCACACCATCCTCCCAGCACCAGCCCAACGCAGAGAATTCACTCCAGAATTCCCATGTTTTACAGAAAGGACAATGTCCTCAGCCTAAAACCAGTCCCTTGGGCTGAGGCCAAGATGCCCATCCCACCTTGTCAACTCTCCAGAGCTGCAGGCACCTGGGGAAAACACATCTGGAACAAGACAAGGACCTGACCCACCCTCTGCCACTTCCAGCCATCAGCATTTCCCCAAAAATTTCTCCCAAAAAACCCAGGAGCAAACCTTGGATTCTAGACTTTTCCCTCCTTGTCTTCCTGAGAGCACAAGGATGGCAGTTTACTCTTTAAATGTTAATTACACTTTCTTGTTAGATTTCAGAGGCTGAAAAATGTTTAGGGATTTATTCTTCTGTGTAATTAACCACAATGATGAAACACCCATTTATACTGCATTGCAGTTTTTGTTAAGGTTATTCATAATGGGGAAAGGCTAAATAGGTTGAGTTCATTATCATTACAGAAAAAAAATTGAGGTGACCCAATCAAATTAATTTGAAATTAAGTGCAGTGAGGCTGATAACTCCACACAAGTCAGGAGTTCAAATAAAGATAGAGGAGACAATCTACAAAGCAAGAAATTATAAGCAGTCAAGGAGTGGAGCTGGAATTGCTGCAACTGGGAGATGGCAAACACATGGTGTGGGCAAACAGGGCCACTGAAAAAATCAGGCAAAGTGGATAAAGAGATGGGCAAATACTGCAGGACGTAAAAGGAGAAGCTGGAGGAGGAAGGGATGAAGATGGATTGGAAATAAAAGGGTAGGGACAGTGCTTGTTAAGCTAACCAGATTTATTTCTCCACACAGAAATTCTTATGTCCTTACAAGACAGCATCGAAGCAAGGTCTTTAATTTTACTTTTCCTGGGTTTATTGCTTGGGCCTCTGTGTTATTTAACACCAGTGAGCACCAACCAGTTTCAGTGCACAGCTGGACCTAACTCAAACCCCTTAAATCTGGTGGAAGCTCTTTCCTCTTGACAGAGGCATCCTGAAGGAGCTGCTGCTTCTCCAACAGAGCAGGGAAGTCGTGAGCCCTGGGAGAATGGACACCACCAAGGGACTGATGGACAGAGCAAGGAGACAGAATTCCCACATCCCTCTTCCCTCAGAAAAGACAATGGAAAAGCAGAACCAAAACCAGGTGGACCCCACGATGCTGAGCTCTGTCAGACACCCCAGCACAACAAGGGGAAATAGAGCCCATCACTCAGGGAGCTTCTTTCAGGCTTCTCTTGAGAGGCAAACACGTTTTATGCCCCTCCTGGCTTTACCAAAGTGGGGCAAGCTCTGAACGAGCCTGGGAGCTGGGTAACACAAATAATGGTGAATGGGATATTCAGGGTGCACACGGTCATCCTTTAAGGGGTTTAATCTCTGGGAAGCAGCCAAGACAATCCATAGAAAACTCATGTGCTGCTGCAGGATGATGCTTCAGTTATCACCTGTGATGAGTTTACTCCCAAGCCTTTACCAAGTCCTTTAGCACTCAGGGCCAAAAGGGAACAGTGAGACCCCAGCAGTGCTGGGCTTGTAGCCAGAGGCTGTGCTGGGCCTGTCCCAGGCCCTTCTAGGACATATGGCAAACGCCAGCTCGGACCATCAGTGGGACATCACTGTCCCCGGCCACGTGGTTGGGTGGGGTTTTAAAGGTCTGGCCAAAGTGCCACGAGTCTCTCACTGCAGCTGCACAAGTGGCTGCCCTCCCAGTTCCCCACTTTGGCCAGGCCAAAATCTCACCTTCTGAGCCTTCTGCCTTGTCCCCATGAAACACAAACTGCTTCCCTTTGCCTTGAAGGTCCCACTGCTTAACTTCTCTCCATGCTCACCTCCAACTCACCCCTAAGCGCACGGGCAGCATTTGGGATAAAGCTTCAAGAAGGCATTCAACATAAATTATTATTCCCCTTCTAAACGGATTACAAAAATCCTTTCATTACAAAATACTAAAATGTTCGAATTATTGGTGTGGAAAAACGTTTCCTGTAGGTAAAGTTTTCAAAAATGGAGGTTTTAATCACAAGCATAATCCTTTCTGGCTAACATTTCCAGTCTTGTGAAACATGGAGATGCAGATTGCACAGAGGCCTGGCTGTGCCACGAACAAAGGGAGATGCTGCCTGTAAATAGCTCAGAGGACATCAGAAGACACTTCTCTCATCAGCAATCTTTTTTAGCTTAATATAGCTCCTCTTTGCATAAAACATTGACATTTTTGTAATGTTTGGACCCAATGGTGCGAATGCTGATTGTCATCCGAACATACTGGAGTGTACCTTCAAAATATGCAGGAACATTTTACAGACAGTAGTTTCACTTGCCTCCAAAATGCTGGATCTTAATATTTCACACTTATATATATTTAAATGTTAGTACCACAGGATAAATGCTAACATGCTTTTATGCTAATGCAATCACTGGAAATCCAGATAATGCTGTGTATTGGCATATACTGTTAGTGAATTATGGATACCTAAATGTACAACCCCACATGCCTAGCAATCATTTTTGTTAGTGCATTTAACTTTTATTTGCAATCAGAGCACTTGAGGATTGTTCAAATGAAGTTTACTTTTGCAAACTGCTGAATGGAAAACATTTTGTTAAAGGCTTAAAAACAGTAAGGCTGTGATGAGGTTTTAGACTTGCAATAAGGGCACTGCTCAGAGAACTCCACCAGATGGAACAATGTTTGATTTGGTCACAGACTCAGTGATTAAAACCCAAATGCCTGAACTGAAGGACATATAAGAGAAACATGAGATGAAACCTTGATTTCCTCCCCATCAGGTGAAGAAATCTGCCTCTCCTGTGGCAGAGGCTCACAGAGGCAGATGGATGCCAGGAGGTCAGATCCTGGCAGCTGCACCCCAGGACCTTGTGCCCCCAGGTCCAAATCCTGCTGTGCTATGGCTGCTTTTCAAGTCTGCTTTAAGCCAAATAAATAGGAGCAGTATCAGGAAGGAGAAATCCTGAGCTGGCCCTGTTGTGCCTTCTCCTCCTCCTGCCTTTGCTGATTCAAGTCTTGGCCAGCCACCTGGCCTGTTGGCTCAAGATGCTGATCCCCTGGAAAACCCTTTTATTCCAATGGGCTTTCAGCACAGCCAGAGCTCCGGGCCAGGTCCTGGCAGGACCATGTGCAGGCAGGACCTGGGTGCTGCAGCTGCTTGCTCCACCCCTTACCTGCTTCACTACCTGAATGGAGTTGAGGACAATGCAAATCTAGAGAAGATCTGGGTATTTTTGAGAGCTGAAAAGTTCTGGATGTGACCCAAGCATATCTGGAATCATTCTGTGTCCAGTGGTTTCCTCCTGTGTTAAACACATGTCGACAGACAAAGCCAAACTCCCTCTTCCAGACTGAGCTGTGCCAGGAGTTACTGACCCACCATGCCAGGCTCTGGAGCTGCTATCACCATGCCCTGATTTCTCTCTGGGCATGTTTGCCTGGCTTGAAACTGCTGGCAGGAGCCAGCCCAGCCAAAGAGACCTGGGAGGTGGCCACAGACCCACTGGGTGAGCAGCAGACCATTGCCTCTTCCCAGGCTCAGCATCCAGCACAGGACCTGACACCAGCCCCAGGCACACAAGCACAGGGCAGATCATGTCCCTGCAGCCCAGCGAGCTGTGACACCTCTGGTAATTTACTGGAAAGCCCTACCACCTCGCCAAGGCTCCCAGGAACAACCACGAGTGAAGGAAATAAACAACAAGCCCTCAGAAAAACACAAAATGCTGTGTGAAGTACCTGAAATGCCCCCGACAGTTTAACTGGAGCATGGAGTAAGCTGAGAAAATGTATGAACAAACGAATTAAGCAGTGAGCACACAGCAGACAAGTTGGCATGTAGGTGTCTACTGAGAAAGCTTAAGCACAGCAAGGGGAAAAAAAGCAAACTTAAACCAAGGCATAATATCCCTCCTATTTTGGAACAGAGCTCTGAGACAATGTATCATCCAAACCACTCCAAATTACCATCTGCCAGAATGTCCTTCAAAGAAAAAAGGCCCACAAGTTTGCAAAGCAGCAGTTTAATGTTGTCATATCAGATGAGAGGTCCAAAGAAGGTTTTTGCACTTGAGTGAGGAATACTACACAAAAGCATGACTCTCGTGGCCACTGCTACACTCTCATGTACCGTGAGACAGTGAATTTTTGGAGTCTGGACCATGTCATGTCAGGTACATCTGTGAGAAGCTCTTTAACAGCCCCTGTCATTTCACTAGTTACTTGCAAATATTTCCACACCCTCTGCATGATCTTCTCTGTATGGGACATATAATTAAGAATCTACATAAAGAACCTGAGCAAACCACTCCAGTATTGTTTCAAGGATTAAGATACACCAGAATATGAAGAGCAGGTTGTGTTTCTGATGTATCCTCCTGTCATCACTAAGTCAGGCTCTGTTTCAGACTAGAAGCTGGATCCTTTTCTGGTGCCAGTCTGGGTACCTGCTCCTATCCACGAGGCCCCATCACTTCGCACATGCTGAGGGCCAACTGCATTGTACACAAGATTGCCAAATAAATGCAGGTCCGTGGACCATGTGTTAGACTAAGCCATAAATAATTTATGATGCTGGAGAAGGTGACTGTATTTTTAGGTGTAGAAATATGCAGATAAAACAGTCCTGACCTTCAATTTTCACTCTGCACTGCTGATCCTGAAGTTTGAGTCCATCCAATGCATTTCTAAAGCCTCTGCACCTCTGAATGTACAACACATCCCCTGCAAAGTCCCAAACCCCATAAATCCAAAAGGGGCACCAAGAAAACCCATGGAGCCCACAGGGCACCTCCTGTAGCACTACACACGATGCCCCAGCATGAGGCAGACCGGGCTCCTTCCCGTGAATCTCAAACATCCTGCAGGCCAGTCTCCTCTGGATTCTGGCTGCTGACCCTATTCCTGACCCTGCATCTAATCAACACGTCTTGGATGTCAGAGGCACATGTCTATGGGGCCCAAACTCTGCTCCAAAGACCATGGGAGCTGCTCAAATCAGCATTTTGCCATCCTGGAGCAGCCCAAGAGCAAGGAAGAGGAGGGACAAAGGTGCTCGCTGGGGTGCTCGTCACTGCATCCCCCTTCACATCTTCCCCCAGAGAGGGCTGGGGAAGGGGAGAGAAGCAGAATTATTCCCCCCTTGGACTTTGTACAAGCAGGGAGCCCAGGGAAATCAAGAAACAATCCTAGATTTGACACAAATTACTTCTGGATATGTCCAATGAGCAAGATGAGGACAGACTGAGGAGAAGGGGTAATGGGGGTTGCAAGAGCTAGACAGGGGACAAGACAGTTTTGGGGGAGTGGACTTTGTGGCGTGTCACAGCACAGCTTTCAGTCTGTGCTATCAGAAATAAACCAAGAGAAGTGAAGAGAGGCACAGAGCCCAGCTGAGGGCAGGTCTCACCTGGACAGGGCAGCTCCCAGGACGAAGGCAGCGTGTTCCTTCAGCGCGGCCTCGCTGCTGTTGAGCCCCTCGATCACCAGCCGGAGCCCACCCATGGACAGGAAATCCTTGGCATTGTCCACCTGGGACAGCAGGGAGAGAGCAGGTCCTGTCAGCACGAACCCCCAGCCCTTAGAGAACACCTCCCTTCACACCCACAGCATCCCCTCCCTCCTGCTCTAACCAGCACAGAGTTTTAAACGGAATTAAAAATTCGGAGGGAACAGCTTTGGCTGAACTCTGCAGAGCCCTGCCCAGGAGCAGCGATGCCATGGCTGCACAGGCACAGTGGGAGGATATTGCCACATACAGAAGGCATCACTGGAAACTCCAATACTTTGATTATAGCTATCAAAACTACTCTTGACACGTATTTCGGTAATGCAGGTGGTGTCAAAATCTCAGTACATCTGCTGATGTCAGAAAACTCCAGCTCTTCGCTCCCACCTGAGCAGGCCTTTACTGGGGACCCAGGGAATTGCATGCTTTGCAAGTGCAATTAATTAATGCTGTAATTGTAGCACCAGGAGTCAAGGATGTTTAGGAGCCTGTCAGCACCAACAGGGTACACAGGTGGCATCGGAGTGAGGAGCGTGGGCAGTTCTGGGACTTCTCCATGAGTTCCATCAACAACTTCATAGGGACAAGGCAAGAAAAAGCCAGTCCTTGCCTGGAGGGGTCAGCCAGGAGCTTCCCCATGGAGCAGCCCCACAATGACCTTTCTAAGCAAACAATAATGGATTAACTGCCAGTAGAGAAAAGTTTACACATTAGTGGGGATTCATAAGCCCCTGGCTCTAACTGGATCAGGGGCTAGCCAGGCACAGTCCCAGCGGGCATCTGCTCTTGGAGAGGAGATCAGAAAAGGCTCTGAGTGCTCACAGACAAAATTTAGAGAAACAGCACAAGGTACTTCAAGTACAAAATTCAGTCCAAAGTCAAATCGATGCATTTTGGTATTCAATGATTTTTTTTTTCAGTTTAAAAGGGGATCTGATGAATGCTCAGAACTGCCTGCACAGAAAAATCAGGTTTAGAAATTTGACATTTCTCCTCTCTGAAAGACAGGGAGACAACAGCAATCGTTGGCAGATGGAAACAGAATATAAAAATGAGTTATCAGCAGGGCAGACCGACCCCCCGATGGGGTGGGACAGGACAAACACCACAAGCCATGCAGGGCATGTGGGACACTCTTCTAGTCAATGACTTCATGCTCGGTGTTATATTTATCTCAACCATGTACCTTCATCAAAACTGGCCCAAAGTCAGATATTTCAGGTACCCAGGAGAAGGAAGAAGCTTTGTGTCCTATGGGTCTGTCGTCACCAACCAAAGCAGGACCTGGGGAGCTCCAGCTCGTCTCTGCTCCCCAATGGGACAATACCCACCGCTTGCTGTCCCTCTGCAAAGCTGCTCTCTGCAGGTCTGCTGGGGCTGATTCAGGATTTGCAGCAGCTTTTGTATCCTTTCAGATGCTGTTCTTTTAACTGTCCCTATAAACCAGGCCTGCCAGATCGCTCACTTTTCTGCAGACCCATCTCTGTCTACAAAGAAATCTATGCAGCAACCCAATTTCAGCTGCCAGTGGGTCCGCCCAAAGTCAGATATTTCAGGTACCCAGGAGAAGGAAGAAGCTTTGTGTCCTATGGGTCTGTCGTCACCAACCAAAGCAGGACCTGGGGAGCTCCAGCTCGTCTCTGCTCCCCAATGGGACAATACCCACCGCTTGCTGTCCCTCTGCAAAGCTGCTCTCTGCAGGTCTGCTGGGGCTGATTCAGGATTTGCAGCAGCTTTTGTATCCTTTCAGATGCTGTTCTTTTAACTGTCCCTATAAACCAGGCCTGCCAGATCGCTCACTTTTCTGCAGACCCATCTCTGTCTACAAAGAAATCTATGCAGCAACCCAATTTCAGCTGCCAGTGGGTCCTTTATTACTCAGCCTCTGTAAAAACTGGTTTAGTGCTGGAATGGGACGTTGACTTCTGCACGAGAGGGAATGTATGGACAGGCAGGAATTTGCATCCAGCACCTGGTGTGGTAAAACCAGCCATTGCTGGGACCTCAGCAGCACCAGAGTCCTTCGTGCCACCCCAGCGTCAGTGAGACACCTCAGCTGCAGAACATAAATTATGCTGTAAAGCTTTTTCTCAAGATGTGTTTATCTTTTTTAACCAGAGTCTGTCGTGAGAGCTCCTTCCCTCACTCACCGTTTTAAAACCAACAAAATCCCCAAACTTAACAACTTGAAGGTATTAACCTCTCTGGGGAGCAGCAGATGCTGTGAGGCAGCAGCTCCTACCTCACTTCAGTCCACTGAAATCGGCACAGAAGAAAAACCAAAGATCAAAAGAGCTCTTGAGTAAAGTACACAGGCAAAGCAGGCAAGGAGAGAGATGGGAGAAGAGCAAATATGACAGCAGTTATTCAGGGAGCAGGTTTGAATTGGAGGAGAAAGAAAATAGGGAGGGAAAGTGAGAGAGAAAATATTAGAAAACAAGAGCAAGGGAAAGCAGCATGTCAACCGTACGCGATGGAGAGGAAATTAGCAGAGAGAGACGGTGTAGCATGTCAGAGGAGAGGAGAGAGGAAGATAAGGAGAGTAAATAATTGAGAGAAAGAGCCTGCAATGCCTGAGAACGGGTCTTGGCTCCGCACACTGCTGTGCAAGCACCGTGAATGCTGTTTATGAGTTATGCTCTGCCCTCTTCACATTTGCATTTGGGTTTTATGCGTTACAGATAACCCAGCAAGCCAAACCCTCCTGCTCCATCTCCGAGACGGGCTCCCAAACATGCCAAGCTGAATCGTGACTGAGGAGAGGCAAACCAGAGCTGGCAACCAAAAGCTGAGCAAACACAGAGCCCTTGGGCTGACTCTTCAGAAGCAGGAGAGAGCATCTCCCCGGGCTCGGCACTGGCCACAGCTCCTGCTCCGCTCCCCGTGGCACGCTCCGAAGCATGAGCTGCCTCACACCCCGCTGCTTCAGGGTGCTCACCACCAGGACACAGAGCAGGGAGCAGCCTTTGCTTGTACACCCCCCAGGGCACGGCATTTTCCACTCAACAGGGCACCCCGTGCCCCAGAGGCAGCAGCACGATGGCCGGGAGCCAAGGAGTTGTGAAAAGCCATGGCACGGTACTGCTCTGAGGGAGGCTGGGGAAGGTGGGACCAGCAAAGTGGTGCCACATGTGGCCTGGGCCACCCACACCTGCAAGGATTCCCTGCTCCCATGGCACAGCACGGCTGTGACTCGCTGCAGAGGAGTCCTGACAGTTCAGCCCTTCCAGGGTTATGCGGCACAAGCGTCCTTTGGCTGCTGTTCAGTAATTACATTAAGCCAGTGCTGCTAAAGGCAGTCCCAAGCAGAGATAATGCTCTGGACGTATTCAACTGACTGGAAGAAGAAAGAGGAGGAAAAGCCATGCTGGCTTAGAGACAAGTCATATTTCTTATCAGCTTCCTGCCTGACGAGAAGGTGCTGCCCAGCCATCTGCCCCGACAGCGCGGGCACAGAGCAGCGCTGTGATCGGCACACAAAGGAGCCTCTGTGCTCCTGCCAGCCTCCTGCCATTCCCCCTCCCTGACCCCTTTGATGCTGGATGTGCTTCCCTTTGATGCTCCAGCCCCTGCTTCTCTCGCCATTCTGAAATTGTTTGCCCTATCCTGTGCTGCAGGGATTTTCTGCTGGAATAGTCCAGACCGTTATGCTGGAATCCAAAGCATCCCAGGGTGTTTGGGAGTTGCTTTTTAGCACACTGGCCTGATGCTCTGGCACCCTTAATCAGGCAAGATTAGCCCTGAGTATAAATATGAAGCTCTTTGGGCGCCCATTGTTCACACTTATTCTCTGAGTCACACAGATGCCGTCAGTGACACAAAAGCAGGGAGAACAAACAGCAAGGCAGCCTCTGCATGCCCACAACAGAGATTTAGAGTGGAAATTCAAGACAAAGAGCCTTGGAAATAACACTTCTATCAGCTGGCACATGGACTCCCTCTGTCAGCAGCAACACTTCAGCTACCTGCCCCCAAAATACCACCTTTGGTTTAACAAGTGCTGTTCCAGTGAAAGGGCTTGCACTGGCACCTCCCAAGAGTTGTCCCATTTGCCCTCTGAAATGACAACGTGACGCTGGAAACTCTCCCAGCGCACTCCAGACCCTCCCAGCCACTGGGGAGAGAGGAGCCAAGTCTTTTCCCACAAGGCAGAGCAGAGGCTGGATGCCCAGACACCCTCCCAGGGGTGGCACTGAGGAAGGCACCAAGCCCAGGGGAGAAGAGCTCTGGTGCCTGCAGCTGCATCCAAGGGGAGCTAGGAATGTGTGAGCTGAAAGCAGAGCAAGAGAGATCAGAGGGAGGGGGGAAAGGTGTGAGCACAAACCCGAGGAAGCAAGATGCCAGGAAATATGTTTACCCTCACACAGAGCTAATGAGCACAGCGAGGCTCTACACGCCACTGCTTACTCACACCAAGACAAAGAGGGGGTTTGGGGTGGCTGTCGCCTTCCCTGGTACAAAGACATTATCTGTGAACTGATGTAAGGGCACCTACCCTCAACCATGGCAGCTTTCCATGGAAGCAGTGAGAAAATAATTATTTTCTTAGCACCCACCACTCTACCTACCCAAAAATGGCAGCTAAAACCCCATTTTGTAACATGAAGCAGATGAAAGAGGAAAAAGAGAGGATAAGAAAACCAGCCTGAGAACAGACAACAAATCAGGCAACCCCTAGGATACTGCTGGCTCCTGGCACGACAAGTGATTAATTCAAACCTGGATATAAAATAAGCCTGCACTAGCCCTCTGCTGTCTGGTATTGTCCCAGGATTATGGTAATTAAGCAATTTGTATTACCTGATACCGATAAGAAAAATAAAACCCCGTTTACGACACCGTATCCCCTGGATTTTACACGGCAGTTACTGATGCATTCTTGTTACCTGGTGAACATAATATTCGAGATCATAAAGCGCTGCTACTTTTTCATCCAGTGTGGAGGCAGAGCTGTTGAGTTTGCTTATTAATTTAACCATAATTTCATAATCTGTTTCCATCTTCATGTTCAGCTTTTCAAACTCCTCCTTCAGCTGCTCTATGGGCCGGAACTTCTTCCTCACCTCTTCCTCTCGGGCCTTGAAAACAGAAGGAGGAAACCAGAGATGAAGATGGGAGATGAAGAGAGACAAGACAGACACAGAAAGGAACGCCACCCCAAACTTACAAAGGGAACCTGGCTGTCTGTGCCAATGAATTTACTGCTGTGCATCAGAAATGCAGGGGCAGGGCTGGAGGGTCCTTCTGGGAAACCCAGTTACCTGTGAGATACCCACAGTACGAGTGAGCAGTAGGGCTTGTACACCACTTCTACATCTGGACACCATTTGTGCACCACTTCTATGTCTAAACACCATTTGTGCACCATTTCTATTTCCCACATCCTTCCAGCTGAACATCAAGCCCACAGGCAGCAGCACTGCAGTTCTCTGTTTGTCTGCAAGTGGATGTTCTCAAAACCTGACTGCAAAAAGCCCTGAGCCACCTCCCTGATCTTACAGCTGAACCTCCCTGGAATGGACATGATGCTGGAGAGCTCCAGTGATCCCACCCAGCCCGAAGTGCCCAGTGACTCCAAGGAGATCTCGGACACAGACAAAGATGTTTTCACCATTCCAGGCACTGAACACATTCCAGGATGGCTCTATCTCCCAGGGAAAGGTGTGGGGACAGAAGGTGTCAGAAAGGGAAGCAGGAGGAGCAGTGATAAGCTGGGGGTAGCTGCAGTGCTGTGCCACGAGGCTTGTCCAGGACACAGCCTGTCCTGAGCACGGCTCATCTCCCTCGCAGTAACAGCATCCCAAGGGCTGCCGTGAACCGAGAGAGCTGACACAAAACATGTGGTGAGAAGGAAAGGATTTGTCAGAGATCCGAGACGGCCCCAGAGGCGCAGGAACATCAGCACTGGTGGCACTGGGGACAGAGCCTGCTGCTGCAGGGGACACAAGAAGCAGAGAGGCCAGGCTGGAGATGGGCTGCCCCAAGGACAGGAGAAAAAAAGCCAGGGGAAAACCAAGTGAGCAATGGAGGTGAAAGCTCCGTCCATGTACTCATTAATTACCACAGGTACCACACCCAGCACCACGCCCACCCCAAGCACCCGAGCTGCCTTTGCCGCAGCACAGAGGGGCACAGGCTCAGTGTAACTCCATTTCCTCTGACACGGATCCTTCAAGGATGGATTTGCTCTCTGCAGGAGGGACTGCAGATGGAACACTTTAGGTCCATTAGATGTAGCTGCTTTTAGCCCAGTTGCTGGGACTAAAGGTATTCTAACAGGGGATTTTAAAATATGGCTTATTTTCACCTAATAGAGGATCACTAATTTTTGCATTTCAATGATCCTCATTTCCAGCAGCCCTGCAATCAATCTGCAATGCTGCTATGGAAATAATTGCACGGCAAACGAAACCATGCCCTGCTACCACATAAGGGGAGAAGAAGCCTTTCTGCGACAGCAAAACTTCAGGGCCTTGACTCCTCTTTCAGTTTTCCTTTGACTGAGCCAACACCAGAGCAGCAGGAGGAGAGAGGGTTGAGGAAACACTGCTGAGAGGGAGAGGGGAAAGAGGCTGTGATGCACCTGCTGAGTCACACATCATCCTACCTATTTACTTTGGGTTGAGGATTGTTTGTAACTAAATGGACAACTTGGAGCTTGTGTAAGGAAACTTCAGCCCCTGCTTCACCATGGCCATTTGGGTTTTGCTATCCAGGGCATGAGGCTGGAAACAGAAAGCAAGGAGGGCAGTGAAAGGGAATGTAACTCCCTTTGTAAATACCATCAGCTGCAATCAAGCCCCCTTTGGGGCCTGCAGACATTTTTGTGAATTGAGCAGTAGTGGAACAGATAAATTACACTGTTCAGAGCAGCTGTGGCTGCCCCAACCCTGGGAAGTGCTCAAGGCCAGGTTGGATGGGGCTAGAAGCAACCTGGGATAGTGGAAGGTGTCTCTGCCCACCGCAGGGGGTGGCATGAGGTGGGCTTTAAGGTCCTTTCCAACCCAAACCATTCACAGAATCATAGACTCCTACAGAAAAGCCACGGAACACTATGCTAATGGGTTAGCAAAGGTATTTTAGGTCCATATTCAGCACAAGATTCGTTTGCACAGTGTTTTCCAAGCAATCATTTTAACCACTGTATTTCTGCAGTGTGTAACAGGGTGTGTTCCCAGCCCTGCACTGTGCATTGCTTTAGAAACAGGAAACTCACCTTCCTTTCGGCCTTCTCACTTTCCTTCATTTTAGCCAAGGCCTTTTTGAGCTCCTCAGATGTGAATGAATTTGCATCGACGTCGACCTTGCCCAGCCTTGCAGAAGAGACCAAACAAACCAGAACATGTTATGAGTGAACAACTGCCTCTATTCTGTTTTCACTGTGACATTCGAGCAATGGCCAAGGGCAGGATGAAAGGAATGAAAAACCCACCATGCTCAAGAAAAGATTGGTCTGAGTGCTGTATTCTGCGTGGGGTTTGCAGACAGCTCACCCTGACAGTCAAGGGCTCTGCAATCAGCCTGCTGACCCAAAATCTCAAGTCCTACCACAATAAAAGCAGCTGATTAATTGATACCTTGGAATTTCATGTAGCAATACAGAAAGCACCCCTGTGCCACTGAATCATTGCCTAGGCCTTACAAGCTTTAACCTGGAGATTTCAGCTGAAGGTCCGATGAGCACTGTACAGAGTCAGGGCAAGGGTAAATCCACACAGAAATTGCACAGAAATTCTAAAAAACACGTCGTGTTGATCTTTATACCTTTCTTCTTGGTTCAAGAAGTGTTGATCTGGGCCACAATCACTCTTGCACAGAAAAAAAAGGAAATGCAGCTGCTGAGGCATTGTGAAGCTAAAGAGCATCTCCATGGCCTGAGCAGGAGTCACTGAGCAGGCTTTGGTGGCATCGCTGCAGGGGCCACTCATGTCCAACCCCCCTCTGCTTTGCTCTTGGGGACACTGCTCTGCCCCAGCCCAGCAACACGAGCAGGGCCCAGTGCTGGGACTGGCACCAGTGGGACCCCCTGTGCACAGGGACCCCCAGCCCGGGGCGGCCGTGCCGGCACCCCCAGGAGCACCAAGATCTGGCAGCACTTTGCTCAGCTGTCCTTTCCAGAAACGGAACCATCTCCTTCCCGAGAGAATTCAAGCTCTACCTCGACCCAAGATCATTTTCTACACATTGGTGAAATGTTCCTCTGGACTTCCTCCACCAGAAACATCCCCACAGCCCTGGAAGAGATACCAGGGGCATCATTAAAGCCTCCACAAACACTGCACAGGCACCCAGGATCATCAGCTTTCCTTCTTTGGCATTCAGGCTCCCTGCACTGCTCCTGTTCATGTCCTCCTCCTCTCTCCATAACTGTGGGAAGCGCAGAGCTCCCAGGCAATGCCAAGGCCAGTGCCTTCCATGGGTTGTTGGACACCGCCATGGCTGCTGCCCCTGTTGTTCCCAGGGAAGCTGCTGAGTGCCAGCAGGGACCATGAAGTTGCTGAGGGCACTGGAGCACCTCCCTTGTGGGGAAAGGCTGAGGAAGCTGGGGCTCCTGAGGCTGGAGAAGAGAAGCTTGTGTGGAGACCTCAGAGCCCCTTCCCAGTGTGTGAAGGGGCTACAGGGAAGCGGGAGAGCGACTCTTCCTCAGGAACTGTAGTGACAGCACAAGGAGTAATGGGATGAAAATGAAAGAGACTTGGAATAGATTTGATGACGGGAAGAAGTTCTTTACTGCCAGGGTGGTGGTCCCTGGCACGGGCGGGCCAGAGAGGCTGTGGACGCCCCATCCCTGGGAACATCCAAGGCCAGGCTGGACAAGCTCCGCAGCAACCTGCCCAGGTGGGAGCAGGTTGGAAGCAGATGATCTTTAGGGTCCCTTCCAAGCCAAAGCATTCAAGGATTTGATCATTCTATGATCCCCATGTCCCACCGTGGAGTGGCCCTGAAACTTCTGTGACATCACAGACTGTTCCAGATGGAACATGCAGGACCTGGAAACGAATGCAGTGGACAATCCACCCGCTGCCAGTGGTCAGTTCTCACTCTCTCTTCGCTACATCTGTCGGTGCTGAGCTGTTCCTGCTGCCTGGACTTCTCCTGCCTGCACTGAAGCACCAATCGCAGCAGGATGTCCACTCCTGTCCCAGCAAAGGTACAGTGCCATTCCAGGGAGGTGGACACCCCCTGACCGAGTGGGTGGACTGCAGCCCTGTGGGGATGGTGTGGGACAGGGACCCCACTGAGAGGTTGTGCTCCCTGATGCAGCGTGCCAGAGACAGCGTAGAGGACATGGAAGTGGACATGGGGGTGGATAGGGAAGAAATGATGGAGGTGGATGTGGAAGAGTCTATTGAGGATATGGGGGTTGATGTGGAGGACGACATCGAGGATATGGAGGTTGATGTGGAGGACGACATCGAGGATATGGAGGTTGATGTGGAGGACGACATCGAGGATATGGAGGTTGATGTGGAGGACGACATCGAGGACATGGAGGTTGATGTGGAGGACGACATCGAGGACATGGAGGTTGATGTGGAGGATGAAATTGAGGACATGGACATTGATGTGAAGGACAACATCAAGGATGTGGAGGTTGATGTGGAGGATGAAATTGAGGACATGGACATTGATGTGAAGGACAACATCAA
>NW_008238831.1:335056-336187 GCF_000691975.1 Corvus brachyrhynchos | reverse complement strand
CGGGTTGCCAGGGCTGGAGGTGCCTGGGGGTGCTGGCACGGCCACCCTGGGGCTGGGGGTCCCTGTGCACAGGGGGTCCCACTGACGCCGCTGCCGGCACTGGGCCCTGCTGGTGGCCCCAAGAGCAAAGGTGTCACCAGCAGAGAGGGGGCTCTGACAGGAGCAGCCCCTGCAGCGATGGCACCACAGCAGGCAGGAAACCTTCTGCCCCCCTTCCTGCTGGAGCCACCGGCACTCCTGGGCCGAGAGCCGGCATCGGGCCCCAGGGAGGAGAAATCGCCGCTCGTGCTCTGAAGGCCGTGACAGCCTCGGGAATTGCAGGAAATGGATCTGGGGTGTAGGTGATTAGGGACAGGCGTTCGGAAGATAGCGCCTTGTGCGCGACAGGTAGAACCCCTCCCCTCTACAGGTAATACGTGAGCAGAAGGAAGTGACGCGGCAAACCCAGGTTATTGAACCCCATGTAACCCATGAAGAAAGGCCATTTGCCGTCCACCACACTGGTGTCTGTGAGCTGATGGTCCGGACGACCTGAGGTGGTTGTCGTGCCCTTCCTGAACCAGGTCGCTACGCCTCCGAGAGGCAACAACCCTGACAGTCAAGGGCTCTGCAATCAGCCTGCTGACCCAAAATCTCAAGTCCTACCACAATAAAAGCAGCTGATTAATTGATACCTCGTAGCAATACAGAAAGCATCCCTGGGCCACTGAACCATTGCCTAGGCCTTACAAGCTTTAACCTGGAGATTTCAGCTGAAGGTCCGATGAGCACTGTACAGAGAGTCAGGGCAAGGGTAAATCCACACAGAAATTGCACAGAAATTCTAAAAAACACGTCGTGTTGATCTTTATACCTTTCTTCTTGGTTCAAGAAGTGTTGATCTGGGCCACAATCACTCTTGCACAGAAAAAAAAGGAAATGCAGCTGCTGAGGCATTGTGAAGCTAAAGAGCATCTCCATGGCCTGAGCAGGAGTCACTGAGCAGGCTTTGGTGGCATCGCTGCAGGGGCCACTCATGTCCAACCCCCCTCTGCTTTGCTCTTGGGGACACTGCTCTGCCCCAGCCCAGCAACACGAGCAGGGCCCAGTGCTGGGACTGGCACCAGTGGGACCCCCTGTGCACAGGGACCC
>NW_008238831.1:330402-331526 GCF_000691975.1 Corvus brachyrhynchos | reverse complement strand
GGGTGGACTGCAGCCCTGTGGGGATGGTGTGGGACAGGGACCCCACTGAGAGGTTGTGCTCCCTGATGCAGCGTGCCAGAGACACCGTGGAGGACATGGAAGTGGACGTGGTGGTGGATACAGAAGAAAGGATGGAGGTGGATATGGAAGAGTCTGTTGAGGATATGGATGTGGACAAGGAGGATGACATCGAGGACATGGAGGTGGATGTGCAGGACGACATCGAGGACATGGAGGTTGACATGGAGGATGACATCGAGGACATGGAAGTTGATGTGCAGGACAACACCAAGGACATGAAGGTCAAGAAAGAGAAGGAGCAGCCCATGATCCTCGGATGAAGACAGACTCTCCAGCAGCAGGACAGGCAGATGTTCACCATGCACTGCCCACAGGCAGAGTGGGTCCCCTGCCGCCAGGCTGGGGCTGGGCTGGCCGGCCCCGCTCAGGGACACAGTGCCCAGGGGGGACAAGCACCACCTCCAGCCCACCCTGCACTTGCTTTGGGCCACGCCAGCCCTATCACAGTGCTTGGGGCCCATCTCCCAGCCCCAGCCAGGCTCAGTGCTCAGGGGAGTCCTGCTCTGCCAGTGTGTGCCAGCCTGGGGGCACAGAGAACAGCCCTCAGTGCCCCTGCTGCCTCCTTTATACCACGACTGACAAAGACTCTGGCCACAGACATGTAAATACGTTCTGGACGTTAGAAGTTTCCTGTAAATATGTTCTAGATGTTAGAAGTTTCCTGTAAATACGTTTTGAAGATTGTTAATTCTCTAGGCTCCCATGTAAATACGTTTTGAAGAGTGTTCACTCTATAGGCTCCCATGTAAATACGTTCTATAGATTGTTGTTGTTACAAGGATGTTTATAATGAAAGATGTTCTGTTGTTGATCTTCTATTAAACACTGTTTATTTTAAAAAGCCCGCTTCTCTTTGCAATTCCTTTGGGCACTGGCAGCCTTTGAGAATTGTTGTGGCTTCTGCTTGCTCCAGGTTTCCAGGGCTGGAGGTGCCTGGGGGTGCTGGCACGGCCACCCTGGGGCTGGGGGTCCCTGTGCACAGGGGGTCCCACTGACGCCGCTGCCGGCACTGGGCCCTGCTGGTGGCCCCAAGAGCCAAGGGG
>NW_008238831.1:317497-326300 GCF_000691975.1 Corvus brachyrhynchos | reverse complement strand
GTGGCGGGGGCTGGGGGCCCAGCAGGCCCCCGAGCTCATCCCCCGCCCCCCAAAGCCCCGCGCTCCCCGAGCAGCCCCAGGGCGGGTGGCAGTGGGAAACCACCCCCCCCGCCCGCGCTTCAGGACAGAAACTCCCCATAGGAACTAAAGCAGCCTTTGTTCCGAGGCTTCCGAGGGGAAAGTCAGCATCAGCTGGTGGTTAAAGCACGTTTAAAAGGCGGGTGCAGGGAAGGTGGTGTGAGCTCCGGGGACTGTGGCAGTGCCTGGCGCGCAGGTGAGGCTCTGGGGCTGCTCAGGCCAGCCCTCAGCCCCTCACAGCTGTTCCCAGGGAGTGGGCTCAGAAAGCCATTTCAGACCAGTTGCTGCAGATATTTCAAAGGACTAAATGTTATTCAAAGAAGCCACGTTGCCAATTTAGTTTCGGTGTCATGGCATGAGAAGCCACGAAGGTGCCTCTGAAGGTGCACTCAGGGTACTTCCAGCACCATCCCGAAGGGAGCACAAAGGACAGGGCTCTGCTTTCAGCACTGCTGAGCTCCTAACCCAGCAATTAAGTCTCAGGAAGAGACAGTAATTGAGTGCACCAGGGAACCTGGCCTCTAATAAAGGGCATGAAGCCCACAGCCCACCCAACCCGATGCCTTGCATGTCTGTACCTTTTCCTCCTCCTCTCTCCTCTCGCGTCACTTTCCCCGGTTTCGCTGTCTGGGAGCTTGGCTTCTCTCTCTCCTGTCTGCAGGTTCAGCCGCACGTGTGACCCTGCAGGAACGGCCTGACCTACAAACAAAGGTCACTGTTATTTCAGAGCACGTGCCCAGTTCCAGCTTTGGGAGGAACTGGGAGCTGAAGGCACACGCTCCTCCCTGAGAGAAGGGGAGAAAACCTTCATCCCACACAGTGAGGAGTGGGATATCCACCACCGACCCCCCTCCCCTCCAGCGGAGCCCCTAAAGTGCTGCTTTACCCTCCAGAAATGCCACCCCGAGCCACCAAAGGTGTCCCTGGGCTGCCAGGCTGGCTCGGATCCACAGTGGAGGTGGAACCCTGAGCCCAGCAGACACTGGTTCCTTCCTCCCTTGCAGCCCAGTTCCTAGGAGAGCACTAAAACTCCTCATCAGGAGTGGATCTGGAGGCTACGTGGAGAAAGGGGAATTGGTTGCTGATTGGGGCAGACAGAATAAAAATGCGGCTGCCAAAGGGAAATCAAAGCATCCTGCAGAGTACAGCCAGGTACGCTGCACATCAAGGCTGTGGTGGTGTGGAAATACTGTATTAAAAGGAATTTATGATCACTACTATCTGCCAACAAAAATGCACAGAATACATTAAGCTTCAGTTTTAAATGCAGAAAAGATAGGAAATTCAGAGTGGTTTTCCTTGGTCACAGTTCTCCACGAGCACATCTCGATGGCCAGCCCAGCACTGGGTTGGAGAGGAGGCAATATTTGGTTGCTACTTCTTGATGGCACTACTTCTTCTCCTCTTAATGCGGGAAATCTGCCTGCCCAGGACAGCAAGGCTGCAGCTGAGCAGCTCCAGAGCTGCTCACAGATGGACAGACAGACCACAGCTGCTCACCCTCCTCCCTCCTGAGGAGGATTCCCTATGCAGCCTTTCCTTTCTCTCTCTCCTTTTACCTAAAAAGATGCCTGGGACAGAATAACAGCATGCAGGAGACAGGGAGCATCTCCTGCCAAAGGGAAGTGAAGACAAGGGTAATTATTTTGTACAACAAATACATGCACTCAAAGACAAAAAGCTCTGGTCTCGGGAACAAGTGGATTGATCCCTCCCTGTTCAAAGAGACATTTCCCTGATCAAAGGACCTGCTGCTTCCTACATAAGACTGGGATGTTTGTCACCATTCAGACAGAAACATTTCAAAGCCTGTAGCCATCCAGCAGGTATAAACACATTCAGAGAAACCAGGAAAATCCATCTTGGAGGATCTCCTATTTAAACAAGGTTTGCTTTTCTGGTAGAGCCTCTTTCTGCCCATCAGTCCTGCCCAATGGAAGTTGCATTGGTTGGATATGTGAGAGGACAGATGCGTTTATCCCCTCATCCTAAACGATGGGAGGGCAGGTTAGATGTGCCTCCTCCATGCTTGGAATGCTTTCCATGCACAGATGCCAACCTCCTCCCGCTCCTTTAACTTGTGATAGATGGGACCTTTAATCTCTGTCTGTCTATGGGGGCATCCTCCCACGCTGAGAAGGCGGGCTCTGCAGGAATTGGGTTCCATCGCCGAGCTGTGCCCCTCGCTGGTGGTGGAGCTGGGACGTGCTGGTCAGAAAGGAGTTTGTAGGATCTCCATGAAAAGGGCAACACCACATCTCCTGTCCCTGGTTCAGGAGACACTGAGACAGGGCTCTGCCAGCAAGGAAAACACAGCAAATGATAACCTGCTCTAGTGGAAGATGTCCCTGCCCACGGCAGGGAGGTGGAACAAGATGAGCTTTAAGGTCCCTTCCAAGCCAAGCTGTTGTAGGATCAAATGCCATCGCGTGCCAAGGACACGGAGGCAGGAGGACAATCCCCTCCTCAGCAGACACAAACGTGCTCAGGGGCAAAGCGAGGGGCGAGCTGGGTGCTTCCCCCCAAAGCCAGTGGCTTTCCTGGCCGTGTCACCAGCGCTGGGCCAGCGGGGTTCCAGCCCCAGCAGTGGCTGCAGCAGCTCTGGCTGTCACACAGCCAGGAATAGCCCCCGCTGCACCCGGCCACATCAGCCTCCCGGCTGCCAGGGGAGAGGAAGGAGGTGGCTGGGCTTTGCTTGAGAGGATCATCCACAGGGAAAGCACGGGAGCAGGCTCCAGAAGGGCTGGGGGGCGCAGCCCTCCCGTGTCTGTTCTCAGCGAGCGCTCAATAAAACCAAACCCGGAGCTGGTGCACACGAGCTCCACACCCAGCAGAGCCAAGTTACAGAGGCTGCATCAGCCAAGACACAAACCCTTCCTGCTCCTGCTCTGCACACTAAACGAGATTTGGGCAGGAGCATCCGAACCCCGGAGCAAAACTTGCAGCCTTGATGTGTTTAAGCAGCTCTTGGCGCTCCGGGGATTTCTCCTCGCCGCTCCACACAGCAGCCCAGGTTCATGGCACAGCAGGACAAACACGGTGCTTTAATAAATAAACCATAAAAACCATCTCTGCTTTCAACAAAAAGATTGACACTGTCACTTAAAAATATTACAGCTGTTCAAGGAAGGTCTTCTGTCTTATTTAGTTTGGGGTATTTTGAAGTAGAAAGTGTGTTTGAGGGTGGGTTGACTTGAATAATGTGATTAAAATTGCTGATTTAGACGAGTAAGCTGGAAATCCTGAATTTTAATCATGTTTCAATATGTAGCTTCTAGACATTTCCCTTAAAAATAGTTGATTCTCTTTGATTCCTATAATTTGATACTATTCAACAACTGGGAGCACACACTGGAGCAATACATATGTAAGCAATTACACAGCTTCACATGCTGCTAAAACAGAATCATTCTGTTAATAGCTTTTTCCCGAGAGAAATTAATTTTTTACTTATTGTTTGCATTAAGTTACATTTGGGAAATGAAACTCAATTAAAAAAATATAAAAACACATTTATATTTAAGCCATTTTGTAACATTTTTTTCTCCTTGACACCTTAGACAAATAAAATATGTGTATCCACAGGTAGGCACTGCATAGATGTGTTACTGAATGGTCCCACTTCCCTGAGAGCTGCAAATCCTACAGCTGCTAGACCTCATCCCTTGCTCCTCATAAAGGGAAGGAAGAGTTTCCATTCTAATTAATTTCCCAGCTCTAAATCAACTACCCAGTGAGTAGAAATAGCTGTGAAATCCCCTCCACCAACCTGCCAGAAGGGCTACAGCTGTGGAGGGGGAAGCAGCAAACTCCCACCCTCACAACTGGTTTGTACTCCTTACCACTTAAAAAATATCCCACACTTGGGATTTTTTTAACCACAACTAAAATAAATTAAAATAAATTAAAAATAAACTCACAGAATCATAGAATCACAGAATCACACGATGGTTTGGGTGGAAAGGAACCTCAAAGCCCATCCAGTGCCACCCCCTGCTATGGGCCGGGACACCTTCCACCATCCCAGGGTGCTCCAAGCCCCAATGTCCAGCCTGGCCTTGGACACTGCCAGGGATCCAGGGGCAGCCACAGCTGCTCTGGGCACCCTGTCCCAGGGCCTGCCCACCCTCCCAGGGAGCAATTCCTCACTAATATCCAATCTGAACCTGCTCTCAGTTTGTGCAGGTGTTATTGCATCGCCTGGGGATGACGGATCAAGAGAAAGCCCCAGGGTCTGAGCGGAGCACCCAGTGCCCCTGCTGGGGATGTGCCACCCACCTGCCCCTCAATCACTCAGCTGCCTCACAGCCAAAAAGACAGTGTCCAACAGGTAAAGGAGGATAGAAACCCTTGTCACTGCACAAATGACAAGGTCTTTATTGGGAATAAATGTCAAAGCAGAGCGACAGCGTTTATTTTCCAGGAGACACTGATCCTGTGGCAACACTGCAGGGATGGTGTTATTCCTGTTCTTGATTTAATCCCTTTATCAGCTGCAGAAGCACCAGGACAGGCTTTGGTCTCCCATGCCAGCTCTGACTGACACTGCTGTCCCCACAAACCCTCCCCACCCCTGGGTGCTGCCACGTGCCTGAGGCTCCCTCCGAGCATTAGCACTCCTTTTATTGGATGTGCTCTGTCCATAAAGTTGCTTAAAGAGACGCCGAGGAAGACTTTCATTTATAGCCCCATTCTTTTAATCTTGGTCAGCCAGATTTTTTCAGACACCTGTTTATATCTCCCTATAATATATTGGCTGGAGCAGCAGCACCAGGCAGCAGCTCACTCACAGGGGCTCTGCTGACATTTATAAACCAAAGCGATTTCTCTCGTGTGCTTTATGTT
Source organism: Corvus brachyrhynchos (assembly GCF_000691975.1). Taxonomy (NCBI): domain Eukaryota; kingdom Metazoa; phylum Chordata; class Aves; order Passeriformes; family Corvidae; genus Corvus; species Corvus brachyrhynchos. The sequence goes on along the minus strand of NW_008238831.1, from coordinate 321,377 downwards.
ATCAGCTAAACCTGTCCACTTAAATTATTGCCTTGTAACCAAATCACAACTATCTGTTACTCTGCTCTGTGTACGTTTCCCAGGCTATATGCTTACATCAAGCTTTGCAGAGGCTGAAAACAAGATGATAAATATATAAACAAATGGAAAACGGGACATGCTTCCACCAGGCTCACAACTGAGGGAGGACCAGGCATGCTGTACACATTACTGAAAGCAGAGGGCTGCTGTGTGGAATATGCAGCTCGCAGTGATATCCAGAGAAGCCCATCTCTCTTTTTCTAGACCAACCAAATGACCAGCTGTGTTTCCTCACTAAAGGAGAAGGGTCTTACTCATCCTGCCCGGCTCCTTTCCAGCGCATCATTCCATGTCCTGCTGGCCACCAGTGGGTTTGGGTTTCAGCACAGTGACAGGGCTGAGCCCCAACTCCCTGCACAGCAACAGGCAGGCATCAAACATAACCAGGGAAGTTGTACATCATACACTGACCTGCAAACCTCCCACCGAACTTGTGAAATAATTCACTGCGCTCCTGGCAGCAGCTTCCCCATCCCATCCCATCCCATCCCATCCCATCCCATCCCACCCCTTGGACCCCTGAGCTGCCAGCCATTGACTGCCCAGCAAGAGGAGCCCAAGAGGGACGTGAGACCCTCCCCCTGCAGCACCACTCTGTCCCCATGGCAAAGGAAGGTCCCCTGGGAAGGCTGGTGCAAGCAGAACAAAGGTGATCCAGCTCGCTGAGGCAGATCCCCAAGTGAGCATCCTTGTTTGCCATTGTAAAAGAGCTCAAAAATCTATCAAGGGTTTGAAAATAAGCCCCAGCTATGAGTCAGTAAGTGGCTCTGCAGCTCTCAAAAATTACCTTGGTATGTGAGCAAGCCTCAGATAACACCTACCTTCCTTTTCTCAGATAACATTCACCTTCCTTTTCTCAGATAACATCTACCTTCCTTTTCTCTTTGTTTCTCTCCATGAAGGGAGTGAGGGTAAAGGGACTTTCTGTCTAGTCCAGGCAACAAAGGAATCTGGAATCAATATGTGAATGTTCTAGCAAAACACACCGGCAGTGCTGCAGTATTGGAATCATCACATTGACGGAGCATCCACAATGAGTTGTCTGATGGCACCGCACCTTCTCCCTTAATAAAATAATGATTAAAATCTACCAGGACACAAATCCCAGGGAGCAGCAGAGCTCCCCACAGCTGCATCACCAGCTCCAGGAGCCACCAGTGCCAGTGCTGGGGAACTGGCTGAGGGCGTCACATGCTGGTGGCACACAGGGGACACCGTGCCTGACTCCAGCTGTGCCTGGGTGGATGGGATGTCCCACACCAGGGCACGCTGGCTGCACCAGGGTGCTCCGAGGGAAACAGAGGAGCCAGGCCTAGGTCTGGGGGGCTCAGCTCACACCCTCAGCCCAGACTCTCTGGTTAGAGCTGCTGAGCAAGGAAGCAGCAAAGCCTGCCTCCTTTTTTTTCCCCTTTCTTTCCTACAAAGGCAAGTCCTACCACTCTCTGGATTGCTTGTTACTTCAAAACAGAACATTTTACACACAAAAGGAAGATGTGTAGCAGACACAGGTAAGGAAGAGATGGATTACTGATGGGAAGAAGAGGCCCAGAGCCTGAATCTCATTTTATTTCTTTCTGTCCGTTTTTCACTCAGCTACAGCCTTTTGCATTAGTTCACTGTCTGGCACTCCCTGCCCCTCCCAGTTAAGTGACACTGGAAAATGTCATTAATATGCTCTATGCCACCTCCTCCCGATAGCTGGTGGAGAGGTTTCACAGCACCAGGCCTGGAAGCTCCCCCAGCAGCTGCCCCAGAGCCCCAGCACTCCCCACCTGTGGCAGTGAGGAAGCTCAGACACCTGCGTGCCCATTCCAAGTACACACTCCTGTGACGCTGAAGAAATGCTTTACAGATGACTCCCTGTGCAGCTCTTATTCCCACTGTACTGCTGGGAAGCCACAGCTGCCTGTTGAGCACAGCATCTCCTCACAGAAGCACCAGCCTCGTCACTGCCTCTTGGTTCCTCAGATCACCAGTAACAGCAGGGCCTCTGTTACCTACTGCAAATAATTACAGAGAAAACTCTTTTATAAAATCCCTGTATGCTGTCCATGCTCATAAACTGCCCCTTAAGCATGAGCTTGCAGCCTCTGCAGGGGATGGGATGCAGGATGAAGCCCTGGGGTGATCCACCATGCCCAGTGCCATCGTGCCACCTGTCCCACGCACTGCCCAGCTCGGCCTGAAGGAGCTGTGCTGCCTGTGAGTGACCAGTCCTGGTGGTGCCAGTCTGGTTTCGTCGCTGCTGCTTTGTCTGATCACCGCCCCCGACAAGGACAAAGATCCTGCTGCATAGAGGGCTGACAAGGACAGAGATGTCCTTCTCTTCCTGGGATTGTAGAGGAACCGTAAGAGAGGAGTTTTGTCCTTACAGCGTGAGCAAATGACTCGCACTGCTGCTTCCTTCTGCCTCCCAGAGCATCCAGACACACGGAGCAGGCAGGGCCTGGCTCCCAACCCACAGATGTCCAGTTTGTGGCAGCAGCTCGCACAGGGTCCCCCAGAAAGGCCCAGATGGGATGAATTGTTCAGAGCCTGAATGAACAGTTAAAAGCACCTCAACAAAATCGAGGAAGTCTCATGTAAGACAATTGAGTTGGTTGGTTGATCTGACAAACCTTTCTGTGACACTCCAAGCTATGTTAATAAATATCCTGGAAATCGACCTGTCAAAACGGGGATGTCTAAGTATGACATCTTCTCCAACACTGATTTTGCTCCATGCTGCAGTGGAGCAGGGACAGAAGCCATCTGAAATGCTTTCAAGCTTGCCAAGGGTGAATCTGTCCCCTGTTCAACACCCAGCACTGCCGCTGGCAGCAAAGCCCTTCCTGGGAAAGCCCCAAAGTCACCTTGTTCTGGTACATCCCAACACCACGTGTGTTCCTGCCCACACTCACAGGTCCCAAAGCAGCAGCACTGCTTTCTGCTGGACTTGAACCCCACTTGAACAGGGGGCAGGGAAAGAATTATGGAATGGTTTGGGTTGGGACTCTCAGAGTCATCCAGTTCCAACCCCCCCACCATGGGCAGTGATGCCACCCCAAAAGGGCTGATCCCATTCCAGTTTCTCATTTAGCAAGAGAGAAGTGACCTACTGGTGCTTGCTGTGCTGCTGCTCTCCTGTGGCTGATGCCACAGAGCTCACTGGGTGCACTCAGGTGTTAAGGGCTCCTCACAACCAGGACTACAGGGAGTCACACCCCCACAATAGCCCTTGGGAGAACTTTCTGGCACCCTGTGATTTTTAATGCCAGCCTTGCTGCAATAACCATGTCTTTAAGCCCCATCCATCAGGCCTTCAGCTCAAACATTTGTTTGGCTGAAAGGGGCTTTAGAGCCACTCTTTTGTCCCAGTGCTGAGAGGTCTTCTCTGTAATTTGTTCCCCTCAGCAAATAGAATGAAAACATTTTTAAAATGATGCCAGCATCCAACCCCTCCTCCCATGATTCAATCCACAGCTAGAGGACAACAAAGCCTCACAAGGAAGGGGCTCTCCACTAAGTAACCCGTGATTAGAGATGTGAAAGCACTGTTCAGTTTGGACATTGGGTTGGACGGTGCTCACAACTGCCACTTTTCCCTGAGCCAGGGCTCTCCCGTGGCACTGGGATTTATGTTCTCCCAACGGATCGGCTCGTGCCGAGCGCTCTGAACGCCAAATCCTCTTTGCTTTGCCTCTGGCTCCTGCAGCAGGACAGAGGGAGGGAAGGAGGGAGGGGCAGGTGAGCCCCTGGGGACAGGCAGGACCCTGGCTGGCAGTGCCAGAGTGGGTCCGTGTGACTCCCGCCCACCCTC
>NW_008238831.1:297818-317362 GCF_000691975.1 Corvus brachyrhynchos | reverse complement strand
ACACACGTCCCTCCCACGAGGTGCCTGGCACCTCCTGGGAAGTCTCGAAGTGATGGAAGCGAAGGCAGAGGCCAGCGAGGTGCCTGGGGAGGAGGGATCTCAGGGAAGGAAGGGGTGACAGGAGGGCTCATGAGGGAAATACAGTGCCTCTGATGCAGGCCCTGCTGCAGCATCTGTTGATGCATCTGCTGCTGCTGCTCCAATAGGGAAATGCTTCCTGCGGCGAAGAGCTCCTTGCAACAAGGGCTCTGCCCTCCCACCTCCCTTGCAGTGCAACAGCAGCAAACACGCCAGGAAAAGAATAACCACAGGGAGGGAAGAAGAAGGGTTGCCCTTCTGTAAAGTGGGCACAGCATGTTTTCACTCTCTCAGCAAACCCTTCTCCCCAGCTTCAAGCCAGGCACTGCAGCACGTTACCACAGCCCTGGGTACAGCAGCAGCCATGTGCTCAGGATTCAATACGAGGCACTTGATTTATTTTTTCTTCTGATACTGGGCTTGAAGTCTGTGAACTGAAGCAGTTTAGAGAGTTTAATCCCACAAAGGTCCGAGCAGAAGAAACAGAGAGACCAAAGGTATCCAGCTGCACTCTGATATCTCATCTCTCAGATGGCACACCTGGCTTCAGAGACACTGCAGCGACCTTTGTCTCACCAGGTCCCCAAGTCAACATCCGTGAGAAGCTTATTTACAAAAGCCAGTTTTAATCCCTCTCCAGCTCACTACATTATTTATCCCCAAGACAATGCTACAATCCATTCAATAATTGTCATCCCTCAGGTCTATTTGTTACTCCAAAAAGCCCACCTGGGATGCTGAAGGCTGAAGGTTCAGATAAGATCAATGCAGGACACAGGCAAAGAAGGACAAGGCAGGTGACCAGGAGAATTGAGAACCTGACAAAAGGAGCTGAGGATGATATTAATTTTGTGGAATTTTAGGCATCTAATAGCTTTTTGAGAGAGGCACCACTGGCTTCTTTACTATGATGGAGATTAGCACCTCCAGAACATCATCAACTGTCGTGTCTCTCCCATCTGTCACTCTCAGAGAGCCTCTCCTCCTCTCTCGGGGACTCATGAGATGGCCACCAAAGAACCTGGCAATGTGGAGGCACAGAAATTGACACAATAGGGAGGGATAATCCATCAGGACCAACACCAGTGTGAGAATCAGGAGGCCTAAACTGGCCATGGTTAATCTGTGGTTGGAAACGAGGAGTTGAAGGCTAAGACTGTGCCATTTGAGGAGAGTAAAGGAGCAAAAAAGGAAACTCTTTTCCAGGGGAAGGCTGGGAAGCTCAAGAAGGGGTGTTCATGACCAGGTCTCAGCATTCTCTCTTCCTGTCCCCCACTTCTGAGTCTGTAACTCAGCCAGTGCTGAAACTGAAAAGATAAGACACGTACAACACAAACTCCCTTCTCCCAGCTCCAGCTCCCACCGGGAGCGTTTCAGGACACGCTGTGCTGCTGGCAGGGCGTGCAGTTTATTGCCTTGCATCCCATCTCTGCTCGATGTGTGTCAGCTGGCTCCTCTCACCCATGGCCGCAGCCACAGCCCGGCACCGGTGTCTCCCCGAGCCCGGAGCATCCCCCAGCGCCAAGGGCACCCAGGTCCGCAGACGCTTGGCCCACATTCCCCAGCTGAGCCCTGGGAGGTGCCTGATCCGACCCGCCTGGCTGCGAGACGAGCGGCATGGATCAGAAAGAGCCGCCTGCCAGCCCCGCTGCCAAGCGAGAGTGAGAACAAATTTGGATAATAAAAGCTGGAATAAGAAGATGCCTTGGAGAGTGCGTTGGAATAGTGCTTTGCGAAGCTTCAATTTAAAGCCTTGTTTCTACAGCTAACGCAGCCGTAAGGGACATTAGCCTAATTTCTGTCAAGAGAACTTGTCAACACTGCAGTATTTAAGATAGACACTAAGGACGTGTTTTATCTCACAGATAGATCACTGAGAAAGGAAAGAGCTGTGCCACACTTGGTTTGCAGGAAAATAAATTGACGTTCTCCCTGGGCCTAATTGGTGGATGCTGTTTTATAACACCACATGCATGAGCAGCCTCACATTTTATCAGTGTGCAGCTGAGATCGCTGCCAAATCCACTGTGGGGTTAGATACAGGAACCCACAGGGACGAACTTCAAATGGCACCCAAGGACACAGAGCTGGGCATTTTCCAGCCACGCAGTAGGTGAAACATTTGGCCATGTCCTGAAGGGTCAGCTCCTTCTACTGATGGTGCTCACCAGCTGAGCCACAACTAGTGGGGTGGGATTTCAGGGCCAAGGGGAGAAAACTGGTGGTAGAAGAAGAGGACTGGCTTTGCCTCCTCAGGACCACCAGCTGGAACTTGCCTGGCCTGGTTTTTAGAGATGCTCCATGGTGAGTCAGTAGAAAGCAAGGAAAAGAGAGACTGTACCCTGCAGCTTTAGGAAAGAAGTGTTAGCATGATCCTGCTCCCATCACACTCCACTTTGAGGCACTAAAACATTCCCAGGAGCCCAAGTGTATTAACGCTGGCATGACTTCACACATCCCACGTGCCAGCCTTGGAGCTGGGTTTGAGACATGCCCAAGATAGTGCTGGTGCCATGGCACAAAGGCTTGTCCCAGACTTGCAGCTTCTGCAGTGAAAAGCTGAAAATGCCCTTTTATTCGCAGTCGTTAGAGGGAAATAACAGCCGTGTAACCTTGTCCCAGCCTCGGAACAGAAATCAGCTTGCAGAGGAAGCCTGAGGGAGCGCGACCCTGAGCTGCAGACTCGAGGGCAGGAGGGTGGCTCTGCTCTGCTACGGATTCTGCACTTGCAGAAGAACTAAATCACTACAACAGCCAGAAATGTCCCTCGGGAAGGAAATCCTCTCAAAGATAAATCAATAACTCAGTGTAATTTTAGCACGCAGCCAGGAGAATTTACATTGCCAGGAAGGCTGAGGGCTCTGCCACGGAGACAGAGCCACAGCATCATCAAACAGCCCTGCAGCAGACCCTGCACCAGAGCTCGGGCTCTGGGTATTCACTGCAAAGCCACGAGTCTGGGCTCTGCACTTTGGGACCCCACAGACCCAAATCAGAGCGCTGGCAGCAGGGATGTGGTCCAGCAAAACTCCCTTGGGACAAACCCACCTTTCCCTTTTCTCCTCCTCCTCCGCAGCAAGGCTGCTCCCTGAAATCATGGCAGTGCTGGCAAACGCTCCAGATCCCACAGGGTGAGACACACACAGAGCACAACTAAACCAGGCACTGGAGCAGAGGGAGAGTGCTCCAGCCACAGCCTCCATCCCTGGCCAGGGGTTCCCCCCAGCCAAGCCACCCACAAAACAGCTCGACAGGGATGCACCGCAGCCCCCGGTGATTAATGAGACTGCAATTTATGTAATTATATTCATGCAAAGTACACTCAGACCAGTAAGTTCAAGGGAACTAATGACACTTTAGAGCACAGTTCAACACTGAGCAGTAACTCTAGCAAAAAGAAAAGAAAAAAAAAGGCCCCTAATTATTCCGTAGCTCTTCTCCCAGATTCTCAGGGTCAGCTTGGAGGAGAAGGTGGCCTGAATTATATTTTCGTTTCCAGAACATCAACAGAATTGCTAAGTGAGTTCCAGCGGCAAGGTCAGAGCCTGCCCATTGTTATGCATGCCAGCCCCGTCCCTTCCTGGCTCGGCCGGGCGGGCTGGGCTGCCGTGCCCTGTGCCAGCGGCTCCCAGCACCCTGTCCTGCTGCTCCTGGGGACACGGGCCCGGCTCCTCTGCCAGCTCTTCGCTCTGGTCCCCAGCACAGATGGACAAACCACAACAACCAATTCCTTAGAAGCCAAGTGCAGCCTCCATGTCTGAAGGTCCAGGGCCCTGTTCAGGGTAAGGCTGCTGAGCAATCTGCCCAATCCAGCCAGCAGAGATTGTGCACACCCAGACCACTGCAGAGTGCCTGTCGGTACAGCCAAAGCCCCTGGCAGCCGTGGAGCCCTGCCAGTGCAGGGAGGGCTGGGAAGGAGTGTGCACACACAGGGCTCTTCCCCTGGTACAGCCCACCTGGAGCCATGGAAGCACTCTGGAGCACCCGTGCTGGCCACAGTCGTGCCACTCCTCACAGGCTCCTCCGGTGCCAACAGGCTCTCACACAGATTGTGCCATCAGTGCTGATGTGCTCCAAGAGCCTCTGGCTGTAAATCCAACTTTACAGCAGCTACAAATGCAGTCTGTGCTTCTGTATTACTTCATTGAGACTTGGACTTTTACAAGGGCCTGGAGGGACAGGACACAGGGAATGGCTTCCCACTGCCAGAGGGCAGGGATGGGATATTGGGAAGGAATTGTTCCCTGGGAGGGTGCCCAGAGCAGCTGTGACTGCCCCTGGAAGTGTCCAAGGCCAGGCTGGACAAGGCTTGGAGCAGCCTGGGACAGTGGAAGGTGTCCCTGCCCATGGCAGGGGATTGGAATTGGATGAGCTTTGAGGCCCCTTCCAACCCAAACCATTCTGGGATGCAATGGCTCTGCACCTCGGAAATGCTGAGATCTGCCAGCAGAGCTGACCCAAGGGACAAGGTCAGTGCTCGAAGCTGAAGGTGCATTATGAACACCCCACACAAAGCCAGGACAACTTGTTATGCTCCTACGATGCAAAACACGAAGCTGCCTGAGAAGCCAGGGCAGACAAACTCTGCAAAGACAACACAAAAGAGGAGACCTCACAAGCCTCACATGACCCCTGTGTCTGACTGAAAACCAAACCCAAATTAAATGAATGGTCACAAGTTTGGTTTCTCAGGATTGCCCTCAGAGCTCTCCTGGTGCCTTCCAGGATCAGCAGCAGCATCCAGCAAGAGGGAACATGCAGAAAGCCAACTCAGTGATGATTAGGAAGACATATGTGAAGTTACCCATCACAGAGCAACCTGTGTGCACCTAAATGTCCTGCTGTACAATCAGAAATCAATAGCAAGATGCAGAAACCCTCAACCACCCAGTAAAATATAAAGAACGCTTGCAATATTGATTTTAAAAGCACCTCAGTGAAGACAGTTCAGAAGAAGCCTGAGAAAGCAAAGCAAAATGCCTGAACTGAAGCCTTTTTTTTTTCCTCGAAAAGACATTTGTTAGGGTTTCAGGATTAATAATGGATTTTCAATGCAAGAAGAAAAACTGAAACCCACACCAGATTCTCCTGGTAATAACAGCTTTCTGCAAAGCCCAGCTATTAATGTAACAGGGACGTCCATCAATCAAGCACACAGAAAGTACTTTGAGAGCTAAAAAAAGAGCATGCAAACATCTGCTTTTGGCAACTTAAATTTTGCCCTTAAGCACAAGGAACATAATAAATTATCAGAGGGTTGGGCTTGAACTTGTTTTCCTCCATCCTGGACCGAAATGCTGAGGATGGGAGTGAAGGTATACAAACATGCTGCTGCTGGGATTTGTCCTGACAAAAAGTGGGAGAAAAGAGCACAGTTTCATTTGCGTTTTCATTTGAAAATGCTGGTGCCATTCTCAGGAGCGAGCTGCCAACAGCCAACCCATGGGGACAGCCACAGCAAGGGGACACCAAACAGGGGTGTGGCAACTCCCTGCCTGCAGTTCAGGAAGCTCTTATGAACCCTTTGCCACCTCCAGCATCCTCAGCATGTCCAAGACTGCCCCGATGCTGGAGTGGTCCCCCAGTGGGGTGACAAATGTGCCAACGTGCTCCAAGGTGCCCATGGCATCCCTCCTCACCCAGCTCCTTCCCTGTTCCCCGTGGAACCGTGGTGGTTTTGGCAGGTCCTCAGTGCCTGAGTCCCTCAGCGCTCTCATCAACCACCGCGTCACACTTGGGGTCCATCCACGCAGCCGAGCACTGCCTGGGCTGTCACAGCAAACCCCAGAGAAGCTGGATTTGCACCAAGGAAACGGCTGGCAAAATCAGCACCGGGGTGTCCCCACGCCTCCAGTGTCTCCTCCCTTGCAAAACACAGCAGGTCAAAGCGAGCGCCAGAGATAATGAACACGATTTACTGATTCAAGCACGGGAAGCTGCAGGAATGGCTGCAACTAACTCTCAATAAATTCTGAAGAGTGACACGATAAAATGGCATTACAGAAGGCTGTAGTTACTGTCTCCCCATGCTTCCGTATCCAAGGTGCCACGTTACACTTAATAACACTTTTCTCCCCAGCTGCCAGTGTTGCAAACCCTGACAAGCGAATGGCCGGGCCAGCCCTGCCCCAAACACACACATCTCCACCCAGCACACAGCTTCAGTGGCACGAGCAGGGATAAACGATTAAACCAGTGCTGCCCAGCCTGTCCCCTCTGTGCTGGCTCCTCAAGGCTGGCTCCCTGCCACGCAGCAGGACGGGAGTTTTGTCCCTGGAAGTGATGCAGAGGAGGAGCAGCTGTTGTAGGACGGTGCCTTCACGCACAGGGACCTGCTGGGACGGGAGCACGGCGAGCAGGGCCGAGCATCCCTGCCCTGCCCTCCTGGGAACACCACGGCCCTGCCAGCAGAGCAGCCCCAGCAGCAAACTCCTGCCTGCTGTCACAGCAAGCTCTGTTCCAGGCATCAGGACACCCTTGTGGAGAAACATGGAGAACCAGAGGCCCTCATGGAGGACCACAGAGCACCAGAGGCCCTCAGGGAGAACCAGAGGACCCCTGGTTCCTCGTGCCAGAGCTGCAGGAAACCTCCCCATTCAGCATTCCCAGCTCCAGTACCACTGCAGTGTGTGCTTCCATGGCTCCAGATTTAGCTGTTAGACCATGGATACAATCTTTCTTGAGCATGTTCTCCACTGAGCTTCTTGTTCTCCCTGTCAGTGTACCAGTCCTAAACCTGCAAGAAAATCACCTTTGAGCTTCAGGCAGCGCCTTGGGTGTGGATGGAAACTTGACAAGTGGAAAGGTGCTATTGCCCCATCCCTGTCTGCATCACCTGCACTGCAGAGGACACAGAAGAAATCACATGAACCATCTCTAGTCCTCTTCAGGATAAAAAAAAAAGACAACAAAAACCCCCAAACTCACATATGGAAGTGTATCAGGTATAGCAAACAGTACAAACAGGCAGTGCAGGTGTCTGACCTGAGGACGCTCGCAGTGGATGGAGGAGGGTGTGTACATCTCCTCATCCAGTGTTCACACCTCTGACCACAGCCTGCTCTGGAGGAGCCCTGGGTCTCCTCCTCTCTTGCCAGCTGACAGGTACAAGCTCTCCTGGGCAGCCTGGCTCTGCTCCTCCTCCAGGACAAGTCCTTTCCCCTTCAGAAAGTAATCCAAAGGTTTAGAGAGCATCTGAAGAGATCAGTGTGTGGAAAGATGATGAAACAGGAGTCAAGTGAAAAGCCTCTTGACATCTCTTCCAGTGAAGGCTCTGCTCCCACAGGGTGCCTTCTCTGCGGCCTCTGGCTCCTGGCTCCAGCCCTCTGGACCCACAACTCCCCAGCAGCTCAGACATCACTTTCTGCTGCCCCTTTCTGTGTTTGCCCCGTTCAGACTGCAGCTGATATTAGTGGGGGAGCAGTCAGCACCGCCACCAGGGTTTGCAGCTCTCTGTGAAGCCACCATGAGATCTTCTGTCTTTAAAAAGGCACTGCCAGACAGTCCCTGATAGCTGAGGCTGGAAACACCTCTGGGATCAACCCCTGCTCAAGCAGTGTCACCTCCAGCCCTAGGCCTGTGTTCAGGAGGGTCTGAACACCTGGAATGTCTCCCAGGACTCCACCACCTCTCACATGGAGTTGACCTGCTCCAGTGACCCTGCAGTAACCAGATTTTTCTATGTTTAAACCATGTTTTCTGTATGTTTTGCCATGGAGGTGTCTTGGAAGAGCAGCACAGCCAACAGGACAGCAGCCACTCCTCCAGCTTTACCTCAGACAGTCTATAAATACCTTCACTACACCTGTAAAACCCATCACCATGTGCCACCTCCTTACAGCTCCAGCTAATCCAGATACAGCCAGGGATAACAATTTTTTGCGTACTATCTGGTGGAGAACAGGGAGATAACTGTAATTAGTAGCACCCTGGTTAGCAGGTGGAATGATAGTGTAATTAATGAAGATCAGGTGGGCTTTGTTTCAGATAAGAAAAGCAGCAGATTCTATCAAAATGCAAATGCAGCTTAAAATACAGCCTTGGTGATCACTTAGAGGTGCTTTTAGAAACAGCACCAGCCCGAAATGCAGAGATTTCACTTGGGCTGAATGACACATCCTAAAAATAAAACCTGGTCTGGGGCTAACATGTAAATTGTTGATTAGAGCTATTTATTCACACCCTGCAGTGATGGGAGAGACTTGCAGCTCCATGTTCCTTCTCTCACTTTGCAGGATCACAGGCACATTGCTGTTATTGCCACTTGCAAGGGCTTTGCAACCCTGGGAGCTTTCCAGCAGCAGAACAGCAGCAATTCCAAGTGACAGGCTGCATACATTAACTCTGTATTCAGATAACATCCTGTTGCAAGTGAATGACCCAAGCAAAACTTCCTGCAGTCTTAAGGAGCAGGCAGAAAAATCAGGAGAGAGGAAAAAGAATCTCTGGACTGAAGAAAGATCTTTTGAATCAGAAATGTTATCCCTCATTAGAATTTCCAACACCACCACATTTACTCCTTCCAAAATGTAAACACGTAATAAAAAATTAAACGTGAATCTAGCATGGAAGAGTTCTTCCAATAAATGGGAATTAGTTCTACAGAACATCAGGACAGACCCAAGGAGATTACATTTCTTTCCCAAGCTTTTGCTGGTAAAGCAGAGCTGGAAGAACAGAGCCATATTTATTTTTTAACTCAGAAGCTTCCTCAGGATGCTAAAGGAAGCAGCTTCAGTAAAGCAGAGCCATTTGTCTCAGTGTGCGTTCAAGTAAGAGCAAATGCAAAACCAGCTTCTAGACCTCAAGGAACATCAAATAGCTTTTTAATTTATGTCCCGAATTCCCTGCAGATTCTAAAATGAACAGAGGGCAGGGTTCAGAGAAAATGTCTCGCTCAATCAAGACAGCTGGATGGGTATTCGGAGTTTTCCTCAGAGGAGCAAGGTGCTTTCACACCAGAATGGAGCAGGCACAGCACATGGCTCTGGAAGGATCTGTGGAAAATGCAGACCTGTTGCTTGTGTGACCCTGTAAATAAATGTACGAAAAATTGAGTAACTTACTTAGGAAAAAAAAGCTGGAGCCCCATCTGAGCAAGAGCACAATTTGCAGGCATGAGCTGTGAAGGACCAGGGGAAATATTCCTCACAGGAGCCATCTGACTGTGCTGACTGCCTGGAATCCCTCTGACCTTGTCCTTGGCCACCCAGAATCAGTTTTGTGGAAGTTTCAGTAAGTCAGGCCTTAGTCCATGGGGGAAACTGCAGGGAGGAAGGGCCTGAGCAAGACCATGGAAAATACTCCCTAATTATGGAAAAAGATAATGCTGCTAAACCATGGTTTAGCAATGTACATGATCCAGACTGAACAGGAAGGAAAAAACAGAGATTAGCTTCCAGAGCCAAGTTCTTTTGTAACAAATGCCACACACATCCCAGGGCCCAAATCCAGCAGCTCCTGGAGCATATGGCCGCGTGTATCCTGGGAAAAGGGCTCAGAAATGGTGATCCTGGCCACGGGCTGCCAGGCACTTCTACTCCAGGAAACCTTCAGTCAGGGCAGGGAGTCTGAATACAGAGCCAGCACTGCCAAAGGGATGGATGTGGAAGGAGCTGGAAAGATGGTGCATCCCCTCAGGGCTGGGGCAGCTGCCTCCATCACCACCAGCAAATGACAGCAAAACAGGAGAGTGGGCTGAAAACACAGTGTCTGCAAGATATCTATGGATCAGGGTTTAATTTATGAAATTACAGAATAAAGTTGCAAATTGAGGAAAAAAAAAAAAAACAAAACTCTGCAGGAATGTCTGACCCCCAGAGCTGCCGACCTCTCCCAGAGCGTGTGGTCAATCATATCCTGCAGCAAACACTGCAATGCCTGGAATGCTTGTCCCACACAAGATCACACATTTGAAGCCTGAGGGAGTTGCTGTGATTATATTTGATCAAACCTTCGGAACCGTTTCAGTGACCCTGGCACCCAAGTCCCACGTTTTGAAACCACATTCCCATAATACCCAAGGAAACTGTCAGAGCCGTGGGCCTGGTGTGGCTTGCTGGCTTTGGAAGGACGAGGGATGATAGCCAAATTGGAAATCCAAGATAACCAAGGCTGGAGGAACTGCCAAAACATTTTAGAGGAGGGAAAACATTTTTCTTCCAAAGCACTGTTACAAGCTTGAAATAAATGTGCAGACTGTTAGATAAAGACAGAGATAAAAATAGGCCTGTTATTAAATACCTCTTCTTTAATGAGGTTCATCCTTCTAAACAGCCGTGCGAAGGTTATTTGAGTTATAGCAGAAAATACAGCCTGCTTGCACATAAAAACCAGAGCAAGAGATTCCTCATCACCCAGCACACATTTAAGCACCTCTCAGCAGCTCACACGCTCACAGCATCCCCAGCTTGGCAGGGAGGAGATAAAAGGAAGGAATGAGAGATGTCTTCTCTGGGAAACAATCTCTCTTCTTTCAAAGCACTTTTCCCCCACCAAACAATGTAAATTTAACCACGGGAATGATTCCCACTGCTGATGTCTACTGCTACTGTACCAGCACCAGCCTGAGCATCATTAAAGCTAAGTCTGAAATGATTCTGAAAGCTGCAGCTTAACCTCCTCATGTTGCACTGAAACCACTGCTTGACTCTCAGCACCTCATCCCCTGGTTTATGACCACTCCAGATCACCTGGAATACCCTGCAGAGCTTGGAATTCCACAAACCACTAGCGGCAGTCATGGCTCGGCTCATGAACACACAGCACTGCACCCTTGTTTTGGCAATGCCCCACAGCCTAGCCCGTGGCTGTGGGTTACGGAAGCTGCAGACTTATTCTGGCTGCTCAGAAGCACAATTAGTTTTTGGCAGAACGAGCGTCACTGCAAAAGACTTTTGTAACCAGTTTGTTTAATGAAACCAGTAACCTCACGGCCAGTAAGGGACAGGACTGACCTGACATGCCAAAAACCCACCCCAAAAACTCACCCCAACCCCACTTTGCTCCTAAACCGGAGCAACCCAAGCAGTACGTGTAGGGCTTTTTCTCACCACACCAGTGCTGCCGGGATCCTGGAGCTTCTGGAAATGACAGAAGACAAGTTTTACCTGCATTTGGGGGGAAAAACCAATTCATTACAGAAACACTGAAACCAATACCCTCATGGATGTGCTGGGAAAACACTGACTGCCAAACCTCCCAGGTGAAGGAAAAGCAGATAGAAAACACAGGGAACAAGCCTGTGGGTGGGACTGTACCTGGCCACACTCGAGGTGTCCCAGTGAGTGGCACCTCGGTGTCCCTCCCACTCCTGTGAGGGGGCTGCCCTGGGGAACAGCACTGCCCTCGGCTGAGGCACGGGGAAGGACACTCGTGCAGTGTCGCCCTGTCCAGAGCTGGCATCCTTCAAACACTCCCTGCTCGAGCAGAGGGCTGGGAACCACCTGCCTGCTCCCTGTCCGAGCATCTCCTGAGCCCCAGCCCTGTCCTTTTACCAACAGCAGGCAGGGAAACACCACTATCCCTCTCACCCAGCCCAGGACCAAGGTAGAGGACATGCTTGGTGTGACACATCTGCCTGGCACTGCCCCACACCCGAGGCAGGAGCTGCACCTGGGGCTTCGGCCCTGGCACTTCTGCCATGGACTTGGAATTAGGCACAAGCCAGGGATAGGGACTCTGTGCTTCCTGTGATGTGGAGGTGAGAGGCAAAGGAAAGCCCACGAGGGTGAGGAAGCTGAGAGAGGAGCCCATGAAGGCAGCTGGCATTAAAAAGGACGGGCACAAGATACATTTAGGATATGAAAAGCCTCCTGTGCAAGAGGTCAGATTGAAAACAAGCAGAGGGAGAGCTACCAGAGACCATAACTCAGCTTCCAAACACTGAAGATTTGCTCTCAAGTCAGCCAGGCCTTTCCTACCTGCTGGAATCACCCTCCAGCTCTCCTGTTGCCGGCCAGACAAAATCATAACAACTCCACAGTCAAGATTTTTCCCCTCTGCACATCAGTAACAAGTCATTTTATAAAGAAACCCGTAGAAGAAGCATTTCATCTAGTATAGATAAGGTTTTTAAAATTCCGTTTGCCTTCCCTCTACATGCAAATCTGTGCTGATCTGATGAGGCTCCTATTTCCTGGATTAGACACATCAAACTCTGCAAAAACGAGCATACCCTGGTGGTTTCACCCTGCATTTCACAGCCCTCTCTTGACCATGCTGCCAGAAATATTTCAGAGACCTGTCCACCACTGTCTGAGTCAGGTCCAGGTCAGTGAGAAGCCAATGGTTTGGACAGTCATTAATTCAGCAAAGCAATTAGCAAGAGCTGCTGCAGCTCAGGACATCCCAGTGAGCAGCAGGAGCAAGATACCCACAGACAAGGTGGGAGGGGACCCTCAGCAGCCACCACAGCCCCACCACGGGCTGTGGGACAGGCCAGGCACAGGACTCCTGAGGCAAAGGCATTGCTCCTGCCTTCTTCCTCTCTCTCCCAGCTTTACAAACCTCTTCTCAGCTTAAAGCAGCGCTGGCTCATTTGGCCACCGAAATCTCCTGGAAGAGAGAGACTGGCAATGAGACTGGACCGAGTTATTCCCCGTGCTGAGTCCTGTTCTTTCCAAAACCAAAGCAAGTCCTTCACAGCAGCCTCTGGAAACACCAACGTGGCTGCCTTGAGAACTGTGTTTCCATAGGTGTGAAACCTTGTTTGTGCAGCAAATGAGATGGGAGAAGGCCCGTGACAAGTAGGATCAGCAAAGATAGCCTGAGGATCCTTGGAAGCTGCAGCCATGGATATTTAAATGCCAAGCAATGCTATCCCTGGCTCCCCACTGAACATAAGACCGTTTCATCTTTGCAGAAGCAGCACCAACAGCACGTTCACATCAGCTTCACTCTGGCAGCCTGATCAACAGCAGCAGCTATGGCTCCTTAGTTTCTAATGTGATAAAATCGGGCACTTCAGAAAATGACCCTGGGCAGCACAAACACTGGGGAGTCACTGCAGGTTCAGCTCTGCCTGCAGAGCTTTAACCATGGCTGAAGGTGCAGGCCAGCCAAGCTCCCTGCTCTGCCCTGAGACATTCCATCCAAACCCCAGAGAAATCCATGCTGCACCATGCCAGTTGCCAGTGCCAGGCTTTGCTCCATCTCTCCAGTCTGCAAGGAGCTGCTCTGGAGCAAAGGCAGCCTCTCTGCCCCACTGCTGGCTGTCTGCAGAGCAAACTGTAAATATGTTGATCTTTTGGGCAGCGGAGGTTCTCACTTGTCCATCTGGATTGGAAACTGGACTCATTAACTCCCAACTGTCAGCTGGAAAACCTGCCAGAGGCTTTCTGCCACATCAGGGAGCAAGAAAGTGCTGCTGCCACAGGGGTGGGCAGAGCAGAGGCCCTGTGCAGCTCCAGCTCTCCACTCACCACTGCTGGGGGGTAATTAACCCTCTTTTCCTTTCCCAATTAAACCCTTGCCTCTTGTATCCTTTTTCTGAATCTTCACAGCAAAGCCTTCCCAGAGGAGCCACTGCTGAGTGGAAAATTTCCCACCGTAATGCTGGGTGGAAAATCTGCTGCTCAGTGATAGGACTAGATGGACAGAGCAATCCAACCTTCAATCATCATCAGGATCACTAAACAAAATACTGGGAAATTTGGTGCCCAAATAACAAAAGTAGGTAATTCCCAGGAAACAAACATTTGTGTACTCTGGGATGCTGCATGGCAGATTTGAGGACACCAGAAAGGTGAAGGAAATGCTGTTATACACAGAACCTCCAAGAAAACTGTCAAATTGATGGAAAAAGCCACCACAGAATCATGGAAGGTTAGAAAAGACCTCTCAGGTCAAGTCCAACCATTAACCCAGCACTGCCATGTCCCTAAGCACCACATCTACACCTTTTTTGAACACTTCCATTCATCTGTGCCATCCCAAGGACTGAGGATCAGCTTCTGGTTGCCACAACCATCAGGTAGGATCACCTTGAGAGGCAGCAGATGCTTCTGTGTGCAGACAGACTCACCTCCACGAGCCTGGCAGAGGTTTAATGCACACAGCAACAAAAGCAAGTCACCTCTGCCAGCTTTCTCCAGAGAGGTCCCAGCTCCCAAGGGTACTATCACCTGGAGAAAGTGTATTCTGAAAGGAAAGAGACAGCAGAGGAAGCACAACTTCAAACAAATTCTGTGACTGCGGTGGAGCAGTTACCTGGCCACGAGGAGTCTGAGCAGGGGTGTGAACCTTCATTCAGAGGACACTGCAATCCCACTCACTAAACCCCAAAAAACCTGCAGGTTCCTGTGGACTCCAACCACAGACAGAAGGAAAAGCCCCCCAGATGATGCCAGAACAGTCCAGTAGCAGAGGTGCTGGAAGCCTTTCCGAGGCACACGTCTCCCATCAGGCTGAGCCCGCTGCACCTGGTGCATTATTTAGTGCCAAGTGAGAAAGAAGCAATGCCTAACAAAGTGTTAAAGGACTTTGGGAAGTTTCACCAACCTTTCCAGAGCCGTCAGCTCCGGCTGCCTGGCAGAAGAGACAACTGATCTTGCTTCCAGATTACGGGCGGCACAGCTCTTAGGGCAACTGTATCTCTCTGTCTGCATCCAGCTACCTCCAGCGGCTTGAAGCGTGCTCAAAGTGCAAGAAAGCACTTGATCAAAATCCAGCTCACACTGTAGACAGCGAGGAACAAGCGCCCAAAGCGTTACAGATACAATAACAATTGAATTGGGGGGGGATTTGACAGGTTACAGGTTGATGACACTGCTGCAGTCTCGGCGGAAATGTGGATTGATGCAATTAGCAACAGGGAACTAGAAACTCAGCAGAGGAAAACTGGGAATACATCTATAAAAGATGAGATGCTGCACCATTGTAGAGAAGCACAAAAATCCTGCGTGAGCTCACAACAGAACAAGTTGAAGCAGGAGGGAGACGAAGGAAACGCAACTCCAAGCTCCCTCCCCATGCTCAGGACTGAAATCCAAATTTATTTAAAACATTTGCTTCCCCCAGAGAGACTGGCCCAGTTTGCCACAGGGATACAACGGGAGAGGGAGTGGGGGTGTCCTGGAGAGATGGGCAGCAGAAGGCAAAAGCCTGAGCACAGCCCAGCCAGCCCAGCCAGGCTCTGCTGGGCTGCCAGTGAGTGCAACCACATTGGAAAACACGGGAAGATGCAGAACCAGTGGATTAGACACACTGCCAAGGTGCAGGGCTCTGCTGAAGGGCCAAAGGGTGCATCCTTGTGCAGCCATATCAGCAGCTTCCCTCGTGCCAGGCTCAGCTCCCTGCCCAGCACTGAGCTATGCTCACAACTGGGAAAGCCTTGAGGCCAGGGCCTGCAGGGACGAGCTCGTCCTTGGGGGTCCCCAGCCTTGGGTAACACACGTGCTGAAAGTGTGAGTGCCAGCCCACAGAGATTTGACTTCAGAGGAGCCCCCAGGAGACAGAAACCAAAGCAGGCTGCTCTTTGTGCCACGTCCCCAACGCTGGGATCTGCAGCAGTTAGAGCATGAGGCAGGACACCGCTTCAGTCTCTGCAAGAGTAACCACAATCGCTCTCCTCTGTGAAGACTGAGAAGCTCCCCACTTCCCCAAGCCCTTCACTGCATGTGCCCAACATGGAATACCTACAGAAATGAAGCGGAATAAGGCACCTGGGCAGTGGCGAAGGTGCTTGTGAACAAACCCTGCAATGAGGTTTCTGATGATTGCAAGTATGTACATGTTCTGCTCCAACAAAGCTGGTGGGGAGCTGCCAGGCTGAATAATGAGCAGGGACACCACACGCCTGCCATACATAATGGTACAGAAATGGAATATAAGTATATACTGCGGCTCTGTGGAACGTAGGGGCTTTTGTAGCCATTTATGTTATACAAAGATGTACATTTGGAAAAGTCATTCCGCTATATCTGGCAGAAATTGCAAGACAAATGGAACCCATACTTATTCATTCAATGATAACACCAAGCACAGGATAAAGCTCTTAAATTCAGAGCACTTTACAAAAATTAATTACTACTTAGTTCACCCTTGTGAGGTGGGAAGGTATTACACCTGCATATACAGGAGGACACCAAGGCACAAGTGGATTAAACAGCTCGTCCAGGACCCCAGAGACAGGCTAATTGTTGAAATATGTATGCACACATGCATCTGTGTGTGTTTGAATGGGTTTGGCCCCTCCAGAGCCTTCCCAGCACACAGAGGCCAAGCCGCTCCACTGGGCTCCTCTCACCACAGAGTCGCAGGCACGTCTAATGAAAGACACCAACCCAAAGAAAAGGAAGAGATTTTTTTGTGGTTTGCACAGATAGAAATAAAAGCTGGCTTTCAAACAGCCAAGGAACAGAAAGCCCATTGTTAAAAAGCTGTGCAGTGCTCCAGTGACAGCTCCTAATCAGCTTGCCACTGAGCAGCTCCACACCGGAGCACAGCAGACCTGGGAATCCACGTGCCAGCAAATGTTATAAAACCCATCCCTTGACAAATGAAGAGAAAAAGGGCTGTGGAGCCAGTGAGAGACAGCCCCCCACCCACTATAGAGCTGGCAGCCCACTCCTCCTGCCCCAGTGACCTGAAAGCACTTGAGCAACTGCTCCCCTTGTGGGACGCTTTTCCCTTGGCCTCCAGTCCCTGCGCGGGGTCACCGAGTCCTCCTGTCTTTATCTGAACATCAGCAAAAGCACACATTGTCATGGGAACAAGCAGGTGTTGGAGAGTCTGCACAGCTCCTGTCAGTGCTGACAGGTGGGGTTCCAGAGGGATGCTATAATTAGCCAGCAGCAGTTACCTGGGCGCAGGGTTTGCCACTGATCTGTGGGGTAAAACACTTCCAGGTCTTCAGGATCAGCGTCATCCTCTGTCACCGGCTCGTTCCCACTGTCATCTTTTATGTCGCTCTCTTCTATTTTCGTAAGGGCAAACTCCTTTTGGAGAGAAGAGATTCAGCTCATTAGCAATTGCATCTGGGTAATTTAGTGCTGGCTGAGAATACAAAATTTTTTCCCTCGCCAGCAGATTTTTTTTTTTTGACATCCGAGATTCTTTCCACATGGTTAAATTTAGATTTAAAGTATATTAAAGGTTAAACATGCATAACTAGCATGACATTTGTGCTGAACAAAGCAATGCAGCTTATTTCCTATTCCAGAGCAGGTTGCAGGTTTCAATCCAGCTTCCACAGAGCCTCACCTGTATTTCAGTCAGATGCAGGAGCCCTGGCTATTATTAGGGTTGTGTAACGTTGTAAGACCCCATTTTCCCTTCCCTAAAAATATGTCAAACTTTTAACTTTTTCAGCTGAAATTTTCCACACGAGTGGAACGCCTCAAGGCTTGTTGGTTGGTTTGTTGTTTTTTTTTTTTTTTTTCTTAAATGCACTTATTTCAGGCTTGGAGAAGATTTCAGCTAAAATAGTTCAGCTATTTCCAAAATAGGACACGGGGAAAAAACACACCGAGTTGCCCACATGATACAAATGTGAGGATCCTCTTCTCCACCCGCTCCCAGTGTTCTCCAAGTCTTTTAAAACAATGAGGCAGGGATTTAATCACCACCTCCATGGCAAGTGCAGCACGAGGATGGCAGAGGTGTGGGACAGCAGCCAGCACAAGTGGTTCGACATTACACCAAGGGAAGAACAGGGAAGAACAGCAGGGAAAAAAATCCTTGCTGCGAGGGAAAATGGAAAGCCTCCCCAGGGAGATGGTGGGAGTCACATAAAACTCTGGAGAGTGCATAGTAACGACCTGTGCTCCCACACCAGGCACTGACTCCTGGGTCTGTGCTGTTCTGGTTCGAACAGGAACAGATGAACTGGTCCAGGTTCATCATCCCGACTGCTCAGTGCCCGCTGAAGGGAATATTTTCAGCTTCTGAGATCACCAGTTCAGTCACCACTGAAGAATTTGAGATAACCACCCTACACAAATGATTAGTCCTAATTGTTGGCAATCAGAAAAGAGTTACAGCTCACTTCATGAAGTGTTTGGATATCAATCCTTAGGATGTTTTCACAGGGAAAAACATAAGTAAATTCAGAGGTTAATTGTAAATTTTGGGACGCGTTCTGCCTTCAGTTCTTCCACTCTTTGGGAAAAAATGCATGCACATTTTATTTCAGAATTTGGATGCTATGCATATAAATGTCCATTTCCAGCCTAAAAGAGTATTTCTAAGCAACAGAAATGTCGACCTCATCAAAACACCTCCAGTAGCAATGACAGCGTGGATGTGGCACTCGGGGACACGGGCTGGTGGTGGCCTTGGCAGTGCTGGGTTAATGGTTGTGCTCAATGATCATGAAGGTCTCTCCCAACCTAAACAATTCCACGATTCCACGACTATGGCAGCACACAAAGATGGCTGACAAACCTACAGAATGTTTTCATTTTAGCTGTCGAAAGGGACTGCCCTTTCAGAAATGCATGAGAAACCAGATCTTAACTCCTGCTTTTGCTGAGTGCAGCAGGGGCTTGGGATTGTTCAAATTATAGCAAATGGTTAAAGCTCAGGAACAATCACAGCCATAAAAACCCAGGTTGTGCAGATGAAAATCAATGTTAACATTTTCCGAGCCAAGACTCAACAGGACTAAAAAGGAGTGAGTGGAGCAGTTATTACTTAGCTTATTTCCACAGCTCTGTGATTATCCAAGAGGGAGTTAGTGATACAGGCTATTGTAAATTTACCACCAGGCCGCCCAGTGCTGGATCTGTTCAAACACATAATGGAGACAGCTGATGTTTACCGGCTCTGCTTAGGAAAAGTGCTGGGGTTTAAATGCTCAGTAAGGAGAAAAGGATGTGACTTGGTTCATTTAAGTGTTGCTGTCACTGCCTGGCCACAGTTGCTCTGCAGTACCCCATTTTCATTAGCATTTCTAGCAAAAATGGGCAGCACCACACAAGCGATTCTTCATTTACACAGAAATCAGTTGAATTCTTTTTGGTTTCTTTTCATAATTCAAGCAGGAGAAAGAGGTTTCCTAAAGAACAGTGGGCATTTCCTTAAAGGCAAAAGGCGTCCTTGTTTCATCAGTCTGAAATGAAGGGCAGGAAGGTCAAAAGCCTGAGCAGGGAGGGTCTGGGACACTCTGCAGCCTGCTTGTGCTACATGAGGGATGTGACTGCTGTGGAGCCTTTGGAGGGGAGTGCAGGAAAAGGTGATGGGAGAGTAACCCCATTAATCCAGCCTGGACCTCGGGCTGCTGCCCATTCCCACACCTGTGACTGGGAGGCTGTCCCAGTGCTCAGTCTCCAGCTGGGATGACTGGGCTCTACCTCCAGCCTCCTTCCTCCCCTCCCTCCCTGAAATAAAGGTGTATTATCTCATGCTTCACAGAATCACAGATTGGAAAAGCCCTCCCAGCCCACCGAGTCCCAGCTGTGCCTGGTCCCCACCTTGTCCCCAGCCCAGAGCACTGAGTGCCACCTCCAGCCCTTCCTTGGACACCT
>NW_008238831.1:295880-297667 GCF_000691975.1 Corvus brachyrhynchos | reverse complement strand
CCCTTTCCCAGCTCCCTCAGCCGCTCCTGGGGCTCCAGCCCCTTCCCAGCTCCCTTCCCTGCCCTGGACATGCTCCAGCCCCTCAGGGTCTCTCTGGCCATGAGGGCCCAGAACTGGACACAGCCCTCGAGGTCCCTCAGCAGGGCCAGCACAGGGGACGGGCACTGCCCTGGTCCTGCTGCCATCCCAGTGCTGATACAAAAGTCACTACATGGCTCCAGGTGGGCCCAAGGCACTGACCTTACAGTGCTTATACCATGATCTGTCCTTGGATTGGCTCTGGGTGACAGTGCAGCCCCCAGACAGCTGCATCCCAAACCAGCAGCCCAGCAAGGTGCAGTGCAAAGGCAGGAGGGTCCAGGCACATGGAGTCTGGTGGTCCCCTGTGCCAGCGTGGCTGGGATCCCTTTATTAGACAAAAAGCCACCATCCTCTACTGCTCAAGCTTCCTCAAGGAAGTTTTCTGTGGGCCTGGCACCAAGGGCTCTGCAGCAGGATCCATCCCAGGGAGTTCTGCACACCTGTACCTGTGCTAAGGGGCAGACAGACCCCACTCGCCTCATCTGCAGCTGCCAAAAACCACTGCAAGCAGCAAAATCCATGCAGGTGGGACCCAGGGACCTGAAAGGATGCTCTCCTAAGCCTGACTCACCTGTGGTGACTCAACAGATGCACAGCCAGGAATCTACTGAGGCCACCCCTTCCCCTCTGCTTGCCCCTAGAACACACAATTGGCTCTGCCTCTTGCCAGGGGAGCACGTGTGACAACTCCAAATAAAACATCTAAGCCAACAAGAGAGCTGCCCCAGTGGCACTGTTCCTGCTGGAAACCCTCTGGATTGAGCACATTCTGGATTTCCTGGGGTGAGGCAGACAGTCTTAAGAAGCCCTTCTGAAACGCTGTTGTTGAAGTCCTGCTGTTGAGAAGAGGTCTCACCTCCCTGGCTCTGGAGGGGGATGAGGAAAGGCTGTCACCCCAGCAGAGACCCTGGTGGCTGGACAGCCCTTAGTGAGCAGGGCTCCCAGCTGGAGCAGCCAAAACTTACGGGAACTCTGTCGCTCAGGCTGGACCAGGAGAAGAGCACAGACAGCAGCAGCACCAGCAGGCTGACGCTGGCAGCGGGGGAGAGGAGAGCGGCCCAGCGAGACATTGCCACCAGCCTGGAATGCAAAGGAAAACAAACCCAACAGTGGTTTTTTTCCATTTTCACAGGTTTCAGGACTCTTTACACAACACTTTGCAACACAGCATGGGATCAGGGGTGCGACACCACAGGAAGCACAACACCTCGAGGTGTGAGCACACGGGGCTCGTGGGGGGCAGCCGGTCTTACTGCTAATGGGGTTTGTGACAGGTAATGCAAAGTACCTTATACTGACCCTGCAGGGGATAAAATCTCTCCTGGAAAATATGAGGAGACCTGCAAGACTTGTTTAAAATCATTGTGTTAGTGCCATGGATGACAACTACAGGGAAAAATAAAAAGCAGTACAATCCCGTAAAGGCTTTTTATGCCTCTTTTTAAGCACAGAAGTAGCTGCCGTAATTCAAATTAAACAAAACGACCAGCTGTCCAAGGATCAGGGGTTTATCTAATCCATATGTAGGTTTTTCTTGAGGAAAACAACATTTTGCAGAGGTCAACAAGGTTTGCTTGGTGGTTCCTACAGCACAAGGCTTTCCCTGCTGCTCAGAGCAGCGGCTCACCCGAGCCGTGGGGACAGGAGCTGGCTCTGACCACGCTCAAGGGGACCAGGGAGCAGTGCCACGGCACAGAGCCACCCTG
>NW_008238831.1:282680-295859 GCF_000691975.1 Corvus brachyrhynchos | reverse complement strand
AAGAGAGGGGGAAAAATGCAGGGTTCTGCTGTTGTGGGTGCCAGTGCCCAGGCACGGAGCTCGTGTGCCCACCCTACGTGTGTAACCACGCACACGTGTGCCCCCACTGCCTCGCCACACGAGGCTCTGGATCCACCTACAGCCTTCAGCTCGCTGCTGGGCTAGGGAGTGGAGCAGCCTGCCAGCACACAGGCTGCACAAGTATTTCCTTTGATTGGCTCTAAATTTACACGCTGCTAAATTAAACTAAATGAGGTCTTTTGAAAGAAGATGGGACTGATTAGTTCCGTTCAAACACTCCTTCATTACTCATCCCTCCATCAAGTCTGCTCCTACTCCTATCCAGGTTTTAAAGAATTTCCTCCCATACATGCAGTCTGAAATATCTTGCTTTCTCTCTGCTGTCCATCAGGATGGCACAGCACACCACAGAGTTCTCCTTCCTTGAAGCAACCACTTTCTGTCCCACAAAGCAGAAAACCTGCTCTCAGGAGCACCCAACACCAGCTCCTGCCACCAAAGAGCCTCTGCCCCCAGAAGCCTTCAGGGACATGGAGGGAAGGCTCCTCTCCTTCCACCCCTTCACTGGTACCTTGGCTCTCCACTTCATTATGTTACTTCCTCCTCTTCCTGCTTGGTTTTTGCCAGAAAAAAAAAAAAAGACAGCCCACCACATCACACTGGTCAGTGGTGGACAGGAGAGGGACAGAGCAGGGAGCAGAGATAACAATACATCTGATATACTTCTGCATCTTCCAAAAACTCCTGAGCCAGGGTCTTCCTCAACAGCAGCCTCTACTTCTGAGCCATCTCCACCACATCAACTGGATTTTCCCCATTAATTGGTTTTGGAGCAGATCTGGATTTCTGACACCCACAGCATCCCTGAGCAATGAGTTCCCCTGCTTAACTCACACAAGGCAGGAAAGCATCACCTCCCATTTCCTCCTTCAGTGTCTCCTCTTTTCTGAAGGGTCAAAGAACCACCTCAAGGACCCACAAGCCCCTATTAACCTGAACTGGAGTAGAAGAAAAGCTCCCTGTTTCCATAAGACAGGCACAGACAACCTGTGGCCAGAGCCTCCATCTCTCTCCTGGGACGTGGCCAAGCAAAACCAGGCTACAGCCAACACCCAGGCTCCTGAGCTGGAACTCCCAGAGCACAATGCACAGGCTCAAACTCCATCTGCTCCCAGAAGATCTTTATGTCCTTCTGGACAGTGCCACAGTCACGACCTCAGTCTCAGGGTGACCACACATTTCCCTCTCACCTCAGAACAAACTGCTGCTTTTCGCACAGGAAACAGGTTTTTAGGTTTGGTTGGGTTTTTGTCAGTTATGAAACAAATAGCAAAACTGGAATAATGAAAAATAGATGTATCCCTCAAACTTTATCTGCAAGCCTGGAAATAAAAAGAAAAAAAAAAAAAAAGAAAAAGACATTCAACAAAGCAGTGGCTGAAAGCAAACGCACACTCCCAATAAAAATAGAGCTCACGTGTACCGAGGAGGCTGGTAGCAAATGACAGCACAGCCTCTTCCAAGCCTCCAGCCTCCTGCCTGCCTGGCAGATGACATCTGCACAACAATTAGCAGCGTGCTTCGGTCCCAGGTAGGCAGGAGGAGCCAACATGTGCAACACAGGGCTCTGAAGCTCCTGGAGAGAAGCCTGCACAGGCTGACACCTCGTTACAGACAGACGCACGCAGAGGGCACGGGAGGATTTCCACATGGAATGTTCTGTGCAAACAATGCATTTTCAGAAACAACCCTTGCAGCCTGCAAAGCAGGAAGGGTGGTCATGGTGACCCCACCTGCACAGGGAATGTTTGCTTGGATTTGAGGGCATCTCTGGGGATCCAGAAGCACTCATGTACAGCAGCTGGGCAGCACCAAAACCGCATCAGGAAGGCCACAGATTCCCCTTATGCAGAGTGGAGGGGCTGATTTTTTTCCTAATAATCCTCTTTTGTCAAAGCAAACCAGGTACTAGGAAAAGAGCAAAGGGTCAGACTCCAAAAAGTCTCCATTCCTGTGTGTAATCCTCCTGTCGGAGGAGGAGACATTGCTGGCTGGGAGGTTCTGCTCCACAGCTCCAGAAATCCCTGTCTAAACCAGCGGCGGCAGAAACAACAGCCCCGGAGTTGTGCTGCCCATTAGCAGGGACATTTCCACTGATTGCTCGAGCTGTGCATCAGGGAGCCTGCACAGCCCCGGGAACACAGCTCCTGCAGTCACAGGTGACAGCTCAAAGGCAGCCAGCGACAGGAGAGGATTTCATTAATGCCTCCTGCTGCTGCCAGCGCTCCACGCTCTCATGTCCCGGCACAGAGCCCACGCTGCCTGTCCTGTGCCACTCCAACACATCCATCTGAAGCCTCATCTGAATTCTGATCTGCTGCTCCAGGAGAGCACACAGACATCCTGGAGCTCCTCAGCCCGGTCATCAGGCTCTGGCTTTGCAGCCAAATGGACGCAGAATGACTGAATCATTTACGTTGGAAGAGACCTCCAAGGCTACTGAGTCCAAGCTGTGCCTGATCCCCACCTTGTCCCCAGCCCAGAGCACTGAGTCCCACCTCCAGCCCTTCCTTGGACACCTCCAGGGATGGGCACTCCAAATCTCCCTGGGTAGTTCCAATGGCTTTTCCATGGAAAAATTCCTCCTGATGTCCAAGCTGACCCTCCCCTGGCACAGCTGGAGGCCATTTCCTCTTGTCTTGTCCTTTGTCCCCTAGGAGCAGAGCCCAACTCCAACCTGGCTGCCCCCTCCCGGAGAAGGTCCCCCTGAGCCTCCTTTTCTCCAGGCTGAGCCCCCCCAGCTGCTCCTCACAGCACTGACTCTCCGGCCCCTTCCCCAGCTCCATTCCCTTCCCTGGATATGCTCCAGCCCCTCAATGTTTTTCTTTCCATGGGAGCTCAGAACCAAACACAAGATTGGAGGTGCCTCAGGAGGGCCAGCACAGGGGATGGACACTGCCCTGGTCCTGCTGCCACACCAGTGCTCATACAAAAATACCAATTATCTCTAAGAATAAACAATACCAATAAGCTAATCCTTGTTCCCATCTAGGGATGAACTGAGGGAGCAGGATGGGTATTACAGCCTTGCAAAACTGCCTGCAGATTAACTAGTTCAGGCCAGGTTTCCATCCAGCCACCCCTCGCCGAGATGGCCGGCGCTGATGGGAGCACCACCAGCACATCGTGTGTCTCCCAGCACAAACCACTGCCAGAGCTCCCTCGCTGAGTGCAGGGCAGAGCCAGCCAAGGATGGAAAACCTCGAGGAACACGGCCCAAGCACTCTCCAGCTGAACCATGGCACAAAGACGTGCCGGCACTCACAGCCTCTGCGGCTGAAGGGAAAGTTTCCTGGGCAACAGCAGCTCAGGGAGTGTTCTCCAGCCAGCTGTGCCCAGGAGCTGAGGGATTGGAGAGGGCTCTCAGGACACAGAGTGCAATCACAGCGAGCTGAGATCCCCTTCACACACAATGTCCTTTTAATGGGTGGCATCCACGGCTGAGCCCATCGTGACAGGCTAAGTGATGTGCAGTGCCATGGAGAAAGAGAAGGAAATTTAGCTGACCTGACCTGAAATCATCCTCCTCTGAGCAAGAGGGTCCCCAGGTCTGTGAGGAGCACTCATGTTTGCTGGTGCTCCTCAGGAGCACCCTGTGGCCAGCTGTCCTTCCTGCTCGATGACTGCACAGCTACACTGGCATGCCTGGGATGATCTCAGCAGCTCTGCTCTTCCAGGCATCCTGTCCTCAGGAAAGCACCCCTGTGCCTCCAGCCCCACAGAGGAGCCCACTACAGTGAGAGCCCCAAGCCCTGCCAGAGGGTCCCACCTGGGCATGAAGCCCCAGACAGGTAAAAGACAGCCCAGCGAGCAGCAGCACTCGATTGCAAGCACCCTCACGCGTCCAGGATCTCAGTGGAGAGGGTGTAGCTGCCATGCAGACCATTCCATTCATGTCACTTATGAAATCACTTAAAAAAACCCCATTTATTCTTCTTGCTTGCTCCTCATCATTTACTCCTACCAGGACTCTGCTCTGGCATGTTAAAAACACTCCTACACAAAGGGAAAAGTTGTGGGAACACCTTCTTGCTGCCTACAGAGGACCCACGCAGCAAGGAAGCCACGCTTTGAGGTTTACAGGAATAAACTGGGCTGGCTGGGCCCATCCTGAGCACAGGCAGCAGGTCCTGCTCCCACCTGCAGCAGAAGCCTCGCTCCAAACTGGGCCCAGCACACAGGAGGGAATTGTGGCATGGGCACAGGGCGGGAGGAGCAGGATCACCACGGCACAAACACGTGTTTACAGAGCCCGGCATCTACCGAGCAGTGGTGCCACCTTTGTAACTGCTGCTAACAAATAACAACAATAAATATTAATAACCCCTCCAGGCTCCCTGTGCATCCATCAGCTCACATCAGCCCCTCGAGCAGCAGCTTGGCCATGACACCACCCAACGCAGCTCCGACAGCCCTGCCAGGTGCCGGCGCAAGCGGGAGCAGGACAGGGATGTGTCCAGCAGCAGGAGACAGCGCAGCGGTGCCCGGGCACGGCACGGGCAGCTCTCGGCACCGGCAGCTTCACCGGCACTGCCACAGCTCCCCCAAGAGCAGAGGAGGGGGTTGCTGTGCATCGCTTGGATAAAGCCAGAATCGCCCCTTCTACCCGGCCACAGCAGCCCTGACCCTGCTGCTTATACAAGTCGCAGAGTTTAACACTAAGCATCGTTCAGTCTATCATTTAAATTGACTTAATTAACTCGTTCAGCAAGCAGCATTCACACAAAACGCTGCTCCCCAGAGGGCAGGAGCACAGCTTTGTACTTCGGTGGTTTGAAGCCTGAGCAAGGCTGCCCTCGCCCTCCCCACCCTCGTTAGCAACCGTGGCACCAGGGGCCATGCTCATTAGTGCTGGTGGCAGAAGGGGCCACGCTCCACCGGGGCTCAGCACGACCCCAGTTCCAGGAGCTGCAGCCCGTGCATCCCCAGCACCCCCCAGAGCCTCCACGCCAGAGAGAGAGCGCTGAGTGCGGGATGGGGGATCTTCTCTGCCAGGATGGAGTGTACAGAAGCAGAGCGTGCCTCGGAGATCAGAGGCTGAATTTATCATTTATTATTTATAAGCAGTGCATCTATCTGAATTTCTGGCAGCTGCTCTCGCAGGGCTCTGTGGCTGTCTGCACTCCACATGACACTCCCGCTCCACAGAGCTCTGGGACTGGCAGGGACCTTCGAGTCCCCACCAGAGCGCTGGTGCTGATTTGCACCAATTTAAGACTTTAGGACTTGCCAGGAGATGAGAGATGCACAGGGACCTTCAGGACAAACATCTTTCTGAAAGCTGTCTGACCTCAACTGCCTGAAACAGCTTTCCCCTTCCTCCTCACCTCCCCACCACCCCAAAGCCCAGTCGAAAACACCTCTCCTCCTGCCTTTCTCCTATTCCTTGCTGCAATTTCCCATGCACAGCACATAGAATAAGTGATGTTTTCTCCCCCCACTCAGATCTACCTTTTTCATCAGTTTCTATTTGCAAGGTGACACCTTGCTCACACTAACCCAGGAGTCTGCCAGCATTCAGTGTGGTTTTTTACCCCCTCTGCTTTCCCAAGCTTGGAGAATCTAACAGGAAAGAAAGCACATGCTGCACTAACCAGGTCCCAGAGAACCCTGATGTCCCACTGCAGCTGGGCCCACGAATTGCCAGAGATTTAACTGGCTTATTCCCAGCCTCTCTGGAAACAGCTTTTTGTGTTTCCCAAGTTCCTGCTGTTCACCCGTGGCTCTCACAGGGAATAACAACCTCCTTCCCCTGTCAAATGCTGGCTTCCCTAGAAAGAGGCTCAATTAAGAGGTTAAGAAACCATGCAAAATTCCTGCTCAGTGTTACAGAAACCCAGCGGTGATGGATCGGCACACGACTCCCACAGCAGCACCACACCGCCAGCCCAGTACAACTATCCATCCCCATGGCCCTATCTCAGCCTGTCCCAGCCAGGACCCTCCCTGCCAGCCCCAGCTCAGCCTGGAGGTTTCCCATGGGGATTGCCAAGCCAAGGACCACCCTGCCGCTCCCTGCAGAGCACGTGGCACAGAGGTGCCCCGGCAGCAGGCACGCCAAGGACTGCTCCAGCTGCCCTATCGATCTGCCAGGAGCGGTGAGCTGTGAGGTTTATGAAAAATGCATTTTCTCACCTCTCCACAGAGCGCCAGGCAGTGGTGACAGCTCTGACTCCCCGTGACAACCCGGGGGACAGGGAGCAGCAGGGAGCAGGATGGCACACGCGCAGCAAGCGTGGGGCTTGCCCCCTGTGTGCTCAGGATACGTGGCCAGGAATAACATGGCATAGCAGCCTGTGGATTAATTGCATGGGGTGCCTGGTTGGATGTCCAGCCCTGGCTGGGCTCCCACGTGCTTCCAGTTCTGTGGCAAGCTCCCAGTGGGATCCACCTCGTGGGTCAAACCCACTCGGGAGCTGCCAGACTGGCACAAGGACCTGGAATAAGGCCCCAGCATTTCCCACAAAGACTGAAAAGCTAGTCTTGCTCCCCAACCATCAAAGTTTCTCCAGGCCAAAGCCAAAGCAGAACAGCCAGCCACTGCAGGCAGCATTCCTTCAGCAGGGCTTTTCCTAAGGAAATTTAAATTAAAAAGAGCCCCAAGGGCTGCAAATGCAGAAGCAAATGCACAGACACAGAAAGCTGAAAGAGAACATAATTCCTTCCCTCTCCTGTTCTTCGTCTGCCACCCCTACTTTGGGGAATGGTTTGTTGCCTTTTAGAGCTATTTTAGATGTTACTTGCAGCAATGTATGGAGAAAACAGTTGAAATGTGATGGTGCAGCATTCTTTTTAATTAAACAATCCCTCAGGCACAACAGAATGGCTCCAGTCAAGCCCAGGACACTGCAGGCCTGCCTCCTCGGGGGGAGATGCTGGCCCCGCTCCTCCAGCAGAGCAGAAGGTCTCACAGGCCCCTCTGGAGGTCTGTTATCAGGTGGCCCAGATCTTCCACAGGCTTTGTGTCCTTCCTGCTGCCATCCTGGCTTTTTGCCTCGTCAGCCTCTGCTAAGCAGAGCTTTGATCCCTCAAGTGACTCCTGGTTCAGGGATCTTCTTTCCTTCTGCTGCCCAAACACGAAGGACATGGAGCTGGAGCTCCCCAGCACCGCAGCTTCAGACGGGAAGGCTTTGATGTGGCACAGAGCGCCTGGCTCTGAGATTCCTCTGGTCTCCCCAAACAGCAGCAGAGCCACAGCTTGCGATCCATGCAAAAGAGCATTTTCCTTGGGGAATGGAAGCCACGCCAGCGTTCATCTCCACCTTGTCATGGCAGAACAAGCTGCATCGGTGCTTCAAAGAGCTCCTCAGCCCTAAATCCTCAGAAAACGTTGACTAAGTGGAGAACCTGTCTCTGAACGTGTCATGAATGCCAGCAGAGGTTATGAAACAGCACTCCTGCGCATGCCTGCGCCGCCACGGGACCCCGCGCGTGCCGCTGGAATCGCAGCAGCCACCGCAGGGGAGGCTCAGCTGCCCCATGGATAGTTGAACTGACAGGTTATGGAGAGAGAACGAAGGAGGGAGTAAAGCTGCCGGTCCACAGGTCCCCCCTGAGCTCCACAACCACACTCCCTGCTCCTCAGAGCTGTGGGGTTCACTCGAAGCAGTACCTTAACTCCATCCCACTGCCTCTCAGCCACACCAGTCTAAAACCTGCACTGGGGAAGGAGGAGAACAGAGATGTGACCAGAACTGAGTGGGTTTCCTCCACAATTTTCTCTTCCAAGGGACAGTTACTCTGTTTGTAACCACAGCAGCTTCCAGTCAGTGCACTGCTTCTCATCTGGAGCTCAGACCAACAGCAGGAGATGCAGACACTCAAAAGGAAACTCCTTTTGGTGAGATACCCTATAAAGAGCCACTTCATGGACTGGCATATCTCAATAGCTGAGCAGCACTGGTCCACAAAGGGTTCTTCCTTTGACAGTCCCGGCTGCCACTGCATCTGCTGGCTCTGCAAACACCCAAGCAGCAGCCAAAGGACACAGATTTTCACTCTCCGTGTCTTGGTGTTTGCTGTAAGATGATTGGCAAAGCCAAGAGCTCGAAGTGAGCAGCAGGCTGTTACTGTGCACACCCTCAGCTCTGATCAAAGATGCATCTGCAGCACCTTCCTCTCTGCTGTGGGACACCAGAACATCCTGAGCAGCTGCCTCTGCATCCTGGTGGTGCCACGGCAGGTGGGGACATGGCACATCCACCACAGGTCTGCCAGACCCTGTCTGTGCATGTCTGAGCTTCTCACTTGATGACCACATGTCACAGTATCCCACAGTGGTAGGGAGAACAGAGATCCAGCAGGCAGGAATTGTGCAGCAAGATTCCCTTATTTAATTATTTTACAACTCTTTTATAGACTTTTTTCTGCACAGTCTAATTGGTCAAAGGATCAGGATCATCCACCCCTTGATGTGATTGGCTAAAATCCTAAAACGTCCATTGTCAAAATATTTTTCTATTTTCTGTACTATAAACAAAGGTTTTGCAAGGTCGCAGGTGTTCATAGTTTATACAACTCTACAAATATCTTCTGTGAGAGAGAAAAATATCTCACGGGACTGGAGAGAAGCAAGAAAAATTCTTGCTAGCAGCATATTTGAATCCACAACCACAGACCTCAGCTGTCCCCTCCTGCACACAGATTTCATCCCCAACTATTCTGCAGAGTTCCTCCATCAGCTGCCATCTAAATGAAGCTGCTCTGTGAATCCAGGCTGTTTCAGTGACAGCCTCCACAGTGACTTCCAGTGACCACACACGTCACATGTCAAGACAAGTTTTGGCACCGACCCCAATGAAGGAGTGAGAAATCTCCACGCACCCAGAGGCAGGCAGGGGCAGTTACTCACATGTCAAAGGGAACAGCAGTGGGAACAGGCCGCATATGTTTTCCGAGGCAAGGACCCTGTCATTTATGGAACAAATGGCACACTTATTGTGCTATTCAGGAAGAAATAATAATTACAGTGGCCTCCAGTCTCCAGCTCTTTTAAGTCTGTACTTAAAGAAAGAGCAAAAAAAGACCAAAGCAAACAACGCTTCCACAGAACCTTCTGAACTGGCTTTTTAGCTGCTGGACAAAAGCGTGGCAGCAGCAACTGCTCCTCATTGTCCCGTCTCGTTCCCGTTTCGTAACCGCAGCCCGGCACTGCAGGCAAAGCGCGGCAGGAGCAAAGCCCTGCTCGGGTGCTGGAGCTGCCCTGACCTCCAGCCTCCTGCCGCAGCACCGTGCTCCAGGTGTGCTCCAGGTGTGCCCGGCTGGCCTGGCACGTGCTGCCTGCTGGGCATCCCAGGGCCAGGAGCAGGGAGCCAGCTCGGGCACCTGGCGGGCTCTGCGTGCCCAAGGGCGTTGAACGGGGACAGAGGAGCCAGAGCACGCCCAGGGCTCCATCCACAGCTCCAGGATGAGCTCTCAGGAACACGTTCCCAGCACACATAACTCTCTGTCTAATCAGGCACTCAGCCCTGTTGTGGGCGAGATTTACGGAGAGGCTTTTTTCTCCTGGAAGCAATAATAGATGGACAGCAGGAAAGGGAAGAAATTAATGAACAAGTAATCATTCCCAAAGTTGCAAATAGGAGCGATTCCTCACTCTGAGACAACTCTGGAAAACAAGATTAAAATGCTTAGGGGACATATTCAGAAAACTGCAGGTAATAGAACAGATAAAATGTATTTACACTATCTCACAGGGGACATGTACTTTTTATTCTGCTGAGGAATGTAATATTCTGCTCCTCATTGCAGAGCTAAAAGGGTGTCCTAAAAAAAGCAACTTAACAAAGCGTTTTTAATGGCAAGTGGGTCTGGTTCCAGAACACAGGCTCTCCTCTGCCCCGCAGCCAGCACGCCGCAGGAGCCACAACCAGCACCTGCAGACACACCCAGCACACAAACATCATTAATAATCCGTGCCAACAGCACAATTATCCACCAGCAAAAGGGAGGCTGGGATGGCAGGGAGGTTACAGCAACGCTCCCTGTGTGATGTTCCCTAAGAGGAGGAGGCAGGCCTGCCTTCCTCCACTTCCCAGTGCCCGCAGAGCCACGGCTGCCAGCGAACAGACTGCGCCTCAAGTAGCCGCCAGCAGAAACAATTTGTCATGTGTCAGATCAAATAAACTCTTATGAGGCCACTGTGCTCCCTGAAGCAGACGGCTGCCAAACTCCGAAGCAGAAATCCAAGAAAGCGAGCTGGCCGGCGTCAGCCCCGAGTGCTCGCGGAGCCCAGCACACTTCTCACAGCGCACCATCAGCTCCCGTGCAGCACCCCAGGCCAGGCAGCCAGCAGCAGTACCCATGCTGAGCAAGGATTTGGTGTTTAAATTATCACTCTGCATAGTCCAGAAACGCCACATTCCTCATCCAGTGGTGCTGCACCTCGCTCATCCCAGCGAGGCCTGAGGAAGGCCAATATCTGTCAAGTGTCTGGAATGTGCTGCAATGGATTATCACTTGTCTGAGCAAGCGCTTCCTCCCTCCCAGCCAGCACATG
Organism: Corvus brachyrhynchos; assembly: GCF_000691975.1. NCBI lineage: Eukaryota > Metazoa > Chordata > Aves > Passeriformes > Corvidae > Corvus > Corvus brachyrhynchos. Next base: position 285,280 of record NW_008238831.1, on the reverse strand, counting down.
CTCCCTTGCTACAAGAATTCCCTCAAAACTGAATTACAGATTACTCATTTTTTTCTTTTAAATAGTCCTAGAGCCCTTTTCTTTTGTTCATTCCCAAGCACCACTGCAGTTTCCCATGCTTTGGGCTTGTGCCCTTGTGTTGAGGCCCCTCGCAGGTCCCGTTTGCTGCACAGTCCTACAAGAACCACTAAAGCACAGGACCTGGACATGTCCTTCTCTGTGATTCTGCTGGGCAGAAAAAACCCCTAAAACTGCTCTGGGCACATCTGCAGGAATAAATTATGCCAGCAGTACTGTGAGGATCTCAAATCACTCACCTGCTCCTGCAAAGACCAAGCTCAAGCACTCCCTGGTCTGCACAGAGGGCACATCCCTCAGCCCAGGGCTCAGCCGCTGGCTCCAGATGTTCCAGTGGGCTCCGTCTGGGAGCAGCCACCTGAGCCCTGCCATAGCCAGGAAAGCCACTCCTCCTATAGAAGATGGATAATGGCCCCATAAAAGTGAGTCTGCAAGAGGCCTGAGGTTCCTGGCTGGAAGGAGGTTAGTTTATGGCAAAGTGAGAGCAGCCACAGAGAGAAAGGCAGGAGATCCAAAGAAAGGACAGGAGAAGCTGGAGATGTTGCTTCAAGTCACCAGAAAGCAACCTCCTGCCCCAAACTCCAGCAGCAGAACCTCGACACTGCCTATCAACAAAATGAAGTGAGAAAACGGGAAATCTGGCAGCCTAAAGCAAGGAACAAGGGAAGAACAAGGAATCAGGCACGGGGCATTCCCCCTGGCATCAGCAGGGCCAGTACAAACCTCAGCTGTGTGGGGTTTTTCCAGTTTATTTAAAGAGCATCCGATGCCTGATGACGAGTTATATTTAGACACCTTCCTATCTGTACCAGGACTCCTCTCCAGCCACACGGACTGGCATGGAGCACAGGACCCCATCCTGGAGCCTTGGCCAGGATCATTGTTCCCAGGAGCCTCTCAGAACACAACACTCAGGCGCCCCAGGCACCAGGAGAGCTGTAAAGGACTCGCGGCGCTGCTTCCAGCAAGGAGCAAAACACAGGCTGTTCCTGGAACGCGGGAAGTGTTACACCGAGATCCCGGGGAGGAGGAGGAGGTTACAGACACAAGTCTGTCATTTACAGTGATGCTTTTCAGGCACTTACAGCTGCGCAGACATCAGGAGTCAGGTCCCCACAGATTCCCAGCCTTTGCATACTCCAGTTTCCAGCCAACAGCTCTCTGGACTGTGACCCAGCCCAGCTCAGTGGTGGAGAGCAGTGCACAGCCCTTGGCCCCAGCCTTTGAAGGCAGGTTAAGCAGGCAAAGCTTCAGGCATCAACCCAGGACATGGCTTGAACTCACATCTCTGAATGGAAACTTCCTCTGAAAAATTCATGCTTTTTTCAGCTCTCTGACTGTGAGAGATTTCAGAGAGAATCAAAGGGCTGGAGTGCTGTGGGAGTCCAAAGCAGCTGCACCGGGTTCCTCAGCAAACTCTGGTTCTGTTCCTAAACAACGGGAAATTCTCCAGACACGTGGAGAAAACCAAATCTGCCTCAGCCATCCCATCTCACCCTGCTCCTCAAATCTGAACAAAGGAGCCCATTTACAGCACCACTGATGAATTCCTTTACCCCAAGAACACGTGCCCAAGTGCCACGCTGTGAGTACTGGGATGATTCCCAGAAGCCTCCTGCTGACGTGGAACACCCTTCCTGAGCCTCCCCACATACACTGTGTACTTCATTACCCCACACTCGCTGGGAGAAAAGGAACAAAATGCATTCCAGAGACACTTGCTGATTGCTGAGTACAACCATGCTGCAGGCAGCACCACCATCTTTCCCTCCCTTTCCAAGGTTGGCACATGCCATGTCCAGTTCCCAGACACAGGAACCTCACACCCAGCCCTTCTGTTCTGTCACCCTGAGGAGGGCCCATCTGGAGGAGCCATCACATATTAGGTAACAACATGGTATTCCAAACTACTTCCAGAACTTGCAGAAGCACTTAGATCACCCATGGCTCCTGCTGGAAATTTTCCACAGTGTAACAGTTTATTTTTTGGGCAGGAAGAGAGCAAGAAAATTAATTAAGGCAGAGCAAGAAAAAAAACTCCCCCTGAAGTGAGTTAACGACACTAAAGCAGCAGTTGTGAGCAGGCCAGGTCCATTTTAAGGGCTATACATTTTCACTTCCACAGTCTTCAAAAGGAAAATGAAGAAAACTTTGTTCTGTATGCATATTGTCCACCATTTGTTATTGTCTGTCTATTGATGCTTACTTGAAAAACAAAATTTAATTAAACCCCACAGTACTGCATCGCCTGCCTTTGAAATATGCCTGCATTAGTGGATCATTACAGTAAATGAAATACAGCTTCATATCGGATTTTTCAAATAACGTCCTAAAACTGTTACAAATTAAATAATACTCCTGCAGAGAGAAATTAAGAGACAGAGTTTTTAGCAAGGGCAAAGAGATGTTTACAGATGAAGTCTAGGATGAGACGTGGAGGCGATGAGGCAGCAAGGTGCCACAGGGCTCTTCCACACCGTGTTGGGAGGGTTCTGTGTACCAGAAACTAGACAAGGAAAGAG
>NW_008238831.1:275624-282649 GCF_000691975.1 Corvus brachyrhynchos | reverse complement strand
GGCAGTGACCCCAACCCCCCAAGAGTGTCAGCACGAGCAGACAGGGTTTTGGGGTGTGCTGGCACAATTTGTCAACGCAGAGAGGTGTTTCTGCACGGAGCAGAGCTCAGTGCAGCCACACACCCTCCACGTCCTCTGGAAACCCGGCCAAAGCAGCAGCAGTCACGGCAAGTGAAGCCTTGTAACCAGTGGAAGCAGTGAAAGCCTGGACACTCAGTGGCCAAGGAAAGGGATGCAGGAAGGTGCTGTTGTGGCAGGATGAGAAATACATACCCAGGGAGGAGAAAAGCAACAGGAGCTTTGTTATCTCGGGGTGAGCAGGAGCACAAGCGGGTCAGTGAGTCAGCGCTGGGCACAGCGGCAACGCCTGACGTGGAACACCCCAAAGCAGAGTGTTCAAAGCAAGTGAACATTGTGCGAGCCTCGCAGCTCTGGCTTCAAGAGATCTTTTCCTTAATAGCACCTGGGGTGATGCCAAGTGTTCTCTGACAATTTATTTACTCCAAGAAATCATTTTCCCTAAATAAGCGGAGCCCATTACCGCATCCTTCTTCATGCGAGCCTGGAAAAGGCTGTGCCCTGCAGCTCCTGTGGCCTCATCTCCATGGTGATGCACCAACACACACACTGACTCCAGCAAGAAGGCAAACCTCCCCAAAAGAAAGGCTGAACCTCCCCAAAGGAAAGGCTGAACCTCCCCGAGGGAAAGGCTGAACCTCCCCGAGGTTCAGAGCTCTCATCAGCACAAGCCCTGGGGTAAGGTGTGCTGCAGGTGTTGGCAGGCAGGGCTTTCCAGAGAAGCAGAGCATGTCAGCCTACAAGCAGGCTGGAAATTAAGAAAACCTTGCAAGGGCACCTCTGGATCCATTTTACAGGAAAACAGTAGAAGATTCCCAGCTGCTGTCCATGCCAGGGAGCAGCAACTGAGAGACAAGTTCCTGTAGTTCTCATCAGCCTGTGTATCTATTATTTATAGGAAGAAGGTTCAGCATATAATTATTGAAAGCTGTCAACTTCCAGCCTACGCAGAGCTTCCTCTGTGGAAAGGCTCCTGCTCTGTGAACCAGGGACTGCTCACGCCTGCATGTCACAGGATTAAAACGAGCAGCTGTGGCAAGAGGGGATCTATTACACGTTGCCGTATCGGTCTTGCAGCAACAACGAGCACTGGGACCCCACAGCACTAACAGCACACAGCAACATCAGGCAAAAAGCACAGGAATACAGAAAATGCAGCCCAGGATCCTTCCTGAAGGAAAAATATGGTGGTCAAGGGGCATTGGGAGTGATGTAAGAGAGCTGGCACATGGAGCAGCTGGGGAAGGAGACTGACCAGGCTCTGTGGGGCCAGACTGGCGAAGGCACGGCAAGCACAGCACTCGGGCGCCAGCCCAGTGCTCTCCTCACCCCCACCCCGAAGCCTCCACGGGGATCAGCAGCACACAGCCGCTCACCTGCACACCCCCAAACGCTCTCCCATCAGGAGATTCTGGCTTTGTGCTTCCCAGGCTGTGGCAAAGGCTCCCGTGACACCTAAAAGCAGCACAACCAGCTTGCACAAAGGATGGAGATTGCTGAGGCTCCGCAGCCATCCCGAGGCGAGGCGGGAGCGATCTGCGAGTGCCACAATCATCAGGCAGTGGGAGCGTGCCAAGGGCAGGGCAGACAGAGGTTAAAACTGAGCAGGCTTCACACTCCCAGGTATTCCAGGAAACGTGCTCATCCTCAGCTCACCAGCACTCCTCTCCTCTTCTGAACACAGCCAGAATGAGGTCTGATCATTTAAAACAGACCAGACTGCTGCTCCCAGCTTGCTGGAGGAAATAAAGGGAGTGGGGATGTCTGACAGGGAAGAGGGGGCACAGCACAGGCACCTCTGGAAGTGCCCTGTTTCTGCAGTTCAAGGTTAAACACCTCCTTTGCACCAATTTCTGAATCTGCCTCTCTCTAAAGCTGCACCAGGTAATTAGAATCATTATAACTATTATTAGACCATAATATTATTATAGCATTTTTGCTACACTTGACATCTGTTGGCTGATAGATTTAACTGGTACATAAGAAATAACTGTGCAGATTTCTTGCAAATGAGCACCAACACGGAAGACATTAAAGCATTCTGCATTCAAAAAGTTAATTTTATGGAAGTATGCTTGAAATAAAAATTCTAAAATTAAGTTAAACCTTTAAAACCTCTCGTTAAAGGAATTATTTGGGTTTAAAGTAGACAACCATTAAAAAACTCCTGACTTTCATTTAGATGTTTAAAGACATATACGTGGCTTGGTATCTCCTTCAGATCAACATATGCATCTTCTTCCCATCTACTCCAGAGATTTCTAAATCATCCTTCCATCTTCCTTTCCCTCTCTCTGCAGCAGGCACTTGAATTATTTGGGCAGAGTCTGACTGCACAGTGAACCAGTATAATCAGGGCTCTTACAACCTGCTGTCTGCAAATCCTATAGAATTATCAGCAAACACACATCTAGAATAAAATACAGCTTCTTGCAGCCCATGAAGCCCAAAGGGCTTTGCAAACTAGACTCAGGATGCAATTTATCCACCACTGAGATTCAGCTGTAATCCAGAGTGGAACACAACCTTTCTATCCATATTTAACTACAGCACGCAGCCCCCTGGAGAAAAGTGAGGAAGAATCCAACAGAAGCCACAGGAATGTTTTAGGGAGACTGAATTTTCTCCCCTGGAACTGAACTTTGGTCAGGGCACCCACTGAGTTGTACTCAGTGATGCTTGTGGGTGCCTTCCAACTGAGAATATTCCATTATTCTATGACTCTACCATCAGCCATGGACCAATACAGGAGAACAAAGAGGGCACCGTGTCTCCGTCCTGTTGAGGGTGTCCCTGAAGCACAGCTGGAGGGAACAGCTGGGTACCACAAGTTACCAGCCTGGAGAGGAGGAAGAAGTGAACACCACAGAGGAATCCCGTGTTGTCCTTAGATTCAGTGGAGGCCAAATTTCACCCCACAGTTACACCAATGTGCAAAGAAAGATGGAACAGTGTGTGGAAGAGCACCTCAGAAAAGGACCCATTCTTAAACTTCAGACAGCTGTGCCCAGCAGCTCAGTACTCACAGAACTCAGTCCTGCTTGGGCAGTGATGTTTGCTCCAGTGAAATCTATTTCAGCTCAAGCAAATCCTCTTCCTTAAGCAGTTGGCACTGAGGTGACAGCAGAGCCCTGGTGCAATGAGGTATCCTGCAACCACTCCCACAGTGACACACTATTTAGGAATAAAAATGAGTGTCATTAATTTCTCCAGAGCAAGTAATTTTATTTTTTCCAGAGAAGAGTAACCACACAAGGAACTTGGAATTGCTTGAGGAGAAAAATGTACTTTTGCTACCTTAGTCACAAACAGACAAGCTCAACTCTCACTAAGGAGAGACCTATGGGGAAACAAAGGGGAGCAGGAGATGCTGGACACAACTTTGCCCCATGCACACCCCACTGCTCAGGCAGCTCTGAGTGGAAAGCAGGGCTGAGGATTGCTGAGGAGCTGTGCCAGTCCCAGCAAGCGTCGGCAAGAAGCCCCAGGTAAATGAAGTTCATGAAAGCCCTTAAAAATCACCTAAGCCTTCAGAAAGAGAGCACAAATCCCCCACTACAGAGACCTGCCCATCACACCTCTGACCAGCACAAAGCAGGCTTTTCACTCTATCCATCTGATGCTTTCAAAAGCCAGAGGAGCTGGGTCTGGGCGAGCTCACCTTAATGAGGCCCAGTGCTCATAACTAACTAAGAAAAAAAAGACCAACCAAAGCAACTCAACCCCACGCACTTGAGGGGTAGCTATCAGCAATTCCCTGTCAGCACAGGAGAAATCCTTGTGTATGGACCCTGGGAGCTCAGCCCAGGTCTGCTTCTGTTCATCCTTTCCATTAATGGCCTGAACAACAAAAGAGAAAGCACTTACATAAAACCTGAAAGGATGCCCAGAGTTAAGAGCTGAAAGCACTCTGGAGGTCATGATTGGAATTGATAAACTGAAGAAAAGTTCCCAAAACACCCACAAATCAATAGAAAGAAAAGCAAGGAAAACAATGCAAAGAACCGCACCTGGAAACAGCACAAACAGAGATCAAGCACACAAATAGAGACCAGGGGAAAGCTCTTCAGACAGAAGGAATGCTGGGGAAAACTGGGGACCAGACTAAATGTGCCAGCGCTGTGACACCACAGCTCCAAAGAGCTAAACATCACTCTGTGATCTAGGAACATAAAATACCCAGTTCTGGGCTCTGTGCTGGGGATCACCTCTAGTCACAGACAAACCAGAGGGTCTGGGCAACCAGTAGAGCAGTCAGCAGTACAAAACACGCTGCCCCATACCAGCTGTGGAGGGGTTTCTCCATCCCTGCTCTCTCCAGGGCTGGTACCAGCTCTCAGACTTTAACAGGTTTTACTTATAAGGACAACCAGCCTTATAAATAAATGCTCCCCATTCTACGAAGGAAAGAGACAAACTGGCTACTCAGTTTGCTGCAAGGGCAAGTTAGATGAGCTGTCAGGCTCTCTGAGACTGGGATTCCATCAAGGCCCAGAGGGAACTGGGCCCTGTCCAGATCTGCACTACCATCCACCACTGTCCAGCCTGGAGCCGAGTATCTCTCACCTGGCTCAGGACAGGGCCATGGACAAGGAGGCTGTTCCAGCCCTGTATTTCATTTTATCATCCTCCATCTGGCTACTCCTACAGCAGTGACAAAGCCAAATGAACAGCCTTCTCTTCCCCAAAATACAATCCTCATCCTGCTGAGGGGCACCCACACACAACACAGACCGAGCACCACCGTAACTGCTCCCATTCTCGCCTTCGGTATCTTTCACAAACGAAGCTCTTCAAGCTTCATTTGCCACCTCACCGCTGCAGCAGAGATGCCAGCAGGGAATGGGGTGCTGCCCTGGGGAAGGGCATGGCTTCCCAGCTTCCCTCCTCCCCTCTCACCCCACACAGCCCCACCGACCTCTGCAACTGCCTGAAGCCCATAAGGGCCATCACGCAGCCCCCCCTACCCCAGACACCTTAATTTGAGGGGACAGTTGTTGAAAGCCATCGAAGTCATTGCCACAAGGTGTTACAAAGCAGGCGACAGCAGCTGATGCCACCAGTAGACAGCTGCACCAAACCCCACCAGCAGTTTGGGAGAAATGCAACAAGGGCACAAGAGCTACAGATCTCACGCAAAAGCAGGGTTTAACTCTCAGGAACATTTCAGATTTCCCAAAGACTCAGAGGGATTTGGGGTTCTGCTGAGCTGCCTCATGAACCGCAGCCAGAATGGATTTGACAAAGCCTCGGTGAGCAGGCGCCGTCTCTCTTCGCAGGGCTGCTTCCCAGAGATCCCCAGTGTTGTGTCACTTCTCACTTCAGGTGCTAAGAATATCTGCGTGTTCATAAAAAATAGCAACTAGCTACTGAGAACTTATCAACAAAGCGCCCGACAAATCTTAATTAAAGCTGATTCACCTCCCTCACGAGCCCGAGTTGAACGCTATTTCTCAGAGGAGAACGCTGAGTGGTAAGAGCTGAGGTGGGTTATAAAAGTCACGGAGGGAGTCAGTAGCACAGAGGATTAGCACACAGAGAGGCTGACCATTATCCCTAAATTTATCCCAATAATCCACTGCCTTGCAAAGTCTCAAGGTATGGCTGCTGTGCTTTCAACCACACCTGCCCAGCCCAAGCAGGAGCAGAGACAGGTTTGGGGGTGCTGGAGTTTTCCAGGTGTTTTATTGCTCAGGCTGAAGAAATTCTCCACTGTAAAAAGGGAGAAGGTGGTGGCAGTAGCACCAGCACTGCTCTTGTGCTGCTTCAGGACACGGGGACAACGCTGTGGGTTCAAAAGCTATTCTGACAATTCATTAGGAATTGTTTCCAGCTGACTTCTTCCAAAGAATCATATTTGTATCCCTTCAAATTCAGTAAATTCATGGTTGCACAGACAGCAGCCTCCAGAACTCGCAACACTGCTCTCATCTCTGGTAGCTGGACTTCTACAAAAAAAGTTTCTGGGACAATATTTTGGGTACTTCCACCACAGAAATTCCCTAGAGGCTGCTGAAAAACAACGTGGACCAGACTGGGTCATTTTAAGGCAGGGTTGGGGGAAAGAAAAGAGAGAAAAATAGAAGTCCATCCCTTAACAATGCTACTCCCTGAGAACAAATGAATTCAAAAGATCACAGGGAGCAGGAACACTGCGGCAGCACGCTGGGTAAATGACAGGGTGTCATCGTCTTCTAACGTCCTCTGGAGACTTATCTACACTTAAAAGGTGCCTGCCGGGGCTGTGCACGGAGCAGCCTCTCCCACAGACAGCTCCACCACAGAAATGCCTCTGCAGATTATCCTCCTTTGGTAGGCAAGCTGAACAGTACCGGTGCAGGCAGCTCTGCCTCTGCGCCACACTTGGACTGGGTTAGTTCTAGCAGAAAAACACTGCAGAATAAATAACTTGGCCCTAAGAAATTTTATCTACAGAACTTGTTGGTGTAAACCCGGACCCTCCCGAAGGCGGGCAGCGTCAGTGCTCTGTCAAAGATCACTCCCAATGCAAGTGTTAGTCAACCACTGAACTTAAAACATTTCAAGGCAACATTCCAAACAGTGTTTATATACAAAATCCCATTTGCTCAGCGTTCCCTTCCTGGCCTTGTGCAACGTGTCATTTTACCAGTTCTCCAGCCAGAGAGCCATATGCAGGCTCGCACCAAAATAATTGCAGCAGTTTTAAAATTCTGGCCTCGTGTTACAGAGCACACACCTTGAAGAAAAATCCATTTTAGTATCCCAGAGCTATTCCAGTGGTTCCAGCACATTTTTATTCTGCAGCTGCCTAGGCACACAGCAGGCCAGAGGTCACCCAGCCCGGCCGAGTGCTCCCGGTAGGATCCAAACTGTGCCCCTCGGGAGAAACTTACGTGTAAATACTTATGTTTAAAACCCCTCAGTGTAAGGGATCCCTGTCCTGCCCCCATTGTGCCCCTAAGTGG
>NW_008238831.1:269949-274951 GCF_000691975.1 Corvus brachyrhynchos | reverse complement strand
CGTGCTCTGCTCCCAGGGAACAGGGACAGGAGGAGAGGGAACGGCCTCAGGCTGGGCCAGGGGAGGCTCAGGGTGGACAGAGCAGGAATTTCCCCATGGAAAGGGTGGTCAGGCCTTGGCAGGGGCAGGTTTGGAGTGCCCATCCCTGGAGGTGTCCAGGGAAGGCCTGGAGGTGGCACTCGGTGCTCTGGGCTGGGGACAAGGTGGGGATACCTGGGATGGGTGCTGGGGGTCAGGAGGGAATGCTGGCCTTGCACATCACATCATCCCTGCTGCAGGCTACTTCATCACCTCCTTTATTTTTCACAGGTGTTGAGGAAGGTAGTGAGGTTTCAGGTAAATTCAAGGGTGTAAATTCTCAGCCTTGGCACCCCTGGCTGATGCTGAAATGAGGTGAGAAAGTCAGAGAAGGCACAGGGAATGCCGGGTTGCCACAGGTGTGAGCTCACTGGTCCCTTCACCTTGTTCACTCATTCTGCTGATTAAAATCCTGCCAGAGCATTTCCCACTCCTCTCCCGACTGCGACTGAGTGATGGCATTGCAGAAATGATGGAAAATCAACAGCCACGAGCTGTGCAGCCCTCCCTGGCAAGGGCTGGGCTGTGGCTGAGGAACAGGCCATGGGATCCTCTGCACAGCAGCCAAAACCACCCTGCCAGCCCCAAAATTAAACCTGCAATGCATAATTATCCTGTGAAAGATGCTCAGTGACAGCAGGGGGACCTGTCCCTGGGCCAGTGTCCCCATGGCTCCACGCACCTGTGTTCTGTGTTTCACTGCTGGCACCCACAGAGGTCCTGGAGGCAGGAGATTGACTGTAAGCAAATCTCAGCTCTCCTTGCCAGTAATTGAATATTTTCAGTCTTTCCAGGTTGGTTGTAAACATCTCAAAAACATAATCTGGAATCAAATCCCTCAAAGCCCATCAGGAGTGCACCAGAGCTTTATTGATGTTTATGATTTTTGTTGGGGCTTATGGTCTCTCAGGCAGCTACGTGATTGCTGGCTGGGTGTAACTCCTGGCCTTTGGATGGGTGAAAGCACTGCTGTACTCCAGCCTCTGCCTTCTTTTGGGCTCTGGGTCCTCTCTGCTCCTGGAGCAGCATTGCCACAGCTCAGGACATGGCACCGGCTCTGCCCAAACCCTCACCAGTGGGGCAGGTGAGCTGGATCCAGCTCTACCCGTTCTTTCTGCCAGGTGGAACAGCACTAAGGGGATGATCCCCCACCTCTCTGAAGCCAGGTGATCCCCCCTCTTTCAGGCACAGCAATAAAACCCCTCCAGACACCAAGCCCAAGGCTGACAGCCAGGCGGGACTGGTCTCTTTGCTTGCAGCCCAGGAGCAAAATGTCAGCTGGGATACTGGGAAGAGGATTTTCTCCCTGGTTGTCTCAGGGTGCTGGCACAGCAGCCACCAGGCAGTTTGGGAAGCCTCACTGAGATGCTCAGTCCATCCAGAGAGGAGCACTGCTGCATCCCTGGGCAATCCCAGCTGAATCCCACATCTGAAACCACTCCCACATCAAAGAGATAGGAAAATAAACTCTGCATGTACGCCTTCTGCATCTCGAGTTCCTCTCTTTGGTCTAATGGGGTGGACGGCTTTTTCCAAAGGTATTAGGGAAGATGGGTGTGTGAGAGAGTAATTTGGGACTGGGAGTAATTTTTCATCAGTATACTTAAAGACAATCACAGCACTAGGAGGGAGGCCTAATTGTGGAGTTGTGTAATTAGCTTTTATGTCACTGCAATTATTCTGTTGGCTACATATAAAGAACATGGGAAAATGCAGCACTTAATTTTAAATCAAGACTTGATTCTCTTTTAGTAGGTAATTGATGTTGATCACATCACTTAGCAGCGACTATAAAATGTGCTATTTAGATTGTAAAAGGACGGAGAAAAGGACTAAGCAGATAGGTAATTGATGAATCACGGGCCGCCTTGGTGGGAGGCAGCAGGAAGCCTTCAGCTGGCTCTGTTGGCAGCTGCTCCTGGGCTTCGTTAGTCCCCAGGGCGTTAACGAGCACAGAGCCCCTCTCCCGGTCCCACAGCACCGCTCTGTCCTGGACCACAGTGACAACAGGGCAACTGCACTTCATGAATTGATCCCTCCTGGTTAAACCCCGTCTTTTAAGGAATTCAGATTTTCTTCAGGAAAAGGTGTGTGGGTTTGTGCCCAGGACTGCCACATGCTCATCTGGAGCCACCAGGCTCCTCTCCTCAAGGCTGTCTGGCTTCTCCAGTAGTTCAGTTGTGGCAATGTGTCCCAAATTTGGTCACGAATTAAATTACATGACTGATGCTAAACACCCCCAGACACATAAGTGGACATTTAAGTCCAAAAGCAAAATTAAGTGACAAGGTGCCATCGCTGCGAAGCCTCACAGTGCTGCCCCTTGACAGGTAACTCTTAGTTTTTTAGTGATTTTTTCATACTAAAAGTGCCTGCAGGTAGTTTTGGTTGGAGGCAGACCCAGAGAAAAGCCATGGATGCTGTTTAACACAGCAAGGCAGAGACATTCAGAGGGTTCAGTTGCCCTTTTCCCTCTGGAAGGATGCCAGGACCAGCACGAGAGGTGTCTCTCCTGGATATGAAGCAGACTCCACAGGCTGCAGGAGACTCCTGAGGTCACATTTCCAGGTGGCAGGTCCAGGCTTTGCACTCCCCATTTGCAGCAAAATAGATGGATTTGTGGCCAGAAACACTTTTCCTCTCAACCTTTTTTGTTGTGCTGTAGCAAAATATGAGATGGAATTTGGGCTCCAGCGGGTGTAATTGTTGAACAGCCTGCCCCAGCCAGCCTCACCGCTGCTGGAGAGCTGCCCACGGCCACTTTCCACGCTGGCACAATGAAATGCATTTTTACAGCCCAAGAAGTGAGTCATGACCCAGCCCGAGTTCAGACCAGAGGGTTTTTGCAGTACATGTGACTCCAGAGAGGCCAGAGGGGAACCCTGGGCTTGAGATAGGATGGCACCACAGCTGTGGAGTTACCCCAGTCCCTTTCAGAAATGCTTTTCCTCGCCCATTTTGTGTGCTGGGAGATGAAGGCTATTGCAGGACCTGTTCTGCCATGTCAGCATCAGCCACTCCAGGATTGCCACAACGATCAGATGGCTCCAACTTGCAGCCTCTTATCACCACCAGCACAAATCCTATTTCATTCACTGCCAAAAAAATTACTCTTGCAAGGGCTTTTGCCATCAGTCCCTTGGGGGCTCCGGAGTGGTAAGCAGGATTCAATGAGCCCAGGGGCCATCCCTGCTCTTGGAAGGGCTGTGCCAGCAGGGGTGAAGCACGAGGTTTACGGGTGAGCTGCTGCCCGTGCAGCCGTGGCACAGCTCGGGGCCAGGATCCCGCTGAGTGACAACCCCTGATGGTTCTTCTCCCACTGGGCCGTATCCACGGGACAGCTCTGCCCTCGTGGGACTTCAGCTGCAGGACAGAGGGAGGGCTGTGCCTGGATCGAGAGGCGGCGGTGCCAGGTGACTGCAGCGTTTCATTCCGGGTTATTAACGGCACCGTTCATCACCACCAAGTGCTTTGCCCCCCGCAGCTTCCCCCGCTCGCTCCTGCCTGATACCGGCCTTGGATTAAATTAGCAAAAGTGACACAGTGATCAATTCCCAGCGCTTTGCTCCGGAGCCAGGCACAAATGAGTGGGAAGCAGGGAGGAGAATAAAGCCTCTAGTGAGAGCTCAGGGACCTGTAGGTACAGAAGGGCTGTGAAGGGAACCTCAAGTTTTCAGTGCCACCAGCTCAGCTGTGACCAGGCAGGGACAGCAACCCCACGGACCCTTTCTAGAAGCCGTCACCCCAAATGACCTGGGCAGGGGCCTTTATGGGTGCCCAAGCAGGGACTTGGGTGAAAAATAAAGTCACCAGCATAGAGGGCCATGCAGGCAGCAAGGGGACAGTTCAATCCCCTGCCTCCTCCCTATGGAACAGACCCTGGTCACAGACACAGAGTCCTGGTTATTCCTCAGCAGAACCAGACTCCCTTGGCCTGGGGGCAGTCAGTCCCTCCCAGGGCTGAAGGATTCAGATCTGGAAAAGCCCATGGGCAGCACCCATCCCTGCCTCTCTGGACTCACATCTCGGCTGCCACCTCCTCTTCGCTGTATTTGAAGCACCTCCACATCACAGCACATGTGGGCTCAGGAGCAAGGGCAGGGACAATTAATAAAACACCTCCCCAGAGGTGGAAACAAGGAGACCATCCATCTCAGCAGTGTTGTATCATTAAGGGACAGGGGATGGTTTTGAGCCATTATTCCCTGCAAAAACGGGCTTTAAATCATCATCCATCACCAACACCCAGCACTGGATGTTCTGAAGGTGTCTGGCAAAGCCCTTGTGGCTCCTTTCCACCATGGCACGGGTGACCACAGTCATAAGTATCTCCATCACCTGGAGATACTTATGGAGCCTCCACATCCACACTCTGCTGCTGCTCCTGGTACCAGCGTCCGGGAAGAAATCAGCCCTGTAAAATATCAACAAGACCAAACATGCTGCTTTGGGGTCTCAGGTCCATCTCCCTGGGGTGGGATCACAGGAGGGCAGGGCTCCCCAGCTGCCCCACCCCTCCTGGGGTGGCAGGATGTTATGGAGCAGCAGTGCAGTAATTGAAAGCCTTTTTCCTTCTGGAAGCCCTTGAGGCTGCCAGTCTCTCAGCTGAGCTGGCGCTTGCCAACACTTTTTCATTTCTTCTCTGTTTCATCTAAACTTTCCATTGGGTTCCTCATCCATCTGAGCTGCAATGATAAATGCGGAAATAAAGTGGCATTTACAGCCCCTCTCCTGGGTCGGTTTTGTGTATAAACAAGCTGTGCTCACAGCATCCTCCTCTCCACAGCGCTGGCTCAGGAGCAGCAGGGTCTGCCCAGGACTCAGCGGGGTGAAGGCTTTGGGGAAAATGAGTGTCAGCCACATCCCTGGGTCACTGTGGGGAGAAAACAGCAGCAAAAGGGATGGGGCAAGCAAGGCCCACAGG
>NW_008238831.1:261787-269926 GCF_000691975.1 Corvus brachyrhynchos | reverse complement strand
CAGCAGCTGAAGAGCTCATTGTGTGAAGCATGAAGAAAGGCTTTAATTTGCACAGAATCTCTTAATCCATTAATCACAGGGACATTTGTGTATGAAAACCTCCCTCTCGCTTAATACTCTCTCAGGTTTGTCCAAGAAGGCAATAACTGTTTGGCAGGGGAGTGGGAGGAGTGAGGTGGGACAGGCTGAAGCCATGGGCTTGTTTCCAGGGAGGGAAGATCAGCCCTTAACAGCGTGGAGCCAGCACGGGGATGAGCAGCGATGAAAAGCACTGGACACAGCAGCCCAGGAGCCACAGTGGGCACTGGGGACGCTGCCTTCATGAAGGAGGGTGCCCCAGGGCCTCTTGGCTCTCTGGAGTTTGCCTGCAAAGGCTGGACAAACCTGCCTGGGTGCCTGGAACAGAGGGTTTGGGGGTTTAAGAGCAGACTCTGACATCTTCCCTTCACCTCCACCACAGTCCCTTCCTCTCCATTCACACTGCTCCAGCGTTCCTTCCCTTGCCCCCAGAGAGCTGGGGGGGGTGAGGATCATCCTGAATGCAGAGGGAAGCACTGGCAGCATAGCATGCTAGGGCATGGACTGATCCACCCCCTGATCCTCACCTAATGCTTTTCTCAGCCTTAACCTGTTCTGCTTCAATCCCAGGTGCTTTCCCAGCAACGCCAGCATTGCACCAGACCAGCCAAAGTCTCCTCGTGTCCCATGATGGTCCCACAGACCTCAGACTTTCCTGTCAGCCACCAGGTGAACAAAATATCTACAAACCCAGCTGCCTTCCTGGAGCTGCTACCTGTGTTCCTCAAGGGAGAAAAATAGGAAAAATTAGTATGCAGCTTCTTCCTCGAGAAATCAATGCGATCTCAACTCACTGTGAAGTTCCCTGACTGTTAGAGATGCTGCACTGGTAAAAACTAACCCTCAGAGGAGAAAGGGTGGGGAAAAAAAGGAAAGAAAAATAAATTCCAGTGACTAGACAAGTCTAAAATGTTGCAGAGGGCTAAACTGCCAGGGCTGGGGCTTGTTTGGAAGTCCCAGAGCAGAGAGGGCTGCACAGTCCAGCTGTTTATCACCCCGCCAAGAATCAGCTGTAATTGTTAATTCTAATTAGAGCTGTTGGGAAAAAATGTAATCAAGAGTTTCCATTAGAAAAAAAAAATAAGACATTTCATCTAAATTAAAAATTTTGGTTTTTAAGAAAGAGGGTAAACGTTGAAAATTTTGTAACAACTCATTTCAGCATTTTGAAGATGAAAAGAGACGTATTTTTGCTGTGAAATGCATCATCAATTCAAATGTGTTTTATCTTACAGTCTGAAGAGCAAAAAATAGTCTTCAAATCAAAGCAAAAATGGTATTTTAGGCATTTTCTTTTAAAAAGCCTATCTGGGGGTTTCTGTCCTAATTAAGAATGATTTTTTTTTTTTTTCCGTTTTCCTAATGGAATAAGCTGTTCCTAGTTAGCTCTGCTCTAAAACGCTGGGTTGGTGCTTTTCTTGACCCATCTTGTCCCCAGCACCTGACCCCAGGGCTGTGCTCACACCACCCCGCTCTGGGTGTTAGCACTGCCTAAAATCCCAGAGATTTGAGTCAGGCTTTATAAAACTCACAGAATTAAAGCCAATTCCTTGCTGCCAAGAGACCTGGTGGGGCACTGGAAGGACACAGGTGTGTTTGGCGGGCCTTGTGCAGGACTGAATTCCTAAGGGGAGCAGGTAGTGGTGCCCACACTCGGGGCAAGGCAGCTGCAACACCCCTTGTATGTTTGACCCTGTGGCTTGATGCCATGGGGTTGCCACAGATCCCAGTAGCGGTTTGCATCCTAGGGGATCCTCTCCACAGGACTAGCAGGCCACATTTATCACGCTGAGAAAGTGGTTTAGGATCTGTAAGATGAACAGCAGAGCTTGTGGTTTGTGATCTGTCTTCTGGGTGGGAGTACTAAAGGAGGGAGAGGACAGAAAAAATGGGAGTTAAATAGGAGCTGGGAGCAGAAAGGGACAGCAGGGAAGGAGACTGGGCCAGGGAGAAGCTCAGCCAGGGAGGAAAGGAGGGTGGAAGAGGAGGGGAGCAAAGCTCAAGGGCTCTGCCAGAGATGAAATGGGAAAAGAAATTGCTGTGCAGCAGTTTCAGCCCAGAACAGAGGGAGCTGCATGGGCTCCTCGAGCTGCCCAAGTGCATTTTGAACAACAAAAAGACCAGGCTCTGACAGGGACAGGAGACTCGGGCGGGTGTGGAAGGAGGGAAGTGGGGAGAGGGCCTGCAGGCCTGGGGGAGGCAGGGTCCCACAGCAGGGTCCCAGCAGGCAGGGCATGCTCCTGCCCAGCCACATCCCGAGTGGCACTGCTCTTGCTGCTGGTGCAGCCACCCCTCTGGCAGATTGATTGGGGGTTATGTAACCTTTTCTGACTGCTCTATCCTCCAGACCAAGCAAGGTTGCTCTCCAGCTCCATGAAGGGAACAGGCTGAGCAGCCTTTTCTTGAGCTGCCCAGAGGGACACATCCAGCCTCAGCCTCCGAGACAGCTGAGCAGCAGATCCTGCCCCGCTGCCATCCCTGGGGAGCTGTGCTGGCAGAGCGGTCACCCAGGACATGGCACGTACCAAGCCCCGGTGGGAGGCTGCAGGCCCTTGGCTAGGGAAGGAGATGGTTGGATCATGGGTTCTTCTTGCAGGGAGCAACTGGTGGATGAAGCCTGGAGCACCCACTCACATGTGGGAGCAGCAAGCCTCGTGTTATCCCAGCCCTGCGCCTTCGTCTCCTGACATAGCCACGGAATAGCGCAGCAGGACAGCAGCTCCCACTGGCACCCAGGGAGGGTCACAGAGGAGCAGGCTGATGTGCAGGTGAACAGGGCGTGTACTCACTCTCTTACAACAAAATGGTGAGTCCAGCAGAGCAGGACGGGTCAGCAGTTCCCTAAGGGAAGGGGAGCCAAGATGACCTCAGCAGAGATACTGTCCCCACCAGCAGGCAGAGTCCCGCCAGGTCTGAGCACAGCCAGGTGCTGGTCACAGGGTCACCATCTCAGGTGCAGCTTGCAGTGGCCCCAGTCCAGAGCCCAGACGACCCAGGAGCCAGAGATGAGCCAAGGACAGGGCTGGAGGCACAGCTACAAAATGGATCCAAAGTTAATCTGGGAAATACAGCCAGAGGCATGGCTACAATGTGTGTCTGAGGGTCCTTCCAGGAGCCAAGGGTCTGACCAGGAGCAAGGTGCTCCTGCAGCATCCCTCACAGGAGGAGGGAAGTTCCAGGGCTGAGCTTCAGTGGGGCTCCTGTCCTGTAGGTGGGGGGTGTCAGTGATCTGGAAGCTCCTTACACTGAGCCCTGGCTGTTGGCTGCAGGTTGTGCTGTGGGTGGGCAGGGGGCTCTGGGCAGGCCCTGTCCCCACGAGGGCACGGGGGACACAAAAGGGATAACACACTGCACCAGGGCTTTATGCTCCTAACTCAAAATAAGCTTTCTTTTAAAAATTTATCTAAGAAGAATGATTTTTCTCTTTTTTTTGTTATTATTTTGAAGTTATAAATCATTGAAAGACTTCTCACTACTCTCCCAAATCATTCTCAGGCGAAGAAAAGGCAGTTCTACCTTCGTCAGTGCTTTGTAACAAAATGAGTCAGATTCATTTCGCTCATGATTCGCCTTTGGCTCCCTTTGTCCATGTCTTAAACTACTTCATGGCTTGGTCTGATTAGCAGTGTCTCCTCGGGGGCAGAGGAGGTCCTGCAAGAGCTGGAGGTGGTGCAGGTCAAGATTAAAGTGCTCTGCATGCCATTCACTGTCAAAACTATAACTGGCTTAACTCAGTGCAATTAGATGGCTCAGAGGTTAGGGAGTAACGGCAGCAGCGTTTCAATGCAGGTGATTAAAGCACAGCCCTGGCATTAAGGGATGTGATTAAAAGGCGGTGCTGGGGCTGAGACCTGGCAGCGGAGCTCAGCAGGCAGGGTTAAATCCACAGCTTCTTCTGGGGTTGGACACCCCAGGGTCTGGAAAAGATCTCCAAGTATCAGCTGAGCCAGCTCAGCTTTTAGGTCTGGAATGCCATCTTGTGATGGCAGTGGGGAAGTGGAAATGGCCCCTCTGTGGAGTCAGAGGACATCATGGAATTACAGAATGAGTTCCGTTAGAAGAGACCATAAAAATAATTTTATTCCTCTCCTTGCCATGGGCAGGGACCCCTTCCACTGTCCCAGGTTGCTCCAAGCCCCAGTGTCCAGCCTGGCCTTGGGCACTGCCAGGGATCCAGGGGCAGCCACAGCTGCTCTGGGCACCCTGTGCCAGGGCCTGCCCACCCTCCCAGGGAACAATTCCTTCCCAATATCCCATCCAGCCCTGCCCTCTGGCACTGGGAAGCCATTCCCTGTGTCCTGGCACTGCATCCCTTGGAAATTGTCTCTCTCCATCTTTTTTGGTAGTGGAAGGCCACAATTTGGTCACCCCAAAGCTTCTCTTCTCCAGGCTGAACAATCCCAATTCTCTCAGCCTTTCCTCTGATCATCTGCCCCATGCCTCTGATCATCCTGGTGCTTCCTTTGAACTCACTCCAATAGGTCAATGTCCACCTTGGATGTGATGAGTGCCTCTGGTTTGGATGGACAGGAAGCCCATCACACTCCAGCACAAGTCAGGGGCTAAGAGAAAATCTGCCTCCAATTGAAAAGTCCCGGGCTATTCTTGCTTGGAGAGAGTGCAAATGGTTCATTCCATCAACATTTCTCTCTCTAGGTGGATTATGTGGCTATGAAAGCAGTTTATTCCAGGCTGAAGAATCTGACCTATGTCTCTCCTTGGGTGCTGAGGGAATTTCCTTCTCAGAACAGAGGG
This sequence comes from Corvus brachyrhynchos, assembly GCF_000691975.1. NCBI lineage: Eukaryota > Metazoa > Chordata > Aves > Passeriformes > Corvidae > Corvus > Corvus brachyrhynchos. The sequence goes on along the minus strand of NW_008238831.1, from coordinate 265,093 downwards.
ACAGAGTCCCACCTATGCCAATAGCTGCAGGGGAAGGACCTCTGGCTCAAGGTGCCATATCCAAGCAGTAAAGGTACTTTTCTTCCTGGATTGAAGCTGGGGAATTCAGCAAGATCACCTCAGCTGTGAGCATCCACACCAACCTCAATGCTGAGACGCACACGTAGGGTCATGGAGAGCCCGTGCAGGAAACACAGGATCTGTGGAGCTGGGAAAACTGAACTCAAGCACCAGCTCACGGGAAGCAGATGGCCAGTGAGCTGCCTCTCTGCTTGCCCCTGATGTGTCCCACTTCAGGCACACGAGGCAGAAGTGTCAGCTCAGAAACAGCTGCCAGCAGCAAAAAATCCAGCCCTGAAATATGCAGAAAAAAAGTTGTGGTGCTGCCAAGTGCCTCGCTGGGAGAAGCACAATTCCACAACTTCCCTGGCCTCCACTGGATTCCTTAACATCAGCTCAGTGCTCTGTGTATCCATGTCCAGGCACAGCAGTGTAACTGTGACCTCCCTCACTTAGGATCCATTCAAAGGAAGTTTTTCTCTGGGCTTTGTGCTCCAGTGAGACATTTCCAGGCCTTTCCAGAAAGCCTGGCATCCCTCCCCCATGATCTTCATGTGCTTATGCTCCCAGAGCTTAGGGACGAGCTCAGCTGGAGCTGTGTCTTGCCTCAGGCAATCATCCACTTCAGCTCTGTCTTCTTCAAATGCTTCATGGTCTATTTTCAGCCCAAGGCAGGCAGCTATTCTTCCTGGATGTGGGGTGCTCCTCCCTGGCTCAGCCTGATCCTGCCTCATCCCAGGCAGCTCTGGGCTTGTTGTGCCCAGGGCACGGCTGCATGCAGGGAGAGAGGCTGGTGCTGAGCAGCAGGAGGAGTTCAGTGCTTCCCCTGTCGGTGATGAACCTGCTGAGGAACAGGTTTGCCAGCTATGCCCAGTGCAGCACAGGAAAAGCTGTCTGGTGGAGGGACAGGTAAGAGCAGACACAGAGCACTTCAGGCTCTTGTTCCTGGAGCTCTCACTGCCCATGGCCAAGGGCACGTGCCCACAGACAGGAATGGATGATGGCTCTGCCAAGACCCTAAGCCACAGCTTCAGTTTGGAAGCTGTTTATTTCATTAGTGCAGCATGGGGCCCAAATGAATATGATTTGTCTCTTTTAATAAGACATTTTTAGATACTTCAAATGCATCCTGAATGCCAAATACCAGAACTCAGCAACTCTCAGTGCCAGGACCAGCCTCTCACTTCCCAGCAGATTCCCTCTGTGTGCACAGCTTTTCCTCTGCTTGCTGGCCTCGGAGGGGGGCTCAAACAAAGGCCTGCACATCATTTGTGAACTTTGGGTGAAAAGTGTCAAACCAAATGAAACACAGTGGTTCTGCCATGGGAGTGAAGCCCTTTTCTGTCACAGGAATGTGCTCTCTGCATCAGCTGCAGCCAATCCCTGTTGTTCATCTTGGCTTGGTGGCAACTAAACAGATCCTCCTTTTCTCCTGCAAGTGTTCTGGCGGGGGCTGAAGGGACTGAGATGCTTTGTTCCAAGCCAGATTAGAGATATGAGTTACTACAAAACAAAAGCCCAGCCAGCATTCAGGAGAGCTCCTCTAGTCTTGACACAGCCTCCCCTGAGCTCCCTGCATCCCAGCACAGTCATGCAGCTTGTGCTCAAAGCAACTCAACAGGTTCAAGAAGCCTGGGTAACCCCTGTTGAGTGAATGCTCAGTTACAGCATAAAGGAGGAATCACATCTGAGTGATTTTGTTCCCATAAAGTAGCAGGATGGGTTAAACCAGGACACGAGCACTGTCTGTTGGCACAGTGCATCCATTCAAGAGATTTGCACTGGCATGGAGCTGTAATGCTTCAAAATACGTGTGCTACAAGCCTGGGATGGGACATCTCCCCCCTGTAGGCGATGTCTGCAGCTCCTGTGGCAGCAAGAGAGATCCTTTACTGTCACCTTAGCCCCGAGCACACCCATGCCCAGGGCTCACTGCCTGCCCTATGTCACCACTCACCTCCAGCTCTGGCACTGCAGGGTTGGTACTGTGATCCTTCCATACTGATCAGATTTTGGCTCAACACCATTTAGCCACACCATCAGTCAGTGGAGAAAAAGACAGAGTAGTACTGTGGGAAGAGGAAGAAAATTCGGTGAATCTATGGAAGAAAAGATTTGTGGATGTACATCATCATTTACCGTGGTGGGCACCTCCAGGCCCACAGCCAAGCAGGTTCAGGCTCTGGTGAAAAGAACTTTTGTCCCCTCGGTGTCTGTCCTGGCTGGGGACCGTGATGATGACACGTTGCAGGTGTTTGTACCCGCACTGCACTATGAGTGACACCAGCCTTGCTTGGCTCCCACACAGCAGAGATGGGGCAGCCATGGCCTCAACACTGCCTTTTCCTCTTTTAGGAGATTTAGCACTCTTTGAGGTGCTGCACCCAGGTCAGGGCAATCCCAGGCATGAGCACAGACTGGGAGAAGAGCTCATTGACCAGCAGAGAAGGACTTGGAGGTTCTCGTGGATGAAAAGCTGGACATGAACCAACAATGTGCAGCGGCAGCCCAGAAACCCCCATGTGCGGGGCTGCACAGAGGAGTGGGCAGCAGGTGAGGGAGGGGATTGTCCCCCTCTACTTTGCCCTTGTGAGACCCCCCTGCAGAGCTGCTCCAGCCCTTGGGGCCCAGCATCAGAAGGACCTGGGGCTATCGGAGCGAGTCCAGAGGAGGGCACACAGAGGCTCTGAGGGCTGGAGCCCCTCTGCTCTGGAGCCAGGCTGGGAGAGCTGGGGGTGCTGACCTGGAGAGGAGAAGGCTCCAGGGAGAGCTCAGAACCCCTTCCAGGGCCTAAAGGGGCTCCAGGAGAGCTGGAGAGGGACTGGGGACAAGGCATGGAGGGCCAGGACACAGGGAATGGCTTCCCAGTGCCAGAGGGCAGGGATGGATGGGATATTGGGAAGGAATTCCTCCCTGGGAGGGTGGGCAGGCCCTGGCACAGGGTGCCCAGAGCAGCTGTCGCTGCCCCTGGATCCCTGGCAGTGCCCCAGGCCAGGTTGGACATTGGGGCTTGGAGCAGCCTGGGACGGTGGGAGGTGTCCCTGCCATGGCAGGGGGTGGAACGAGATGATCTCTAAAACCCCTCCCAGCCCAAAGCGCTCTGTGACTGATTACCGAGGAGTTTTCCCCGCCCCGGGGGAGCGGCCGAAGCGAGCGGGGCGGTGCCTGTGGAATGACCCCGGCAGCGCCGGGGGGCTCGGTCCTTCTCTGCCTCCGCCGCCGTGAGGAGGAGGAGCGGGTGGGGGC
>NW_008238831.1:257451-261770 GCF_000691975.1 Corvus brachyrhynchos | reverse complement strand
CGCCATGAGGGGCCGCCGCCATGAGGTGAGGGGGACAGGGGAGGGGTGGCGGCGGCAATGGGGCTGCAGACCGGGGCTCCGGCGACGGAAAGCACCACCTGAAATACTCCCATTTTTTTTATTTACTTGTTTCTGCAGCCCGCGGTGCCCCGGGACTGGGGGTGTTGCTCGGCTGTGCCGTTCAGCACTAATTCCTCAACCTTTTGCTCGGTTTGCTGCCTTTTTTTTCCTCTCCCACAAGCCAGGCCGCTGCTGTTGAGCTTTATGAATACAGATTGAATTAATGGATTATTTGCGATATTTCTGCTGCCCTCTCTGTAGGTCTTCAGGCGATGGGGGGGATCGAGGTGACCCGGAGCTGTGGGTGGCCGGGAGCCGCCCGAAGGAGCAGCCCTGAGGGGACCCGACACCGCCGTGTGCGAAACCCCCGAGCCGTGCTGTGCTGGGACAGCCAAACGAGGCATCCCCCAAACGAGGCATCGCCGGGAGGGCACTGGAGCCTGCGGAGAGGAGATGGGAAGGGACAGCCTGCCTGAGAGGCACAGCAAAAGCTCTGGAGCAACCTGGGTGAGGTGTGACCATGAGCCAACCAGGGGAAATGAGCAAAAATGTTTGTTTTGCTGTCTTAAATTAACTGAAAGGCCTCTGCTGGCTCCTGTGTTAGCCTCAGGTCCTCGGGGTGGAAACAATATGGTTTATCCAGGGATAGGTTTAGCTTATCTGTTCCTCTTGCTGGATGAAGCCTTGGTGAGAGGAGGCATCACTAGAAAGATGATCACTAGAAGATCACGTTTTTCTGCCCTGTAAAGCCCCCAGTTTTGTTTTCTTTCTCCCAGCAGTAGTCAGCTGCCCGTGGCTGCTCGGTGCCTGTGCCAGTGTTATGCTGCTGGGAGAGAAAGGTGCTGCCGAGTCCTCCTGGCACCAGTGGGGCCGTCCTGGCGCTCGGTGGTGCCAGGTTTTGGCAGCGCTCTGCATGCCCGAGAGTGGAGTAACTCCTGCCCGTGGAGTTAGAGCCTAGATTGGATGCAGACAACACACATAAAATGAAAAAATCTGCTGCAGATATTTTCATGTGCATCTTTCACATAAAAATGGATATTATCTAATTAACTGGTCAGTGCTACAGGTTGAATAGGGGACCTCCTTTTAACTGTCTTTACTGGGTTTTTATTGCAGGCAAGTGGTTGGCGTGGGGCTTGCTGGAGCAGCAGGAGTGGTCAGGAGAAAAGCTGTCGATGCTGCTTTGAAGATCCTTGTTTGAAAGGTATTGGGAAGATGGAAACCTGGAGCCCACAGTTTAAACAGGGCAGCTGGAGAAGGACTTGTTTCCAGGATCTGGCTGTAGGAATTGGAAACACCAAAGGTGGTTTGGGGGGCAAGGTATAACAAGAATTACATGTACAATTTATTGTTAATGTCCTCTCACTGCTTGTTTAAAATACATTTTTGTATGACCTCAATTAAACATTTATATTTAAGCTTGCTCAGTTTCTTTTTCATTATCTTACAAGGCTGTTGGGTGCAGCAGGATTTGAGTGGTGTTGAATTCTTGTGGGAGACTGGAGTGAGTGAGGCACCAGCTCTCATCCCTGGGCCTGGGGGGAACTGAGCCCACAAAAGGTTGGAAAAGGCTAATGAATATGTAAAATACATCTAAACTGGTGGGGAGGGGCAAGATGACCCTCAGGGATTCAGACAACAGTGGTGTTTAAATGCAAAAGTGGGAACAAAAGGAGTGTTTTGCTCTCCAAGATGAGATTTAGATCCCTTTGGATTCTGTGCAGTCTTCTTGGGACCCCTGTGCTTGTGAAATAATCCAAACTCCATAAATGTACCTGACACTGCTTGTTTAGCCATGAGCCCTTCTGCCACCTGAATATCCTGAGCTTTGAATGCAGAGTTTTTATACAGCACGTGGAAATACTTGTTAAAATACTCAACGTTATCGGGAGAAAGTCTTTTCCTGGTTGAAGCCTATGAGTTTCTCTGTTTCTGTAGGAACAAATCCTACCTGCAAAACTAATCAAGGGTTTCCCTGTGCATTTATGTTGTGCCCAGCAATCTTCCTCTTTCCCAGATGAGTGCCACGGGGCTGGGTGCCTGTTGCCCTCATGGTGGGGGGTCCTGCTGGCAGCCAAGGAACACTCACTGTGTAAGGCGGCTCTGCTGCTGGACCAGGTATTTCCAAAAGCGGCTCTGTCAGCCACATAAAGCATGTGCCATATGGACAACAAATACAAGTTGTCAGGCTTATTTCCTCAAAAAAAGGTCTCTGCAACAAAGCTCTATGACACTTACCTCAGGGCTGAACCCAAGACTCAGAAAAGGCAGGACAGGGAAGAAAGTCTGTTGGCAGTGGCAATTCTCCCCTCAGAGCGGCTCTGCTCAGTGAATGCCTCACCATGAGAGCTCTGCTGAGGCCCTGCAGCTCAGCGTCTCATTTTTTTTCCCAAATCACAGAATTCCAGAATGGCTTGGGTTGCAAGGGACCTTAAAATTTCATCCCATCCCACCCCCTGCCACGGGCAGGGACACCTCCCACTGTCCCAGGCTGCTCCAAGCCCCAGTGTCCAGCCTGGCCTTGGGCACTGCCAGGGATCCAGGGGCAGCCCCAGCTGCTCTGGGCACCCTGTGCCAGGGTCTCACCATCTTCACAGCTAAGAATTTTTTCCCATTATCCCATCCATGTCCTGTCCCTCCAGCCCTTGGAAATGGTCTCTCTCCAACTTTTCGGTAGCTCCTTCAGGCCCTGCAAGGCCCCAGTGAGGTCACCCCAAAGCTTCTCCTCTCCAGGCTCAACAATGCCAGCTCTCGCAGCCTTTCCTCCCAGCAGAGCTGCTCCATCCCTCGGATCATCCTGGAGCCTCCTCTGGCCTGGCTGCAGCAGCTCCAGGCCCTTCCTGTGCTGGGCCCCAGGGCTGGGGCAGCTCTGCAGCTGGGCTCTCACCTGAGGGGGCACAGGGGCAGAATCCCCCCTCCCCTGCTGCCCACGCTGGGGCTCAGCCCAGCGCAGGGGGGTTCTGGGTGCTGGGGCAGGTCCAGCTTCCAGCTTTGTGCACAACTGGAAAATAAAAAATAGGGATGTCCTAAAGTAGTCAGCACAAGCACAGGCTCGGGGGTCTGGAGCTCGGGGTGTCACCTCTGGCAGGAAGGGGACAGCCAGCACTGTGCAGCACAAAGGCGATCAATAAAGGTCAAAATGATTCACCTTGGCCCCACTTTGGTGCCTCGAGCGAAGGACAGCAAAGGGAATTGGGTGAGAACCCATGAAGTCCAAGACTGGCGGTGAAATAAAGCTGGGAAATGGAGCAGGACCTGCATTCACACTCGGGAAACGTCAGCATGATTTATGGTTCTGTTTAGGAGCACCATACATTTTGCAATCTATATTTGAGTTTTACCAGGCAAAAGTGGCTGGATTGCTTTACATTTGCTCTGGTTTTACTGCTCTGCAGCACCACAGCACTGGGGGATTGTTAACTGAGATTTATGAGCTTGTTTTTGAGCACTTAATTGTTTTTTACCCTGAGCTTGTTAAGAGCTGGATTTCTTGTGATTGTTCTCTGAGCACTTCCATATTATTTCAACATGTATAGTGTACCACTTCCATTTTTTAAAAATACCTTATGTGTTATTGTTTCATTGTGCTCTTCAGCCACATCTAGAGAAGAAAAATCAGCCTGTGATGAATTGTACAGGCAGATTTTTCCTTTCCCCTGGAGCTTTCCCTTAATTCACATACAAACCCTCGCCTTCGTAAAGCTGCTGGAACACAGCAGCTTCCAGGCTGATGGAGAGACTGGTTCTTTAGGCACAAAATTAAATAGGGAAGAAAGATGTTGACTATGAAAGAAAACCAAATAACGAATAGTACTTGCCGGGTTGCACGAGTACTTGGTGACAGCCCTGGGTGTCAGGCGGGCCGCAGCACAGGGACCGCTCCTCATCCAGCACCAGGTGGCAATGTGGGATCAGAGGAGCAGCACAGCCTCGCACATCGACCGCAGGGCCTTTCTACCAGAATCTTCTAACGAGTCTCACAGCCAGCGAGAGCCCAGTTTTGAATATTTTAGCCATGGTGACACCTGCGCTGTGCTGAGGAGAGCGGCCTTGGGCAGGGCGGGGCTGGGTGCCCGTGAGTGTGCCCTGGGACACAGGGAACGGCGCTGGGGAGCAGAGGATACTCTGGATATCCCGGACACCCCGGATATCCTGGACACCCTGGATACTCCGGATACCGTGGATACGCAGGACACACCCCGCAGCAGCGCTGCCGGCGGTGCAGCTCCCCGGCGGAGGCTGAGGGGAGACGCGAACCC
>NW_008238831.1:229447-256750 GCF_000691975.1 Corvus brachyrhynchos | reverse complement strand
CGCTTCCCGCAGCCTCGAGCTGCCCGAGCGCCCTGCCAGCGCTGCTGGCCCAGCCGCGGCCTCGCAGGCGGCGTTGTTCCTCCCTCCTTCCTTAACTCTCTGAAGGCCCTTAGAGTCAAAAACTGCTGGTTTTGATGTTTATCTGGCGTTAGGAGTTAATGAATTGAGCAACAAGATTCCTGACAGTGCAGCCAGCCGTTTGATTCCTCTTTCTACTCAGTTTCACTTTCTTATAATTCAGGCTGTGGTTACAAATCCAGCTGCGGGGTTTTTTTTTCTTCCTGTGGTGGATTGATAATGTTCAGTTTTTTTAATGTACGTACTCTTCTTCCAGAGTCAAAGTAACGAGATACAAAGTTCACCTATTCTGAAAACAAGCAGAAGTTGAAAAGAAGTGTCTGAGAGCCTGAAAAACTGCTTTGTTAAATGATAAATGAGGCATTTACGCTGTTGAAAGAAAGCTGAACCATCCCTCAGATTCCAAGTGTGTGGCTGTTTTTCTTTCCACGATGCAGACCTTTGGGAAAAAAGTATCTGATAGTGGTTCAAACTGCTGAAGGACCTTTATTCTTTTTACTCTGCATTAAATTCTTCAGAACCTTCTGAACTGTAGGTGGTCCTGACTTCCTGGAGTCAGATAAGTAGGGAGCAGCTCTGGTCAAAAGCGTGAGTTTCTTAAAGCAGTCTGTGTAGTTTTCATGGGGAGAAGAAAAGGGTGCATTTTCAGAAACTTCTTTACAAAGAATCTGTTGATCCAGTGATCTGATCTTTTCATACTTATAAAAAACATATTAATATATTTAAGTTTTCAACGTGCTAAAATGATAAATTGCTTTTTTTTAAATACAGTGGAACATACTAACATTTTTATTGTATTCCCAAGAAATTAGTGAGCTTCTGTCTTGAATTCTATAAAAAAAAACCTTCCCAAAATGATTCATTCCTGAATTCTGAGTGAGGATACTGGCACTCAGGCCTTGGACATGCTTGTGAGGTGATAAACCAGTGTTTGTACTTGTGCATTGTGCACTTGATGTTACATACATCTTGGAACTAAATGGTGGGGGAAAAAACCCCAGAGAAATTTCTAAATGTGTCCTTAAAATGTGAATATCCACATTCCTGAAGATAAAAACTGAAAATCAGTTAAAGAGGGGAGAAAGAAGAGTCGGTCTTTGGGGCTCCAGACTGAAGTTCCATACAACTGTTATATTATAGCCACCTGGTTTATTCAGGACTGATTTGGTGAGAAATTGGGAAATGCTGTGTGCTGCCTTTTGCTGGGACTTGCACATGTCTGCTGAGAAATTTGGTGAATACAAAGGTACTTTGTAATGTAATACTCGACAGGCTTCTGGGTGCCTCAGCAGATCTGGGGGAGAAGCTTTTGCAAGCAGAGTTGCAACGAAATTATTTCCATTCAGTTTGTTAATTTATGATTTGTTGTAGCCTCAGTGCTGGTTCCTTTCTTCATCAGCTCTCTGAGTCAACAAGTCTTGAAAACAAAAGCAAATACTTCATGATATTTCTGAACTAATTTAGTTTGTGAGTGCTTAAGTACCATATTGTGCAGTCAAAATTTCAACAAAAGGGGTTTTATTTTGAGCAGTGAACCAGTGAAACAGTTCCTTGATTTTTCTCTGCCTCTAGAATACTTCTTGCAGCCTTGTGCAGGAATTCAGCTGGGAAAGAACAGGATTTTATCCCAGCCCTGGACATGCCAGGAGACAGGCAGAAATTGAGTTTTCCAGATCAGAACACAGAACTGTTCTGTGTGGGGTTTTTGGTTTGTTTTTTTGGGCTTTTTTTTTTTTAAAGGTAAAATTTGGTGTGGGTTTGGATCATTTTCTCTATGACCTGTTTATAAAATATTGTGATATGTTCTGTGGTTGGAGTCAAAATTTTGGTGCCTGAGGGGCTGTTGGTCCCCACACCTGGTGGGAATGGAGGAGGACTGTACCCTCGTTGTGCGTGGACACACAGTTGTGTTACCAGAGCTTCCAGCTGAGATCCCACAGTGTTCCACGGAGACTGGTTTTGGCAGAGCCCCTCTGTTAATGGCTCCATGGAGCTTTTTGTAGCTGCAGGAATCTGTGTGTATATATCTTACTGGAGAGTGGGGGCTCTGAAGGTGTCAGAGTGGGCTTGAAAGCAGTAGAAGGAAATGGCTGGAAGCCATAGAGGTGATCATGTGTTTGTGACGTGGTTACCACAGTGACAGCAGTTACCTGTTGTTTCTGGGTGTTACTTCTTTCCCTTTCCAAAAATACATGGGTTTTGCCTTCTTTCTCTGCTGTTCCTTGGATTTTTTTTTCCCCCCACTTCTGTTCCTGTAAAGGAATAAATGCACTTTTTAAGTGCACTTCTTACAAAAGAGGGCTGGTTGAATATATTAAATTATATAATGAGCAGAAATAGGAAACCAGTCTCTTTTAGTGCTCCTTTCTGCATTCAGATGTTGAAAACTGTAAGTTCTTTTAAGATTCTTGATTGCTAAGCCAGTCATTTTAATTCCCCATTGGTAAATATGCCTGTTAAGATGTCACACTTCTCTGTTCTGAAGCAATCCTCTGTTACAGTCACTTCAGCTCTCAGATTATTTTGTGCTCCTCTGATCAAGGAAGTCCCTGGGATGAAGCTAAACATAATCCTAAGAACTGAAACTCCTCCAGTTGTTGTGCCTGAAACAGACTGGCTAATCTGTGCCCAGAAAAAGTGTACATCCAGTGTGCCAGGTGCTCCTGAAGTTTCTGAGGCCGTGACCTTTGAGATGGCTTGAATGAGTGCTTTTCTTGCATGTGAAACAGCAACATTAAATAACAACTCTGAATACTGTGACCTGAAATGAGCGAGAACCTGCATTTTCTCTAAGGTTGCTGGACAATTCCTCCTTTGCCTTTGGAAAGACAGTGGCCTTTTCTGTATTGTCCAAAAGTTAATCCCTTAGATGTGAAATCCATTGTACTTGGTCATTCAGCAACTAGATAACATCTGCTTCTAATTTCCTTGCAAGTTCTTGTTTTTACTACCATTAATTCTCAGAGCAGCGTGGGGGGCTGCCTATCAAAATTCCAGATTTCTTCCTCAATAACCCTTTTTGCCATGATGTGCTGGAGCCAGTTTTGCCAAGAAGCATAGGAATTCTTCCATGGCAGAAGGGATTGCCACACCGAGTATGATGTGTAAGAGAGGAGAAGGAAGACCTATAGCTCTTTATCCAAAGGGCAGGCTTCCAAAAACTTGTATGAGACTTTTTTCCCAAGGGTGTATGGTCTGCAAAAGCATTGTGTTCTTAAAAAATGAGGGTGTCCTTTTCAGCTTGTAGATAATTTCATGTTTTTACCATAACTGAATTTATTTGTTTTAATTCAATGTATTTTGAAGTGAAAGTGAAACTGACTAGAAAGGGAAAACAGTTATTTTTCATTTTTAAGACTTTTTTCTGTACATAGTGGAAGAGGAATGGGTAAAAGATGAGTTGTTCTAAGAGCAAGATTAACATTAAAATTACAACAACTGTGCATAGGTTAAAACCCCCTGAGAGTGGCAGAAGGAATAGGGAGCTGAGGACTTATTTTCAGTCTATTGGTGTTCTGTAAAAGGTGACAAGCTGAGGTTATTGTGTTCAGCATGATCAATATATTCCAAGAATTCACTGAATTAAACTGTTCTCAGGTCAAAACAATATTGGAGCAAGAGTTTTGTAAGCTTTATTGAAAAGATACGTTAAGTTTTACACTAAAAGAAAAACCTTCTATAGTGTTTGAAAATCAGCCTTGTTTTGGGCTCTGATAACTGTACTCTGTAGGATTCAAATTCCTTATTTTTGTTGTCTGCCTTTATAGAAAACTCTTTTGCAACTTGTAGATAAAAATTGTTTTCATTGTCTGCATTTGTCTGGAAATCTAATAGCATTTTGACTTTCAACTTATTTCAAGATTGCTTTATATTATATATTTTCAAATCTTAATATGGCCAAATTTCTGTCCACAGATCTTAAAAAAAGGTGTATCTGAAAGCCTGTCTGTTCCCAGTGTAGCTGAAATTACATGGAGAACAGTTAGCATAACACTTTCAACTAACTCGTGTCTGGCTCTCGAGGCAGCTCTGTTCAGTCCTACCCGTCTTGTTGCTGTGACTCAGTTGATGGCACCCTCTCTCAGAAGTTGGCCCTGCTCCGTGGGAACCTGTCTCTATCAGATACTGCTGTGGAACCTCTCCGGAGCAATCAGCACAGGAAGTGCTGCCTTAGGATCTTGTTAAACCTGACCATGTGGAAGTTAAACATCCTCTGGTGTGATGGTAGAGTTCTTCCCCCACCTCGTTCCATTGTCTTCATCGGGTCTTAAAGGATGGGGTTGGTTAGGAGCGGAGTGCAGCAGCCATTGCAAGATGAGTGGTGTGATAAAAGTGGTTTTTTGAGGATATTCAAACTTGTTTATTTAAATACTCAAATACCTGATTGAGTGTGGGGCATTTCCTGACTTAGCACCAACTGCCAGCTTGTGCTGTGTCTTCATCATACACTTGTCTTACTGTCCCACTTCGTGCTTTTCCATAAGATTGTCTCTCTCTGTGTCTTTGTCTTGCCTTTTCTCCCATCTTTCTTATTTTTATTTTTCCTTTGCCCCTTCCCTGGGTATTTGCAGTTGCAGGAGCCTGGTGTGGTTCTGTAAAGGCTCTGGTGTGGGGTCTCAGCATGGCACCATCGGTCCCTGTAGCCCTGGTCCTGCCAGGCCTTGGTGCCATGGGGTTTGTTCCCTGCTAATCTCTCCAGAGCAGCACACAATGAACTGCCAGCTGACAGCTGTGACAAGAGGATTAGGGACCATTTGTTCAAAGAGAAAGGGTGTTCCTGAAAAGTGGAGAACTTTCCTGATCTAGTGGAAACTTGAATAGTGTGGGTCCTTGCACTAAGAGCAGAACACAGTGAGCCTGTCCTGACCGCAGGGGTGTCTTTTGAATCGCTGCAGGGTCAGGCTCAGAAAGCCCTCTGGAATACTTGATTTCATGAAGAACCCAGTAAGTTCAGCTTCAAACCATTCTGAAAGTGTGTGAATGAACTAGGAGGAAATTTAGGTGTAAAAATGGAGTGAGTAAGGATTAACTTGTAAAATTGTCATAAAAGTGCTTTGAAGAATACTGAATGAGTGTAAGATAAAAGCATGATACCCAGGTGAATATTAGAGTTCCTCTCTGTTTGAACTCAAAAGAGTCTTGATTTTTACAATACGGTTTTTCAATGCTTTCTGTTCAGGTGTCCTCCAGTGTGGCCCCTTTCTCTGGGACATCTCCCTTAGAATTTGCCTGGTATGCTTCCCCTGTGTTCTTGTGTTACTGTTTTCCTCTGAAGCTTTCTACAGTGTTTTTCTGTCTTCTGCCTCAGAACTTTCAAACTTAATTTTTATCCCCATGTTTCTCAATCTCTTATTCTTAACAAATGTCACACAGTTAAGCTTCCTTTAAATGACTCCAGCGTATGTGAATCTTAAAAACATAGCTGAAATGATGCACTGATAACAGATGCATCAGTGCACTGATATGATGCACTGATATGATGCACTGATAACAGTTCAGATGCACTGATAACAAAGTACGTAGCAAACTGTATAAAGGAGTTACTTTGCAAAGGTAGAGTTGCGTGAGTTATGTGTGTTTTGTGTATTTTTCAGGGAATCCATTAATTTTTTACATAAATGCTAATTTTGTAACATGCTGCTACTGAGAAAGAAAACCCAAGTGCTATTCAGCTTGGTGCACTGTTGGGACAGGCTGTGGATTGAGCAGGCAGTGGGGATAGAGACCTATTCCTAACCTTGACTTTTTCCTTCTGTTTCCAGTACAAGAGCCATTGCCTTCTGCAGAACTGGTCTCTTCAAGGAAAAGTCCTTGCTTTCATTTTGTCCTTTCCATTCCTCCCCAAATGTACCTGTTCTCTTGGGAGCTGACTTCGTTTGCAGCTGTGCAGTCTGTGCCTGTTTCTTTTCCAAGTGATTTTGTGTTTGATGTGCTCCTCAGTGGCAGTGCTGGAGAAGCAGAACTGCTCTGCCGACGTCGGAGAGGGCTTTGAGGCGTTGGGGACCCAAGAACAGATGATTCCTGCTAGAATATTTTCCCATGTGTTGCATTGCTTTAAACTTTGTGTATCTGTCCCAAGGCTGGAGGAGGATGGGGTGAAGTATTACAGTTTATTTCTGCTCTGCACTAAAAGAACATTTTATGAAATATATTCATTGCAGCATGCTGTGGATATTGATACACTGTTTAGTTTAAACTTCATGTAAATGCAGTTGAACCAAATATTTGACTGCTAGGTTAGTATTTTAATGGGATGCCAAAGAGTCATGTCTCTCTTGTGAGCAGTGTTTTAGGATCTTTAACTCCCACAAGTGGTCATGGTATCAGTGCCAGCCCCAGCCAGGCAGTGCTGGTATGAGACAGGGCTGCTGGGATGTTGTGCCATCTCCTGACTCACTGGTTTCTCTTCCTGCAGGAGCAGGTTTTTCCTTGGGTCTCCCATCCCAGCACTAAGCCTGACCTTGTTTAGTTTGAGGTCTGAGAGTACAGGCTGGTGTCACAGCTGCCATGTAACAGAGTAAAGAATCCCTTCCGAAATGCTGCTAGCAGTGTAACTGCAATTGGAACAAGAGGTCTTGTTTACTTCCTGCAAAATGTAAAACTTGTTTTTCTTGTTCACATCTGTCTTCACATCAGTAATTGGAATTTTACTGCATAAAGATTGAATATTATGTTTGGTCTTATTTACAGATCTTATAGCAGAAACTTTTTGCCCAAACTTCAGTTACTTTTAACTTCCTTTCGTCCTGTTCTGTGGTGGTACAGGTTTCATTTTCAAATATGTGTTATATGCCAAAGTCATCTTGGATTCTGTGGGCCTAAGTTTTTTGTGTTCTTCTCACAGACACAGCACAGTAATGTAGGGTATGAACAAAGCCATTAACCAGAGATCAAGGCTTACATGTCAGTAAACTTTATAGATGCTCTCAGACATCGCAAACTTCTGAAATTCACTTTTCTTCAGTGTGAAAGTAGCTTTTTGTGGAAGAAGAGTAGTATGTATAGGAAACACTACTGTATTTTTATCTGCAATAATATATGTAGGTTCTGGGTACCTCTTGAATCTGTTATGTGATAAAAGCCTTGTAAGATTGAGATCTTTAATGTTTTTTAGATCAACATGATGCATAAGTTTAAAACTGCATCTGTTTAAAGGGATTTATGACTAAAACTGCTTGTTTTTCTACAGAATTGTCTGGTGTTTCTCAGCTTGAAGAAGATCTGCAGTCATTATTGATCCTCTTTCTTGGCGTTACCGTTTTTGAAGTGAAGTTTGCCTAGCTTTCTAGTGTGAGCTCTCTTTGCAGCCATCTTAAAAAAAAACCTAAAAAAAAAAAAGAATATTTTTTGATCCATAAAGTAGACAAGCTCTAGTTCTACAATGTCCAAGTCATTCCAGCAGTCATCTCTGAGTAGGGATTCACAAGGTCATGGGCGTGACCTCTCTGCAGGAATAGGCCTTCTTGCTGCTGCTACCCAGTCTTTAAATATGCCAGCATCTCTTGGAAGGATGAACCAGGGTACTGCACGCCTTGCTAGCTTAATGAATCTTGGAATGAGTTCTTCATTGAACCAACAAGGATCTCATAGTGCACTGTCTTCTGGTAGTACCTCTTCCCATAATTTGCAGTCTATATTTAACATTGGAAGTAGAGGTCCGCTCCCTTTGTCTTCTCAGCACCGTGGAGATGCAGACCAGGCCACAAACATTTTGGCCAGCTTTGGTCTGTCTGCTAGAGACTTAGATGAACTGAGTCGCTATCCCGAGGACAAGATCACTCCTGAAAACTTGCCTCAGATCCTTCTACAACTTAAAAGGAGGAGAGCTGAAGAAGGTTATGGTAGAGATGGCAGATCATCCACACGGGAACCACCATACAGAGTACCTAGGGATGATTGGGAAGAAAAAAGGCATTTTAGAAGAGATAGCTTTGATGATCGTGGTCCTAGTCTCAACCCAGTGGTTGACTATGACCATGGAAGTCGTTCTCAAGAATCTGGTTATTATGACAGAATGGATTATGAAGATGACAGATTGAGAGATGGAGAAAGGTGTAGGGATGAATCTTTTTATGGTGAGACTTCGCATAACTATCATAAATTTGACAGTGAGTATGACAGAATGGGTCGTGGTCCTGGTCCTGAGAGATCTCTCTTTGAGAAAAAGAGAGGTGCTCCTCCAAATAGCAATATTGAAGACTTCCATGGATTCTTACCGAAGGGTTATCCCCATCTGTGCTCTATATGTGATATGCCAGTTCATTCTAATAAGGTGAGTTATGCACCAGATACTTCTATTTTCCTTTACGTTGTAGTATCTGTTCTGTTTTTACCTATTTCTTTAATTATTTCTATGGCCTGGTTGCTTTTGAAATGATCTGAAAGTTGGTTTGAGAGTGAAAAAGTCACTTGGTTTATTTGCAAGGTAATTATTGACAAACATTGTAAACCAGGGCTTTACATTAATGTATTTTATTTGCCCAGACTGCTTAACTTCAAGTCAAACAGCTATCATCTACTGGGATATCTTGTTTATATTTTACATCTACATGTTCTCTTAACCACAAACATCTGGCATTCAAGCAGTTTTGGGGTGGGTTTTGGTATTTTTTTGTTGGTTTGGGGTTTTTTTGCAGTGTATCTACTGTGCCCTTCCGGAACCTAGTTTCAGCTCTCCTCCACATCTGTCTTGATTGCTGATTTATATGTAGTTAAGATGCATTCTTGCACAGTTCTGCTTTTTCCCTGTCCAGAGGGAAAGAGTTAATGTAGAGCCCTGGAACTTATTTGCAAAAGTTAAAAACCACGTTTTAGATTAGCTCATTCTTGCCTTTTTAATTTCACTTTAACACTCTATCTCATACTATGGCTGAAATTTGTCGTCATTTTTCTCCTTTTTTCACAACTTTCTTAGAACACTTCAGACTCACTTTTTATTGTCACATGTTGCATCTATCCCTGTAGGCTCTCCGAGCAATCAGTCTGCTGTTGCAGTATCCTGCTCTGTGTTCCTAGTAGTGTTCTTTACTTGGCTCACAAGTAGAGTGGATCTTCGGGT
Organism: Corvus brachyrhynchos; assembly: GCF_000691975.1. Classification (NCBI taxonomy): domain Eukaryota; kingdom Metazoa; phylum Chordata; class Aves; order Passeriformes; family Corvidae; genus Corvus; species Corvus brachyrhynchos. The sequence continues at coordinate 247,614 of NW_008238831.1, read as the reverse complement.
GTGTTCGGTGATGCTGAGACTTCCCTCTTAGTTATCCATGACTAGTGCAGCTCTGCAAAGGAAGCAGGTTACTCAAAATGGCCTGTTGATTCGGATGGTATTTTCAGAGCCTTCTCACTTTCAGCTTTTCCAATGTACTCATCTTGCTGATTTCCAGTATACTAGGCAATTTAATTGGCTAATTGGCTAATACAGTGCCCCTCTTGTCACAATTAGTGGCTAATTAGCTTGAAGGCCTTCAACTGAAAGCGTAATACATGCTATTACTGTAAAATTGATACAATGTGGAATTGCTGTTACTAACCATTTCTTTACAGTTACCTCTCAAAAAGTGCTGTTCTGTACATCTGATCTTTTTGAAACACAAGAATGATTCTGTCCCTGCAAGGAAAGGATCAAACCACTTTTAGAGCACACGCAGTATGGCTCCACCTGATCTGACAGTTTATGAACTTGTGTTGCTTTAATTACTTTTTATATAAAATACTCACAGTAATCCAGGTTTCTTGTCTCCTGTATTTGACATTTTTGTTCACAAAAGTTTTAAGTGTTAACAGTTTAGCTGCCATGCTCAGTTCTGTAAAAGGACTTCAGTTGGTTAGATTGAGAACATTAACTTCTGAGGCCCTTGAAGATGACAACCAGTAATCCTGTAAGTAGGGGTCTTTTTAGCTCTTTATTTTAAAGGCTCTTAGTGTGCTTTGGAGTGCAGATCTAATGAAAGGATATCCACATGGAAATACCTTTCCAGGTATGAGAAATACCAAATTCTTTTAACAGCATATAACCTAAGTGGCTGACCTCTTCTGTAACATGTAAAACTTTTTTTTTTTTTTTTTAGGAATATGCTTTGACTTTAAAACTGCTAGTACACTATAAAATATTTGTGATTAGATCGTCTGGTTCTTATGACCCAAGTTGGGGCTCTGTTTCTAATTTCAGAAACCATGTCACCACAAGAATTTTTCTCTTTCTCTCCTTCTTTCCTCTGCTTTGCATACCCAACCATTACAGAATTCCTTATTTGTGTCTCCCACAAAATCAAATCAAGTAAAACATAACTTTTAAAGTAATGTGATTTGAGCCGAAATTTATGGAAAGCAGAAAGGGAATGCTTTTCATAGCTGGGACTATGTAAATTTATTACTGTAGTAAAAAAATCTCATTCCCACCTCCAAATAAAAACATCAGAGATTTTTTTAAGTGTTTGATCAAGCCGTGTGTGTATTTTAAATGGAAGCAAGGTGTTTAAATGGAAGCCTTAGTGTAACTTAAATTGGCAGATTAGTCTTCTTGGGTTTTTTTTATTTTAGTGATGTTCTTAATTGCTTCTTTAATTTTATGTATGTATATTTTAGGACCGAGTTTATTTTCTGTCTGTGGAGTAAATTGTGCCCCAGTTACTTCAGGCGTTTGGTCAATCCTGATCCCTTTATCAGGGAATGAGGTGTTAGACGTGGAGGGATTGTTTTCCTGCCAGAGACAAAGGTTGATGCAACCCGAGCAGATGAATTTGGAGGTTGAACACTTGAACCTGGTACATCTCAGAGGGAGAGCCTGGCTGTGGCCCTGAGAGAGGGCTGGCTAAAATTAGGTGCTTGAGTGTGGCCTAATTTTCTGAGGAACAGCATGTCCTCTTGCGTGCAATTGACTGAGCCAAAGGGGAATCTGGGTTTTCAGAAACTCAGTTCAGGTTTTCTTTTGCTTAACTTGGGGCCTTTGTGTTAATGAATTTCTGTAAATACAAATAACCTGGTGCCCCAAAACCTTGGGGAAGGGAGACTTCCACATGGATGCAGGCAGCAAAGGGAATTCAGATTAAGAATTGTGTAATAAAAAGTTAATGTAGATGAGCTACCGTTGTTCCCTGGGGGAGAAAAAAAATCTGAAGTTATAAGTCACATCCCCCTTTTTTGCCAACTTAAAAGCATTTGAATGAGAATTAAATCTCCCAGTCTTTGCCTATAGTTTGCAGGTAACTTCTGCACCAGTTTAGAATAATTTTAAATTGTGTTGAGACAGATTCAAAGCATGTTATGTCTGGCAGAACCAGCCACCGAGGCTTTACTGACTGTGCACCCAAATCTAGAGGGGTTTGGGGTTTAAAGGACTGTTTTCTAGAGTGTACTGCTAACACTTGTTAGAAAGTGTTGAACTAAAGAAACTTCATATTGAATGGTTCATAGATTTTTTTTTTTTTTGGTGGGTATTTTTCATCCTAATTGGCAGCCTATTTATAGTCGCAGAGCCTACATCTTGTGCAGTTAACAAGAAAAAGTGGTGCTCTCATTTTACATCTTGATAAAGGGGATGATTTAATCTTGCTCCTTGTCAGAAGCATCATGGAGTAATATTGTAGTACTTTATGAGAGACCTTAAATCCAGGTTTTTCTCCATTGTGGGAAGTGCAGGGTAGGCATTTAACATATGAGAATGCTACAGTGAGCCTTGGGAATGTCTCATTGTACCCAGAAGGATGGCTGCAGTGTGGCAGAGACCAAAAATGTGGAGAGATATAAGGAATTAGGAAAAAATCCTTGGTGGGTGCTGAGCAGAAACAGACATTTAAGAAGAGCCACATAAAGCAGTTGCCACTGCACTTTGTGTTCATAGTTGAAAACATGGCTGATAAGAAAAAACCTTCAGCCCCAAGGTTCTTGAGTTACTGTCCCCCCTGTTTATCTCTGTGGGTCCCTTTCCTCCCTGAGGAGCAGCAGCGTGAAGGTCAGGCTGTGGCTCCCAGATGTGCAGCAGGGAAACTCCAGACGTTCTGTCACTTCACAAATGGGAATAAAGCACAGGCTTGTGCTCTTACTTGCAAGAATGTAAAGATGCAGAGATCAGGCACTAAAATAAATAACTCCCTTTGTAGTTAAAACAGTCTGCAGAGAAAAAGTAGAAATCCCTCATTCCTTTCTAGTGCTAAAACCAGAACCAGGACAAGTTTCATATGGCTGATTTGGTTTAATTTCATTATTTCTCCTTTGTACCATCTTGATTTAGATCTACTTTTTTCCTTGGTAATTCCCCTCGAGTGGTCATATATTTTATATTTCACCTGTGTACTTGTAGTTTGTCCTAGCTATGCACTTTCTTTTAGTCTTTCCTTTCTGAATTCCGTGCAATTTCTTGGCCTCTTTACGGTTCTAAAAATTGGAGTGTTTACTTCATATTAATCTCGAGAAGTCTGAGGAATGAAGCAGAGAGTGGAGGAAATTCTGAAATGCCTGAAGACAAGCAAACACTCAGCCTTCAGTTCCAAAGGCTGCCGTGGCACTCTGTGCCTGGGCTGTAGTTTTCCAGGGAGCTTTGCACTCTGAGGCAGGAGCGAGCCCTGTTCCCCTCAGATGCCTTTTCACTCATGTTAGGAGGGAAGAGGTAGGTCCAGTGTCAGTGTCTCTTCAAAGCACCACAAACAGATGCCATTATCTATGGATCTGCAAAACTCCAGCTTAGAAGAGAAGATACTGCCTGTAGGCCATGACTCTGCAGAAAGGACTTGATGTGTGGCTGCTAATTGTGACTTGTTTACTTTGCTGCAGGAGTGGAACCATCACATCAATGGAGCGACTCACAGCCGCCGCTGTCAGCTGCTGCTCGAAATGTATGAACTGGAAGTACAGTAACTGGGGAGGAGGGCTCAGCCTGGGCACAGCACCGGCCCTGCCACAGCTCATGGAGCGCTGGGACGGCACTCAGGCACAGGCTGGGATTGTTGGGGGTCCTGTGCAGGGCCAGGAGTTGGACTGGATGATCCTTGTGGGTCCCTTCCAGCTCAGGGTGTTCCCTGAGTTTAAGTAACGGTTATGTTGCACAAAGCAGGTTTAGAAAACATACCGTGCCTTGTAGGGAATAAAAACAACTTGGAGCATCTTCAGGACAAAAAGGAATCCTAGTTCATAGCTTTGGAATCCTGATGCGTATGTAACAGCTGGATCTCAGCAGCTGAGAATCTGTTGTAACTGCAGTTACTGATACCAGCTTGGACATTTTTGTTGTAAAACCAGCAGTTCTGCAAACAGTAGGGAGTTTGTCCTGAAGAGCAGCATTTCTATCAGTGCTCTTCATGGCTCTGGCAGTGGCCTGGAGTGTTGCCTGTGCTGCAGCTGTGTTACACCTACAGGTATCACTGCTTGGGTGAGAAGTGTTACACAGGTAGAGGACATTGCATTTTTCTTATATTTTCTTTTAATTTTGTTTCTTTTAAGATACCCAGAATGGAATCCTGACAGTGATTCAGGACATGGAATGTAAGTAGTAATTAACTTTGAAGTATTTATAATTGTTTATTTGAAGCAGAGGACATTCCTAACATTTTATGTGAAACAGCACACCACCTTTGGTTCAGATGGATTCCTCCCTCTGTTTTCTAGCTGAAGGGCAGAGTAAAAGTAGCCTAAGTTGTCTGCATAGAAGCTCTGCAGAAATTAGGGTGTTTCGTGAATGAAAGCTTCACAGTTTTTTGGTTTAAAATGACATTGTGTTTTCCCCTCTTTCTAGGGGTGATCCTTTTATGTTGCAGCAGTCTACAAACCCTGCACCGGGAATTTTGGGACCACCACCACCTCCATTCCACCTTGGAGGACCTCCTGTTGGGCCCAGAGGTAACATCAACAGGCACCTACCTTTACCAGGCTTAACTTCTTTCCACGTTTATTTTTGGGTTTTTCTACTCTTGTTTTAATTTGTTACCAGTGTTTTAAAACAACAAAGCAAAATGCTTTTCTGAGCAGTAGAACTGAAATACTTTGGCCAGGGAGGGACTAAAGACTGGTACTGACTTCCACACTTCTCATTTCTGCCAGCTGCCAACTCCGTACAGCTGGTGATTTTTAACTGAGATTAATCTAGATGTGTTTAGCACTTGGATTTTTTTCCTGTCTAGGAGGTTTTTGTATCTGTCTTCCAAGTAGCTACATGTTGGTGGAAACTTGGTGGGTGAAACTTGTAAGAATTCAGTGTCCTAAGTGGTTTTCCCCCTTATTTCAAGTGAATTTGAGAAGTAAATTGGAATAGCAAGTTACAAGAGCTCTGAAATAAATTAAAAGCCTTTTTAGACTGCAATGAAATGATTAGTTTTTAGAACTTGATCTCATTCTGGTTTGGTATTACAAGTGACATATCTTTTAAGAACTGATGAGACATGTTAATCCCAGTCTTACAGGTTGAACTAAGCTTGTTCATTCTTTAAATTTGTTAAAGGAGCTGGAAATGGAAATATGCAAGGACCCAGACACATGCAGAAGGGCAGAGTGGTTAGTATTAAAATTCTTCTTTTTTTAATGCACATTCTTGTTGTGTAATTTTTCTGTGCTTTCTTAAGGTGTGGGGTTTGTTTGTTTTGTTAATGAATTGATTGTCTTTAGAAGGGAGATTTTAGAATTTGTGTGGAAGTACTGAAGCTTTGGCATGAGACTGGGGGTTTGTGGTATTGAGTACTCTAAAAAATACTTATTCCAAAACCGTACAGAACTTCTTCAGACATTTCTCTTTATGATGAAGCTCTGGGACATGAACTTAGGGAAAGGCAACTTTGGCATGGCAGGCATCTTCCTCTGGAAATCCCTAGAAATTCTGTGCCTTTCTTGTATGCATCTTGTTGTGGTCACTAGTGAAGATAGATATAATTTTTTTTTTTAAATATAAAAAGTTAAACCATTAGAGCAGAGCATTTCCAGCTTTCTAGGCTTGCTGGTACAGGGGTTTTTCATGCTGTGTACATGTGCTTTGTCTTCAACAGGAAACAAGCAGAGTTGTGCACATCATGGATTTCCAGAGGGGAAAGAACTTGAGGTATCAGCTGCTTCAGCTCGTTGAACCCTTTGGGATAATTACAAATCACCTGATTCTAAACAAAATCAATGAGGTAAGGTTGGCTCCCAGGGCACTGCTGGTGGGGTTGCCTGGTGTCTCTGGTGGGCTTTGTTCTTGTAAAAGGACTTGCTCAGCTACTAAGTTGAGATGGGACTTTTGTCATCAGGGTCGTGTGGGAAAGGAGGAGTGTGTTTCCAGAAATGCTGCACTACTGCATTTTCACTTAAATATTGAAAAATCTCCTCCTTGTTGGTTGTTCATTGCTTTCTCAACAACACCACATTCTGCTCTTATTCTAAAACTGTCTAAAAACTTACTTGGTCTTAGTTTGTATTACACAGTGTGTCGTATTTTGAAGTGTGGAAAAAGGCAATACCATAGAAGTGAAAAAGCAGGAAGCAGTTGAATGTTCTGAATCCAAATCTAGGTGGAATGTAAACAAACAAAATAATTCTGTTTGTGCACCTCAATAAAGTATCTGAAATTCATACCAAGTTCTGCAAGTCAGTTCATGTTGCAATCAAAAAGCAGTTTTCATTTCTGATGCAGTTCTTTTTAAAAGACAGAATGGAAGAGCTTGAAATTTTGAAACAAAATTAGCTTCCCGAAGGAGCAGCACATAATTTGGTTTTGTATGATTTCAGGCATTTATTGAAATGTCAACCACTGAAGATGCCCAGGCTGCAGTTGAGTATTACTCAACAACACCTGCCCTGGTGTTTGGTAAACCAGTCAGAGTCCACTTGTCACAGAAATACAAGAGAATAAAGGTAAAACACTTCTGCTATTTTTAGCACTTATTTTAATCTGGGGCAGTCAGGGCTATGAGGCTGCTGCGTTTAAGTTACTCTTAATTTCTGTACTTTTCAGTTGCATCAAATTAATCAAGGGATAGTCATCCATGTATATTTTATATATAGTTCTTGAAAAAATGTCATTCCCTTTTTATCTTAGAAACCCGAGGGTAAACCTGACCAAAAGACCGAGCCACCAAAACCAGAACTTGGTCGTGTGATCCACCTGAGCAACTTGCCCCACTCAGGATACTCTGACAACGCCGTGCTCAAACTGGCTGAGCCCTACGGGAAGATTAAGAACTACATCCTCATGAGAATGAAAAGCCAGGTAACTGCAGGGGAACTCTCCTGGGGGAGGCTTTGAAGGGAGTTTAACTGAATGAAGACATTACACACCTTCAGCTGAGACATGTGTAGACTTTTTGCTGAGGCAGAGGTTTGGAAATGACCCAGGATCTGTCTAGGTGGGGGGTTGTTATGGAGCTTCCTGTGAAGTGTCCCTGGAATATGTGCTGCTTTAAAAACAGGAACAGACCTCAGCTGGAAAAAGGTATTTTAGCATGGAGGCTTAATTATTTGATTATGCAGATTTCTTGGAGTCTTAGGGTGAAAAACCACTACCTACGAAACATTAACAAATATATTCCACTGTTGTGTTTCTTTTGTTTAACCTTTATTTTTCATTGTTTAAAACTAAAGAAAAGCAGTCCTGCTGTGGCGCTCTAGCTTAGAAAAGAAACGTTTGAAGACAGGCTATTGCATGCGTATAGTAAAATGCTTTGGATGTGCACGGCCATGATTTCTATAAATAGACAGGAGTTTAAACTATTTAGCTCTAATTTTTTTTAAGCTTTACTGTCCCAGTTCATTGCTCCCTTGAGTTAATAGGAAGTTCCACTGCTTTTTCAAAGAGATGGGTGCCTGAATCCCCTAATACTACACTTGAAAAGTGAAAAATTACTAGACTATTGCATGACCCCTAGGAAGTCCTCCCTGACCTTATTTCACTGGAAAAACAAAATCCCTTGCTGTACAAGTTGGCTGCTGAAACAGCTTTCAGATTTTTGGCAAGGATACTCTAACCCAGATGTGTTTGTTTAAAGCTCGTTCAGCAACCTTAGCGTGCCATAGGCTTGTTCCCAGGAGGATCTCCTCACAAAGCTGGAGGAGCAGCAGTTGCTGCCTTTCTGTTTCAGGCTTCTCTCAAAAACAAAAATAAAACACTGGGGTAGTTTCACATCTCCCCTGAAATTCCCAGGTACATAAGCACTAAATAAAGAGTTTCATTGCCCTGATACGTTTTTATTGAAATCATATTTTAGGTAACGGTGACTTTTTTGACAGATTATTTAAATGCCTGTTTAATTTCAGAACTGTCTCTGGGACAGATGTTACTGAATTAAAAAGCTGAGGTTTGCAGAGCACTTGGGTAAATGTTAAAGTGTTTGGAGAGGATGGATGTAATTAAACCTCATCATTTTGTTTCAGTATTTGGAAGTGCTGTGTTTTAAGTTAAATAGCTTTGCCTGAAAAAGTGTTGTGTGTTTCGGAGTCCCTTTTAATGTGTGTTGTAATCTTTTCAGGCCTTTATCGAGATGGAGACCAGAGAAGATGCTTTGGCCATGGTTGAGCACTGTGCCAACAAAGCGCTTTGGTTCCAAGGCAGATGTGTGAAAGTGGATTTATCTGAAAAGTACAAGAAGCTGGTGTTAAGGGTAGGGAGTGTTTTTACTTTTTTAATTGTAGTTGAAGATGTTTCGATGGTGGTTGTAGTCATCGTGGTACTTGTATCTTGTCTACTTCAGTGTATCAGACAATGGTTTAAAAAAAGCAGCTAAAGCAGTGCTCATGGCTTAAACAAGAGGGGGAGATATTGGAACCCTGGGCTTAGAGAATTTAGGTTTCTGGGATATAATTATATATGTGTGTAACAATATGGAGGATTTTGGGTATGGATTTGTTCTTCATCTTTTCTCCTTCACAAATCTGGCTGTTCTGGTATTGGGTCAAAAACCGCGCACTGCGGGTCATGAATAGATAGTTATTGGATTATAAACAAAAACATATTACTTAGCATTTTATAATTGGGTGATTTGGACTTTAAAAAGTTAGAACTCACAGCCATTTTCCACCTTGTTAACTTGGAGGCACACTCATTTAAAGGAGGGAAGGGTTTACTGAAGGAGGGTTTTTACATAACACCAGGGTAATATTCATGCAATTATAAGTCTTTCTTGATCACACTGGGACAGTAGGTAGAAAACTGAGATGAGCTCAGTTGGTTGGAGCATGGTGCTGATAATGCCAGGGTTGTGGGTTCAACCCCTGTGTGGGCCGTTCACTGAAGAGCTGGGCTTGATGATCCTTATGGGTGCCTTCCAACTCAGAATATTCTGTGATAATATTAAAGTTCTGTGATAATAAAAGCAAGAGAAATCTGAACTGTCAGGCTGTCTCCTAGAAAAATCAGCTTTGTTGTGGAGCATGAAGAAATCTTAGTGTTGCACTAAGTGGTAATGCAGCATATTGAGCACTTAGTGGCAGATGGAATAGATTTCCTTGTTACTGCCTACAAGTGACATTTCCTGTCCAGTAATTCATAAACAGGTGAAGTGGTGGGAGTCTGCCAAAGGTTTTCCACTAATGATAGAGAGAAAAGTACAGATTAGGACTGATCTGTGCCAGTGCCTGCACTACAAACCAGGAATTGTACGTGAATTTTCTGGAGCAGGATATCCCATTTGTTTTGTATCAAATAACTGGTAATTACTGTGAATAAAGGCAAGGGATTTCTAGGTTGGTCAGGTCCTGTCTGAGAAAAAATAAAGAGTTTACTGATCAGCTGGTGGGTGGCATGGGTAGAGTCCCTGGGGTTAATGTAACTGCAAGCACTTGGCTGGATTGGATTCTGGTCTGAATTAATGCTGCAACAGTTGTGCAAGTCATTCTCTGCTGTGACTCACAGATTTTTTAAATTTTATTTTAGATTCCAAACAAAGGAGTTGAACTGCTGAAAAAGGATAAAACCAGGTAATCTCCTATTGTTAAAGCATAATGATGTTTAAAAGAAATACGAAAATACCTTATTCAGAGTATAAGAACAGTACAAAAGAGTCAGGCAAGCTTTGAGATCGGATGGTTGGTTGTTGTGCCCAGGGATGAACTGTTCATGATATACTACCCACCCTCTTCCTCTAACGATGGAGATTTCACAGCCTCTTCAGGCTCCTCAGGAAATCCTTTGCAGTCCCTAATTAGCCTTGCCTTCCTGCAATTTAAACCCACGAGCAGTTGTCCTGTCTTGTAAGGATAATTTCTCCTTGGAGCAGCCTTTTGTATGTCTGAAGAATGGTGTCCTTCAGGGTTTCCCTCAGCCTTCCATTTTCTGAGCTGAAACACAATAGTTTCCAGGCTTGTCTAAAGAAATATGATCTTTTTCTTTAGTAATTTCTGGACTCTCTCCAGGTTTACAAGCAACAATGTTCTTTGTTCTTTACAGAAAGAGAACATATTCCCCAGACAGCAAAGATTCTCCCAGTGATAAGAAGTCCAAAACAGAAGCTGCTCAGAAACCTGAAAGTGGCAATGCAGAAGAAAAAGCGAAAGAGGAGAAACAAGAGGATGCTGCTGAGCCTTCAGGTGCCAAAAGTGGGGAACAGGCAGAGCAAGATGAGCCCAGTTTACTTCTGGAGTCTGAAGATGAGCTGCTGGTGGATGAAGAGGAGGCAGCAGCACTGTTAGAAAGTGGCAGCTCAGCAGGAGAGGATGCAGATGTTGCCAATTTAGCTGATGTGGCTACTGAGGAAAAAAAGGACACACCTGATGATGCAACTGTAAAAACTGAGGGGAATGTTGCGGCCACTCCAGCAGCCAAGAAAAAGCTTAAAAAGGTAATTCATACTGTGAGGTACTGAGTGGGGGAAGCCCATATACATTCTGTTGCAGACCCCCCTCTTTGGGTCTTTAAACCACCTTTCTGGAGAGGAACAGGTGTTAAACCTTCCTGTGAAGGAAATGGAAGGTCTCACTGGATGTAACTTGCACATGGATTCAGTTATCAATCCCTGGTTCTGTTTTGACAGAAGCCTTTGACTTGTGGGCTTCTACCCTTGTTGCTTGCTGGGGATTTGCTTGCTTTTCTCTTCACCCCTTTTTTGACTGATACTTAGCTAGGAACTGTGTTCTCCCCAGCAGTTTCTCAGAGAACTGGCTGTAGTTACCCTTGAGCCCAGAAATGATGTTCAAAAAGTAATGTACTGGGGACTTGAGGCTAATCTGGGCTTGGACAGAATTGTATGTACAGCTACACCTTACACTGAGAGACAGGCAGGGCCATCTGCAGTTAGCCAGGGCCCCTTTCCCACTGGAGAAAGAAAACAATTGGTTTCAAGGTGTTTCCAGTCACAGGCTACTTGCTGTGAATTCCCTTTTTTTCACCACATGATCTCACACTCTTGTGGGTTTTATGTCCTACCTGCTTTGTTAATCATGCTCACTTCCATGGAGTAGTGTGCAAAGTTTTAGTAATTTGTTGACTTGGAATGTCGTTTTGCAAGAAAGTCAGGCATGTTCCTAATTAATGAATGAGATGTGCATGGATCTCAGTTTTGGGGGATCCTTGTCAGGAGCCTGGTTAATGGTGCTGAGATGGATACTGGCGAGGCAAATGGCATTTCCTGGTTTTCTTAGTGCTCCTTATTAGCATGTGGGCATTGGCTGTGATAAACTGCCTCAGACCCAAACTTCATTCCTTGAAGACCTGCGTTCACAAAGCTAGTGCTGTTTCAGTCCTTGCAATTGCTGTTAAGTATGTGGAATAGTGGTACCTCTGTATCGGCAGGAACACTTCCAAAAATACAGGATTTAGACAGTCCCTCTTCTAATGAAACCTGGATTTTAAGAGGCCTTCACAGTTTGGGTGGTTGGTGGGGTTTGGGTTGGTTTTTGTTTGGTTTTGTTTGTGTTTTGGTGGTTCTTTATATGTGGATGCTCTAAGCTTTCTACTGGCTGAAAAGAGCTTTTAATTATTTTTAATGAACTTTCATACCATTAGCAGGGACAGAATAGTTCTGGTAAGGTTTTACCTTCTAGTCAGGCATGAATTCAAGGATCTTATGGGGCTCTCAAATAGAAACAAAATTTGTGTGCTCCAAAATGACTTTCACTTAAGGTACTCATGTTAAAAGAACTTTCAGCTTAAGAAATTTAAGTGGTTTTTGTCTCTGTTCTTAAGTTGAAATCATGTTGCTATGGTGAAACAGTGGCCACTCCTGATGCAAAAAAAAATAATCATTCTGAAATGGAATCCTTGATTCTGGGGCAGTGGGTACAAAAAGATCTGGATAAACCTCTGCATCCTTGAGTAACAGTTTGAGTGAGCGAGGCAGGTCTTGGAGGAAGAGTTTGGAGAAGGTATTTCTGTTCTGAAGCTTAGGAGAGTTTGAGGGGAGCACTGCAGCCTGAGCTGACACGAGGCCCCGTTCTCCCCGCAGCGCTACGTGGGCGGCTTCCCGCGGAGCATGGAGGGCTTCGTCACCCTGGACGAGGTGGGCGACGAGGAGGACTTGGACCACCAGAAGCTCCGCAAGTCGGGCCTGGCAGTGAAGGCTGCGGGCAAGAACGAGGACAGCCTGGCAGAGATCAAGGTGGACAAGATAGAGGAGCCGGAGCAGGAGAACGAAACGTTAGAAAACGGAACTAAAAGCGAAGAGAATGCCAAGGCTGAGAGCGTTGAAGGTTCTGATGCTGCGACAGCACAGGATACTGAGAAGAATTCCCAGGAAAACACAGACCCCCAGGGCGAGCAGGAAACAAAGAGTGTCCAAGAGAAACCTCTTGTCCCAGATGAGTTTAGGATTGGGCCATACCAGCCAAACATTCCTGTTGGTAAGGCTGTTTCCATTTCTTCTCCCAAAATGTCTCTGCGCATTGTAGTAGCATTTCTCATTTCATCTGACTTTTATTTTTGGCAATACATTGCCCCATAGCCTTTCATTTTAGGGCTTCCCCCTCCTCCCCCTTCTTCACTCCTGCCCTAAACCGAGTATTTTCTTTCTCTTTTCCTTATTTTCATACCGTTTTTCATAACACTTTCCTTAGGCAGAAATTGAAAGAGGTATCTTCTAGCAACACAAATTCAATTGCTAGCACAAAGCACAACAGTGGTAATAGTTCAGAGTCATGTTAAATACTCCAAAACTGATCACAGAACATTGTGAGTTCTTTTGAAGGAACCAATAAAATGGGCCCTTAATCTGGTAGGTTGCTTTTTAAATTAAAAAAAAAAAAAAAAAGCCTGCGCTACTAGGCCCCTGCTTGACTAAACTAAAACAGAGACTTTTAAAGATAAAGCAGCTTTTAATGTAAAGTGAATTATGGTTTTAAGATTTAGCTGAAATGACATATGACATTAAAAGAAATGATGTAGAGTAGATCTCTTAGTTTATTTTGTGGTGTTTACTCCTCTAGGTGTGAATTATGTGGTACCCAAAACAGGGTTTTATTGCAAATTGTGTTCCCTGTTCTACACAAATGAAGATGTTGCAAAAAAGACCCATTGCAGCAGCCTTCCTCATTATCAAAAGTTGAAGGTAAGGCAAAAACTTGTTCATTTTAAATGGCTTGATTCTTTCTGGGGAATAGAGCTCAACGAGACTGGACTGAGAATAAAATTACCCTTCAGGCAGTGGAAATTGGCTTACTCTATAACTTTTAACTCTAGGTAGACCTCTCCAAAACTTCATCTTGTGAAAATAATATGCAGAATACACAGTTTGAAGAGGGGCTCCAGCATTTTTTTTTACCTTGTAAATTTGGATTAAAGAGGGAATTCCAATTGGAATAAGGCCAGGCTTAGAAGTAGCGATGCAGAGTAAAAACAGATGGCCCAGATCCCTTCCAGTTGTCCCTTAGAGAGTGTTTTTAACCAGTCAGCAAAGCTTAAGATGAAGTTTTTATATGTTTAAAAAGACAAAAACCTTTGCAACTTCTGATTTTGTGAGCATTTTTTACAGTTTCTATCTGGATGAGGTATCACATGATTGCATGGCATGAGTGACAATGCTGCTGCTGTAACCTCATACTGTGAGCTGCAAACATCACCTCCAGGAAAGGGCAATCCCAAAGGAATTCTGATGGTCCTGCAGTGTCACATTAATGCATTTCGTGGCAGTTGGTTGATCCCTGAGCTGAAAGCAAAACCCAGGGGCTTGACAGAGGAGGAGAATGTGGCACCTCAGACTCCAAACACTTGCCTTCTTGCAGTAACAGGGAACCCTAAATAAACAGAGGGCCCAGGAAGGCACATAGAACAAAAATTGTCACCAGACAAACAACACTGTGAAGGAGTAGATCAGAAAATCAGTTCCCATGCAGGATCTCGTAGGAAGAAAACCCACCTCATCCATCACCATAGTGTTTTTTTTCTTTTTTTTTTCCATTGAGGTACCTGCTTATGGGGCATTAAAGCCTTGATGTAAAAAGGGAAGGGGGGAAATAATGCCAGTTTGTGAACTGTATTACTGTAATGAAACATGATTTGCTTTGCTTTTTCCATGGTAGAAATGATTAGTGAGCTGCTCGTGGGTGACTGTGGGACAATGGTGGGGTTTGGAATTGGGGAGGGAAGGGGGGAATGCAGCTTCTGTTTCACAGTGGCTCTTCTGGAGCTGGGAGTTTCCTTTTCTTGGAGTGCGGGAAGAATTAAATAGGTGAATTGATGTTGCTACCAAATGTCATCAAAATGATAACAAATTAATCAAGCTTCCAAATTAACCCTTCTCCAGGGAGGGGAGATGTTGTGTCCCTGCCTCTGTAGAGGGCCCATTCCACCCAGGTAAGTGGGACAAGGGGAAGGAATTCCCTTGGCTTGGAAGGAGAGCTCCACTCCACTTCAGGGTAGGGAGAAGTGCCAGCCTTGTTAGTTATGACCTTTGCAATTGCAATTAATGTTCACAGATTTTAAACTTCGAAATTGGATTTATGGTTCTGTTCTTTACGGTGTGCCTGTGAGAAACTCTTTAAATATATCCCAAATATAACTGCTTTCTTTCAACAGAAAATTCTGGATAAAATGGCAGAAGACTACAGGCAAAAGAAAGAAGCTTAAAAAGAAGGAAGGATGTAAGAAAAACGTGGCTTTGTTTTTAATGTTAATCTTTTTTAAAAGCAGTACAAGTAGTAGATGGAATTACTGTATTCTTTTTTGTTCTAGTGAGATACAGTAGGCATTATAGGTCTGTTCATGTGTTAAATGTTGTAGCAAAAAGCATATGCAGTTAAGTTAATGACAACAATTTGTTCTTAATGTGAGAATGGCAACAACTTTTTGTTTGACACTTCAAGCTATTACAGAGAAAAAAACCTTGCGCCCTTGTGGAAGGCTCATCCATGAGAAGAAAACTGCATTTAAATGAAACTTACTACTTTCAAGCTTCAGAAATTGTCTCTCAATTCCATTCTGAATAAAAAATGAAAAGTAACACTGTATTTTTATTTTATCTAGAACATTCCGTATTTTGGTCTGAGCCTAGCAGCTATTTGATTTTTAGTGTAAGGCTGTCATTGCATTTCACTTTGGAAAAGTCTTTAAATGTAAGTTGCATTTTTAAATGTTGAATTGGAGTTTCTTTTAATGTCACTGCTGTTATCTATAGCAAATAGGAAAATTAGTGATTAGTCAGCTTTACAACTTTGTGATTTTTTTTCCTAAGCTCTTGCTAGACTTTCCTATTCAGCTATTCCGTGTATTTTTAGTGAGAAGTAAATGCCCATTCTCTGACCAGTATTATTTCCTCGAGCTCTTCCTGCTTTTACTTGAATCTCGTCGCTGTCGTACATCTCTGGTATATCAAAAGCAGCATTGGAGTCCTGAAAGGGACAAAGGTATCTTTATATTCTTCACATGGAAGTTTCATACTTGCATTTTAACACCATTTTTTTGTTAAAACCTGGTTTTGTCAAGACTCTTTAGAACTGTGCTCTTAATGTACCTGCACATGTGAGATGTGAACAGGAATTTGCATGTGTAACCTGTGTTTATCTGTAGTTTTTGTTATTTACTGCTTATTTGTGACTTCAGGTTACTAAAGTGATTCCCAATAAACAAAGCTAGGCCACAGTGATTTGTTATAGATGTTTGGCATGTTAACCAGTGTGTCTGCTGAACTCTTTATCCTGTGTCATGTCACCACACCAAAACTCGAGCTCTCTTTTTAAAATGTGCATGTTTTTAACACCTGTGCTTCAGCAGCTTCCCGCTTAACTTTTCTTTCTCTTCCTAAACCTTCTTGCGTTTCCAAACAAATTAAAATATCACTTGTTAAAACTCTGGTAGGTATATTCTGCTGACACTTTTATTTCTGGAGTTCTGGGGTGTTCTCATCAAAGCTGAAGTTGAAGCCACATCGCATTCATGCGGATAAAAGAGACTGGGCCCAATTCTTCCAGGCTGAGCCTCCACCAGTGAGGATTTGGGGCTTGGAAGGGGTTTGGGATGCAGGAGGCTGAGTGTTGATGAAGTTATAATGTCGTTAAGCAGACACACCCAGCAGGTACAGGACAGTCTGTTGTGTGCAAGTCAGGCCTTGAGAACTTGTTTTTCCAGCTGTGACTTGGTGTTGCACCCTCCCCCAAGGGGCTGCAGTCCCTCACAGAGCTTGAGCCACCTCCTGTGAGGGCAGCAGGTTCTCTGGGGCCCCTGGAGAGGGGAGAGGTGCTGAGGAGCAGCTCCCGTGCAGGGTTTGTTTAAATAGCACATCTTAATGAAGTCTTACCAGGCAGTGACTCATCCTTGTACAGAGAGCAGCTCCTGCTCTGTGCACTGACGACACTCATTAGAATGCAAAATGTTGTTTGGGTTTGTAGGAAATGGATTAAATGTCAGGCTGTGATAGAATCTAAAGCTTTTCGAGGCCCCTGAAAGAAATCACAGGCAGCAGCAGCCCTGCACTTGGAACAGAACTAAGTCCCAGGGATGGGCTTGGAGCCCCAGTTAGGGTGGCATTTGTCACTCGCCTGTCACTGAGAGGCTGCGGAGTCCCTCAGCCAGGCCTTGGCTGCAGAGCAGCTGCCCCTTCACTCTGAGAGATTTGTTTCAAAGGTCTTCATCGTCCCCAAGCATTTTAAGTTTCCTTACAATGTGCATTAAGATTAATGTCTTGAAATACTACATTTAATTTTTAAATAGCCTTTTGTTAGCTAATACCTGTGCTGATCCTGTACCTTGTGTGAGTGCTGACCTGTGTACATGTAAACGTGTACATCATGTTTAGTGTCTAAACATAAAGTATTCCTAGGTGTAAGTGTAAGGATGCTTTTACATGTCAGAAACTAAATCAAACCCACTGCTTTTGCCAAGGGTCTTTTGTTTCCATGCAAAGGTCAGGGAGAATACAGCCCCTGGGGTAATTTCTGAGGAAGAGGTGCCAGAAAGTCCTGATCTTGAGGACAGATGCGAGATGCACACATTGGTGCCATGGGCTGCTTATTTGGGAATAACTGTGTGCACTGTGTAGGGGTGAGGGAAATCCCAGAGCACAAGGCTGAGTGTGAAATGTTGGGCTCTGCACTTGGGGTACCAATTTCACCTGGGAGGAGTAACCTGGAGGCTGTTGTCCCATTGCTGTGGGAAGTGAGTAGAAAGAGAAGCCGTTGTTAGAGATGAGAAAATCCTGCTGCATTTGTACAGTTCGAAATTGTTGTGGAAATAAGATTAGTCTGTACATAATGTTTTTTTAAGGGTGATGCTTGCAGGGGTATTTTGCAGTGTGCTGGACTGTGGGGAAACTTGCATCTTGGGAACCCATTGGTAACGGTGACTAATAAAATCAGTATAAACACATGACCCAAGGGACAGTCGCCCCCCAGAAAATTCTGTGGGAGTAATTATCCCTTACTAAATTTTAGGATGCAGAGAAACGTTAATGCAGTTGTTATACTCGCATCTCCCTTCGTTGCTTCCCAGACCTCCTCTGTGAGCACTTCGAGGGCAGAGGCTCCTTCCCAGCTCAGAGCTGGGGCTGTGCTCACTGCTGGGGTGGAGCCTGAATCCCCTGCTCCGATCTGGGAACTCCTCACCAGCGGCCGAGCCCGGCCTCAGCCGGGGCACCGAGCCCTGTCGAGCCACGCACTCGGCCCTTCGCGGGTTCAGGCGCCGGTGTGCCACGCCTGCTCCCGGCTGGCCCAAGGAGGGCTTGTGGCTCCAGATTCTGCTCCTGGCATGGAGCAAAGGGCTTTAACTCCGTCGGTGTCCGGTTTCTGTGCCTCTGTGAGGTTGTGAGTGGGAGCGGGGCTGGGCACAATGAGGGCACAGCGGAGCTCGGCTGTGGGCAGGAGAGGCGTTTCCACCTTCCCCTGAGGAAAGGGGAGGTGGAGCAAAAGGGAATAAAAATGGCCCTTTGAACCCATTTAGTAAATGGGGCTGAAGCCTCGGCACGTACCCAGAAAAGAATATCTATTATGTCCCATTTCCTGATAGCCTTAAAAACGCACGAACCTCGTGCAGAAACACCAGTTTGTGGACAGGAATGTTGTTCGCCCAGTGTTTCGTTATCCTCT
>NW_008238831.1:219925-228216 GCF_000691975.1 Corvus brachyrhynchos | reverse complement strand
GTAACCTCCAGCGCAGCCCTTGGAAGCGTTTATATCAGATAGCGCTGGCGTCCCGCATGAATTTGATTAAGAAATCTGTTTATTAGGCGAGTATAATTATTAGACGGGTGTAATCAGCTCCGTTGATAAGAGCCGTGTGCTAATCTCGATAGATAAGGAGGAGCTGGGCTGGTGCTGCCGACTCGCAGGAGGAATCACCGGGTGATAAGTCACTGACTCCTGCACGAGCTGCTCTAGAACACCTTCCCTTAATCTTCAGCTCCCACCAAAACCATCGTGTATGGTTTTGGGTGCTTAAAGCAAATATTGTAATTTTTTAACTGAATTGTTATCCTCATTCTTTTTCTGTCGTGGGTAAGGAGCTGGGGTTGATGCATGGAATTAGGCCTGACCTCACCTCCGGAGAAGGCAGTGCATAATCTTCTTTCGTGACTAGGTTTTAAATGCAGACTCTTCAGTCACAAAGCTCTGAATTTTAATGATGGTCGGTCAAGGGCTCTCCATGGCTGTAACTGCAGCAAAATTCAGGGAAATGGGTGAATTAATGGGCCTTAGTTATGTTCTGGAGTAACAAGCTTCACACTCCGTACAGAAAACAACTCAGGGTTAACTGAAAGCATGTTCCTACAGGATTTTTAATTTCTGACTTCATTCCTAAGATAAAAATCCTTTTTTTTTTTTTAAGTGCCTTTCCTTATGCACTTGCAGTGTGCTTGCTCCATCACCCCCACTCCGCACCACAATCCCAGAGGAACTTGGGTCAGGCCCTCACAGTGTATCACCGTGGCAGAATTCTCCCTGATTTCTGTTCCTTAGCACTGCCAATGTTATATTTCCTCTTCTAGTGTGAGGAGCTTTGAGCTCCTCTGCTTCCCACCTACTCCCAGATGGAAAAGGGGTTATTTTTATTCCCAGCAGCAGTGTAGCCTGGCACTGGGGCTTGTTTCCTGCAGCAGCCTGCTTAGATTGGGACATTTTGCAAGACTGAAGTGGCATTTGGCTCTCCCCCTCAGAATTCCCTGACTGAAAAGGTTGTATCCACTAGTGGTGAAACGAGACTGATCTCATCCCCACATGTGAGCATGGAAACCTGGTCTGTGTCTTGAAGTGGAGAAATGGGAAGGTTTATTTGTTCTGTTGGAAGCTGCAGAAAATGAAATCAGGAGTGCTGCAAGTGAGGGACTGGCCTGGGGCTTCCTCACCATTCCTGCAGGATCAGTGAGTGTTGGCATGTTTCCTTGTGGGAAAAGCATGAACGGACTGAGGGCTTCATCAGATAAGCTTCAGATATTCAGGCTGATCCTGGGTCCTTCTGGAAGATCATCCCCATCATCCTTGGGCAGTGGTGGACAAAGCTGATTTGGTCCAAGCTGGAGTTCTCTTCCCTCCCTCCTAAAGCTGGAGTTTCTGTCCAGTAGGAACGCTTCAGAAACGGGAAAGCCGGTCCATGATTCAACAAATTAACCTTCCAAGCTTTTACACAAACAAGTAGGGTTGGTTTGTTGGGTTTGGGTTGGTTTTTTAAATTGTTTTTACCTTTCTGAACTTGTCTGGTACGGTCACCTTGGTGCAGAAGCTGCCTGAGTTCCTCACTGCTGAGGCGGGTACCTTCAGGAAAATAGTAATAGCAAGACTAGCTCTGCAAAAGAGAAGGTGAAAATACATGCCAGTAAAAAGGAGGGGGGAAAAAAAGAAATTAGGCTTTTTAGGCTTTATTTCCTGTACTCCATCCCATGTGTTGGCTTGGGAGCAGCTGAAGTGGCTTTAAAGCAGTTTCAAGCTTGAATTGGGGTGTTAAAGGCAGCATCCTTTCCTGTTTTATGTAAATGCTGCCAGTAATCCTTAGTTTGTTTTGTAAGAACATCAAAAGGAGCCTGTTTTCCCGTGGTGGAACACACGGGATCTGCTCCCATTCGTGGCACTTCCCAGGGAGCTGCAGTGACTTCCGTGCTGGGGTTTGCCTTTGATTTCAAAACCTGGAACAGAGCAAGCCAGGCAGGTTCCGTCTTCTTTGTACTTTCTTAATTGGTCACTTGGATGTGGCAGGGTTTTAGCTGGTATTATCAAGCGTTTAGAACCAGAACTTGCATTAATTCCCTAGATAACCGGACCAACTGGTTGTGCAAAGAGAAGATGTGAGGTGCTGGGTGATAAGCCCTTGTACTCTAATAACAACACGGCTGTATTTTGATACCCTCTTCTCTGAAGAAGTCACTCTTTGATATGCAGACAACAAGCTAAAGTGTTGTTTTGATAATAAAAATATTTTCACTCACTGCTGCAACTTTCATTGTGAATTTTAACATGAGAAGAACCTTCAAATTTGACTTGAGTCTTGGATTTTTTGGTCAGTTTTTTTTAGGTCATTTTTTGGAAGATGTTGCCTCACCGTGCATACTGTTTAAACAAAATTGATACTACCAGTGTTAGTATCCAACAAATACTCAGCTTTTTCAGTGTTGATCTGTGTACTCGAGCGTGGTACAGGAAGGGTAGCAGTGTTGTCTCACCTCAGAACACACAGATTTCCAGGTGGCCCTGTGCAGGGTCGGTTCCTTGTGGTTTCTGCTCCCTGCAAGGTTTCCCAGTGGGAAAGGGCTGTGAAACCTGGCTCGTGCCGTGACACACAACACTTAAAAATGCTTTGGAAAACAAATTCTCCTTTTGAATGTTGCCTTAAAATTTTCCTACTGGCAAGTATGTGTGCTTCCTGTTTTTTCCTGTCACTTTTAATTGGCCGTGGTGCTTGGCTTTGGTGAGGTTCAGTTTGGGAAATTAATTTGTCCCTGGAATCCACACGCAATGGGAATGGTGCTTCTGATACTGTTCCTTGTTGTGATCTCAGAGCTCTGCTGCAGTCGGGGCAAGGCTGCCTTGGGCCTCCAAATGCAGGTGCAGCCTCCCTGCCCTTGGGCTGGGCTTGTGCAGAGGCAGGGAATGAGGAATCTGCGCGTCTGTAATCGCTGCCCTCCTCAGTTGCAGGTTTGGGATCGGAGTGGCAGCCATGAAGGACCCGAGTCGCAGCAGTACCAGCCCCAGCATCATCAGCGAGGATGTGATCATCAACGGGCACTCCCACGAGGATGACAACCCCTTTGCTGAGTACATGTGGATGGAGAACGAAGAGGAGTTCAACAGGCAGGCAAGTCATCCTCTGCTTTCAGTGTCTCCTCTGTGCTTTGTCACTTCCCAGCTGAAGGGACAGACCTGGGGTCCGACACTGACAGTCCTTTGGAGAAGGAGTTTTAGATGGGCTCTCTGGAGGGATCCCGGGGAACAGACGGGTCTCCCTTTCTCTGGCAGTAAATGCTCATCTTCTGTAGTCCTGGTGGAAAATACAGGAAGTGCAGCACGTTCTAATGCATCCATTAATTCCCTACTTCTGCAGGTGGGAGGGGAGAAAAGAGAGTTGACAGATGTGCGTGGCACTTGGGAAGGGCTGGCCCGGGAGGTGTTCGTGTGCGGACATGCCGAGTGTCCTGGTGCTGAGCTGGGGAATTCCAGGTGCACACCTGCCTTGGGAACAGCACTGCTGCTCCACAGGGTGACAGAGCTGCCGGGTAACAGGCCCACTCATTTTAATACTTGAGTCTTACAGCTCCCTTCTCCATCGGGTGGGAAGGAAGCCTTACCTTCCTCTGCCACCTTGCATCTGTCACCCTTTTCTCTGCGGCTCCTGCGGAGGCTGGGAACAGCCCACCTTTTTCCACACTCCTTTCCCATTCCCAGCTTGCTCTGTGCACTCCACAGCTGCTGCCTGTGCTCCAGCAGCTGTGGCTGTGCCAGAGGCTGAGCCACCAGCATTGGATCCACAGGGTGCCAGCAGCACTGAGCTCATTCCGAGTCAGGTTTGCTCACAGAACCTCAGTTCTCTCGTGCATTGTTTCCTGTTTGGTGACTCTTTCTCCCTGGGAGCTGTACCACAGTTAGCATACAGGGGGTGTAGTTCTCTGGGAAGGAGCTGAGAGCTGTGCCATGATTTTTCAGGCACAGATGCCATTGAGCAGAGGAAAGGTGGGAGTGTGAGGGGAGAAGGGTCGTGCTCAAACACCTGAGGGAGCCTGGTCACCTGCTGCTGCAGACACAGCCCTCTGGGAGCTTGAGCAAGTCAAACTGGAGCTGTAAAATACAAACGGGCAGTCCTAATTTCCAGCTATTTGGGGAAT
Source organism: Corvus brachyrhynchos (assembly GCF_000691975.1). Lineage (NCBI taxonomy): Eukaryota > Metazoa > Chordata > Aves > Passeriformes > Corvidae > Corvus > Corvus brachyrhynchos. The sequence goes on along the minus strand of NW_008238831.1, from coordinate 224,050 downwards.
TAAATGTTATTTAGTACTCCCGGAGCTGCCATGGAGGCACCTGTAGGGGCACAGGCCTGTAGCCAAGCCCCTGGAGCCAGGCAAGCCCTGTGTAACAGGAGCCTGTGGCTGTGTGCCCCTGGCAGGAGGGAGGCAGTGCCTCCTGGAGGTGCCATCCAGGCTGGAGTGCTGCTCTGGGATAGCACTGAGTCAGCGTTGGTGCTGCTGGAGTGCCTGGGCGGTGGCTCGGAGCACATGGGGATGAGTCTCTGTTCCCCAGAGCACCAGGTGAGCTGGTGGGTGTGTTTTGCCCCAAGGGCAAGGACCAGGTTGCACAGCAGTCCTGATATGTGGTGTTAATGTTTTTGATTTGGTGTTTGTGGTAACTGAGTTTCCACTCCAGGATTGAGGAGGTGTTTGATTTCAGAGCAAAGGATAGATGGGAAAACTTGTTCGAGCTTCCACTGAGTGAACTTCTAAATCTGTCCTGAATCATTTTTCCATTCCCTTGTGTCTGGGCAAGTCATTCACACCAGCTTCTGTTTCCCTGCTTTCCACTCTTAAACACTCTGATGCAGGACATGGAAAATTTGTAGGATGAACTCCCTCCAAAGCTTGTTTACTGAACAACCAAGGAAAACTGCTTTAATCTCTGCACTGCGTGTCAGTTCTGCATGGGTTGGTTTGTCCTGCTCCCAGGACAGCAGGGCTGCATTCCTGACAGCTGCTGGGAGCCCGTGGGGTTCCCGAGGAGAGCCGCAGTGGGGGAGCACACACCGGCAGCCAGGGAGAGGCCGCTTGTTCCGGGTGACAGGCCGTGGTTATTCTTTCCCCAGGAGTCCCGTAGGACGCTTTCCTGGGGAGTGTTTCCTGGCTGTGTGTGTTGGCACAGCTCCCTTCCTCATGCTTGCAGCAAGCTCAGTCCAGACTAGTTGGTACAGCTGCAATTTTTGCTTGGGACCAACATTTTCCTTCTCCTTTAGGTCATAACAAGCTACAAACAAAACAGCTGGGGCTGGTGGGGTTCTCCTGCCATTCCCTTTCAGCTGCAGCCCCAATCCCTGGGACAAAGCACTGATGTCCTTCCTGCTGCATGGATGTGGTGCTGGGCTGGGGTGCTGTGGGATAGCTGGGAAGGTCAGCTGGGTGCACACACCTGGGAGTGAAAACCCCACGAGCTCACAATAGATTTGTTGCTGAAGCAGTTTCTTTTCATTGCACAGATTGAAGAGGAGTTGTGGGAAGAAGAATTTATTGAGCGCTGTTTCCAGGAGATGCTGGAAGAAGAGGAGGAGCATGAATGGTTTATTCCAGCCCGTGATCTCCCACAAACAATGGATCAAATCCAGGACCAGTTCAATGACCTTGTTATCAGTGACAGCTCATCGCTGGAGGATCTGGTGGTAAGTTCAGCTTCTCATCCTATTTCTAAAGCTTGAGTCTTTGTCCAAGGCTGGGGCTTGTTGCTGCTAATGGTGAGAGAAAAATCCTTTCCAGTAGGAAGGAGCCTGTTAAACTCTGCCTGCCTGGGCAGGGTGGGTGGGAAGGGATGTGTCCTCGTGGGATGTGACCTATTTGGTGGGTTTCTTCATACCCACATGGAGCCTTTCCCAGTGCATGGCACCCGTTCAAGAGTGGGTGGGATGTTATGAAAGAAGGGCACTGAGTGGAGCTGGGGCTGCAAAAGGGTCACTGGGCATCTGCCAGCACTGACACGTTGGGCTGGTCTGAGCCCTGTCCCAAGGTCTCGTTGGGATTGGGAGAGCCACAGCAGATCCCTGTAGCAATTCTAGGGAAGGGGAAAGCAGCCAAACTGTGATTATTTCCCTCTTTTTGCCATCTGACTTCTGTCCAGAGCTCAGCTCAGAGGAAAGGGCAGAGTGTGCTTATTTTCCCTCACAGAATCCAAAGTTCCTCGTACAGAGCACAGACCCCACACCATCCTATCGCACAACTGCTCTGAGATTCAGAGGCAGACCCTGACTTTTCCAAGCTGAAGCAGCTGCAGGCAGCAGTTTCAGACTCAATGACGATCAGAAAAGCCTAATCCTCCATTTCTTGGTGATAAAGAGCTCCTTTTGAAGGTGCTGGTTCCCATGTCTAACTGCAGGACACTGAGCAGCAGCAGTTTGCCAAGGGGGAGGACAGGGGAGTCACAGACAGAATGTGAAAAATCAGTACAGTGCTCATACTCATGAAATTCCCAGAAGTGGCTGAAGTTCCTGGAACAAGTCACCTCTTGCTTAAATAAGCAAAATTTAAAAACCTCATGGCACGTTTTAACAGCTCAACTTGAGAAAAGGCCATTTCAGCATGAGGGGAAGCTGCCGTGTTTGCTGCATGCCTGTGGTTTGCTGCTTGTTCCCTGAGCCCTCATCCAACTGAAACTTCAGGTGGAGCTAAGCAAGGTTGGGTAATTCAGGGAGTAGCACAGAGGAATGGGCTTTTCTAGGGATTACAGACCGCTGATAAATGTAAGCAGCCTATTGTATACCTGATTGTTACTCTAAATCCATAAACCTTTGCCTCTAATTGTCTTCAGCTTGAAAATGGAAGCTGAAAAAATGATTCACCTCGATTTCTGTTCTTCCCTTCCTCAGGTCAAGAGTAATCTGAATCCAAACGCAAAGGAGTTTGTTCCTGGGGTGAAGTACTTAAACATTTGAGTAGACTGGGCCCTCTTTTGGTGGATGTAGCACAATTTCCACACTGTGAAGCCAGTATTAGAAGATTTAATTGTAAAAGCTCTCTCTTCTTGTCACTGTGTTACACTTATGCATTGCCAAAGTTTTGTTAGTCTTGCATGCTCAATAAAAGTGCTGAGACTGTTATTAAGTAAATCTGTCAAAAGTTTAATGGAAACATAATTGGGCCCTGGCTCTGTGTGAAGGAGGCAGTGAGGTAAGAAGCACCAGTCAAGTTGAGACAAAGTACCACGTTAATAAAACCTTCTGCAGACTCTGCTTTTTAAACAGGACTTGGAATTTGCGGTGAATGGTCTGTTTTTAACTAAAGATGTGTTAACTGGTGCTAGCTTGCACCTGATAATGCCTTAACTTCCAAGTGAAAGTGAAGAGATCTGATTGTTATGCAAATTTGCTAACTTTCCTTTGAGGTATCAATGTTGTTACTAATGTTAATTTCCCCCCTTACAAAACATCATGATCCTGGGAATCGGCGCGAGCTTAACCCGAATCATACAGACCTGTACAGAGTCGTAGATCTCAGCTACTGAGCTAACATCCAAGCGATTGGGAGGAAGCAGTTCCCCATCCTTTGCAGTGTGTGATCATGTTAGAAACCTTCCCCTTCCCGTGCTGTTTGAGGAGATGTGAGATCCATCGCAGTTTCTTCCAGGAACGGGCGCCATACATAGCACTGCCTATGTAACTCTTAGCATCCCACTTTCCATAGCTGGATTTAACCAGGCAACCCCCAGCATTAGTGATTTGAGTGGTGCTTTTCCCTTGCTTTGTTTAATCATCACTACACAATAGTCTACAGCACAACAACTTTTTGGTTTCTTTTGGTTTTTGGTTGTTCTTTTTTTTTTTTCTTTTAATAAAGCTAGAACAGTTTTGGCTTCTTAAACTTCATATTTGGGTAGGTTAAGCTGCCATACGTGTTCAGTGTGAATAGTGTTTAAGTTGAAAATATTGTAAAAAAATTATATTTTTTCAAAAATATTTAAAAAAATAAATAATAGTAGAACTGATGTGGTGGCTGTCTCATAACTGGGCATCTCGTACGGGAACTCGCTTGGCAGCGTGTGGAGGACAGGGCTGGCACTGTGGATGCCAGCCTGGAAGGCTGTGGAACCCGATGGCCCAGGATCCTGGCTGTGGCTGGACCCTTCATGGAACCAGAGACTGCTTTGGGTTGGAAGAGACTTCAGCGATCCAATTCCACTGTCCAACCTTCCACTGTCTCAGGCTGCTCCAAGCCCTGTCCAGCCTGGCCTCAGACACTTCCAGGGACGGGAATTTATTCCTCTTCTCCCACTCCATGCTCTCCCTTCGTTCTCCCTGTGGCTGTTCCCAGCCTGGCCCTGCTGGCAGCCCTGGGAGCAGCTGATGGCACTACAAAGCTGCTGCCACAGCCTCTCCAGGCCCATCCACTCTTTCTTCATGGAATGTCCTGAGTTGG
>NW_008238831.1:218429-219824 GCF_000691975.1 Corvus brachyrhynchos | reverse complement strand
CGCGCCCCGGGGGGAGCACCAACCCCTTCTGCTGTTGCTCTGCACAATGCTCATGCAGTTACCCGGGGCTCGGTGCTGGGCGCTGGCCTTCCGAGACCTGCCAACACCAGTCCAGGATTTCCACTGGCCTGGGGAGAGTTTAGGCTCAAGCGCCTAAAGAAAGAGGTCAGCAAATAACACACAGCTGATTTTTATCTGCAGTGCGAGTTCCACCAGCGAGTCCTGCGTGGCTGCAGTTTGTCCGTGAGCTTTGGCCTGGCCACCGTCACCTCGGGGTGGTGGCAACTGAGTGCAGCAGCCAGGAGCCAGCGTGTGGAGCAGCCAGCCTGGCCATGGGCTGCTCTCCTGGCGTTGGGTTTATCCCTCTCCTGCATCCCGTAGCACTGGGATGTTCATTGGGGAGGAGCTGCCGCTGTCCGTGGCAGCCCCCGCCCCTCTGGCTTTGGGGTGTGACTGCAGCAGAGGTGGTGGCACCCGGTGCTGAGCAGCACCTGCACAGCACCCAGGCCTCCTCTCACTCCTGCTCCAGCCCCAGCAGCTGGGCTGGGAGGACAAAGAAATGGGAGGGAACACAGATGGCCGGAGAGCTGTCACACACTGCAACACCGTGCTCGCCACCAGCACCAGGACAGCAGCAGGAGAGAGGCCTCAGAGCCTGGCTGGTGCTCGTGGGAGGTGGGAGTGGTTGTATTTGCATCCCTCGGGGTTTATTTTAGGTTGGGATTTTTTTTTCCCTTCATCTTCACTTTTAACAGATTTTCTCACTTCTCTCCCTGCTCAGGCTGGGGAGTGAGTGTGTGGCAGTGCCACCATGGGCTGTCACGGGATTGTGCAGTGTTGCCTCAGCTCAACTTCGGTGCTAAATCCAGGCCCAGGACTGGCTTGACCCTGCTGCGTTGGAGGTCAGCCCCCTCTGTGCCTGCATCTGGGAACACCCCAGCAGCATGAGGTGCTGTCACCAGCACTGCAGGGACAGAGCCAGCGCTCCAGAGCTCCCAGAGCAGGAAGGGTTTGCCAAGGGCTTGTGCTGAGCTGCCTCTCCCACAGCCCTGGGTCCAGGCAGAGCCCACCTGGAAGAAATCCAGCGTGTCTCCGTGTCTGGCAGCCCAGGAGAGAGTACGGTCAAAGGTGCTGACGCCTTTCTGGTGCTCAAAGGGCGAGGGAACGGTGCAGGAGGCAGCAGAGATGCTGGCAGGGCACGTGCGCTTGAATACGTTATCATTTTTAATGTATAGTCTTAAATTAGGCATCCTAACGCTGGTCTGGGCGCTGCCCCACGCAGAGCCCGTGCCAGCCGCTGGGTCACCCTGCCGGAGCCGAGGGCAGGTGAAAATCCGTGGCCCTGGCTGGGAGCTGGTGGCCCCGGGGCTCCGATGTGGCTGGGGGGCGGTACAC
>NW_008238831.1:214292-217116 GCF_000691975.1 Corvus brachyrhynchos | reverse complement strand
CCCCGGCCGAGCCGGGACCCTCCCCGGCCCCGGTACCTTGGTGATGCCCAGGACGCCGATGTTGGGGCTGGAGGACGTGGAGCCGTTGCCGGTTCCCAACAGCCCCGCGATGATGCAGGAGATGCCCTCGGTGAAAATGCCCCTGGGGAACAACACGGTCCCAATCCCACGCTCCTGCAGCATCCCTGACCGGTCTCCAGGGATGCCGCGGTGCGAGTGGGGAACAGCTGGCTGTACCTGTTGATGGCGTGCACAGGGGGCGGGGGCGCTCCTGCCAGCCGGGCACAGGAGTAATAGTCCCCGATGGACTCGATGATGCCCGCCAGTGTGGCACTGAACATGCCCAGCACGGCTGCTGAGGTCACCGTGGGCAACCCCCACTGGCCTGCCCGGGGGGCAGAGCAGATCAGGACTGGGGACAACCCAGGACCCCCCACCCGGTGCTCACCGGTGCCACTTTGGGCCCTCCCGGGTGCTCCCCTGCCCCGCCGATGCTGCACCATCAGCAAGGCAAAGGGGTATCGGGGGGCCCAGAGCGCCGCGGGGCTGCCAGGCACTCACAGGGGTAGGGGACGCGGAACCAGGGCGCCACGGACAGGATCTCGCCCCGGGCGTCCGTCCTGGCCTTGTACCCGTACTCCCCGGGCTGGCTGGGGAAGACTCCGGTGCGGGTCAGCACGTAGCAGATGAGCCACACCACCATGATGGCCAGGATGATCTGCGGGGCACACACCGGGGTGTTCCCGCATCGCTCCCGAGCCCACGTGCGGATAAAGGGGGGAACTCGGGGCCGCCCCAGCATGCTCTCAGCCAGTCCCTACCGGGAACATCTTGAAGATCTGAATGCGGAGCAGGACAAAGCCGTGGCCCCGCCGGTAGCCGGGCAGGCAGATGGCGACCTGCCGCAGGTACTGGGCAAACAGGACAATCAGGAAGATGGTTCTGGGGGGAGAGAGAGATGGGATCCCTCGTGCCCCTGACATCCTCCTGGCTCCATGCTGGAGCAGCCTGCACCCCTGTGCCCCGTGTCCCCATGCCATACAGCACAGAGATGCCCCAGTGGGAGCCAGCCCGGTCTCCAGCCGCCTGGAAGACGGAGAGTCCGATGAGGGACACGGTGGGGGTGACGGTCAGCGGCCCGATGTAGCTGAGCAGTGCCCCGGGGAGCCCCAGCAGCCCGATGACCACTTCCACCAGGCTGGACACTATGATGGCCCCCTGGATCTGCAGGGCATGGAGAGGTGCAGGAGAGGGCGTCAGCAGCCTGCCAGGGAGTCTGGGTGCCCCGGGGGTGGCGGCAGGATGTACCTCTCGCATGCGGGGCTGCCAGATGTGGGACGTGTTGAGGGGCAGTGACCAGTTGCCGTAGATCTGCTCTGGGGATGAAGGGGGGTGAGGTGGTCCCGGGGGGCGCCGAGAGGCTAGACACCCCCTGCACCCCCCTGCCCTCACCTTCAGATGGGCATCGCCACTTCTCCAGGGCCAGGATGGACTTGGCGGGGACAAGGAAAGCCAGCGCGCTCGCCTGGAAGAGGGGCAGCCTGGGGGGACGAGAGGGATGCCTGCGCCCGGGCCCGGGGCTGGGCAGGGGGTCCCGCCGGGGCCGCGGCCCTACCTGATGCCCACGGTGGTGTGGATGAGGGTGGTGATGCCCACGCAGGTGAAGATGGTGCCGATGAGGTAGCTGACGGTGAGCTGGTCCTTGCCCACGCACAGGCTCTCGGCCAGCAGGAAGGGGACGGCGATGGTGCCGCTGAAGCAGGTCAGGTAGTGCTGGGGGGCGAGGGGGGCTCAGCCGGGCTGGGGGGTGCCCCACACCGCGGGGAGCGGGGACCTGGGGTCTGGCGCTTCCCAGGCTGTACCTGGAAGCCGAGCAGGATGCAGAGGTACCAGGGGGGCACATCCTCGATCCTGTAGAGCATGTCCATCTCCGGCCGGGGGGGCCTGGTGCCCGCCCCGTGGTCCTGCTGTGTGGGGGCACAGCTCAGCCTGTCTCACCGGGGCTGTGTGCAAGGACGGGCACCCCACCCTGCCTCCTGGCAGCCCCTGTGCCCTCAGGGCTGGGAGGGGTCCCGGCTGGCCGGTCTCCATCCGCGGGTGCGTTACAGATGGATTTGGGGTGCGGCGCTGCCCGCGGGGTGCCCCGGTACTCACCCTGCCCGCCGCAGGCAGCTCCTTCCCAGGGGTCTGCGGGGAGCCAGCGGGGGCCAGAGCCACGTTCCCATTCTGGCAGTGAGGACGAGGTGGGAGCTGGGTCAGTGTGGACCCAGGTGTCCCACGGGAAAGGGCCTGGGCTCTGCCCTGGGCGACGCGGGTGACACCGGGCCATGGCTCAGCATGTGTGTCCGGTCAGTCCCACCCGGTGCCAACTCTGACCCCAGGAGGGGTCTGGGCTCCCAAACCCACTGGTCCCTATGTGGTAGTTTGTTCCTGGAAAGTGTGGAGGGGGATCCCCACTGCAGGTGCTGGGAACGGTGGCACAGCCAGTCCCAGCCGCAGCATTCCAGCGTGTTCCCTTTGTCCCGGGAGTCACCGCAGCCCCCAGACTACCAGCATCTGGGCATCCTGACTCTGAGCTGGCCATCGCTGGGACCAGCGTCCCTGCTCACCACCTCCCTCCCCACCGCCCTGAGATGACACCGAGGAAGGGATGGGGACAGGGACGGCGCCTGCATTCACCTGGGGCTGAGCCAGGTCTCCTGAGCGGGTCCCCATGTTCCGGCGACGCGTCCCCGGCGGCGATGGCCCTGCTCGGGGGGGTTTTATGGCCGTGGGAAGGACTTTAGTCACCGGCCGGGCGGTGGCGGAGGCCGGGGCGGCGGGC
>NW_008238831.1:212623-213333 GCF_000691975.1 Corvus brachyrhynchos | reverse complement strand
TCCCCGTCCAGCTCCAGCACCCCGTAACTGCGGGGAGAGGGGGGGTTGGAGGGAAAATGGTCGCTGGGCACTCCCCTCCCCTATCCCTGGGGACAGCTCCGGGGGCACTCTGATCCCTGGGGCACCGCCATCCTTGGGGACATTCTGACCCCTGGGGACACCCCCATCTCATGGACACGCCGCTCACCTCTCCCAGTCCTGTGAGCAGCTCCTCTCCAGCACCTCTATGTAGTCCGACTCCCTCAGCGCCTTCTTGCCCACCTTCCCCTCTGCCTTGCTCAGCTGCTCCTCAATCTGGGGTGAAAAAAGGCGGAATCCGGGCAGTGAGGGTGGCAGCCTGCCCACGACCCTGCTCCCGAGCGGGGCTGGGGTCTGCACAGCCTTCCGTGCAGCCCTAGCAGCAGAAGCACATCTGCGTGGGTTAGAGGGTCCATGAGGAGCCCAAAAGGCATTTAAAGTTGCCAATAAGGAATATCCATCAGTGGGGTGCCCCAAGGGAGCCGGCAGCATCTCCCCAGGCTGAAACATCCCCACAAGGGTTCTCACTCCGCTTTTGGGGCGCCGTGTCCTCGGTCCCCACCTGGAAGGCGATGGCGTGGCAGGCGTCGCAGCGCAGAGATTCGGGCATGTGGGGCGAGAGCCGCTCCTCGGGGCTGAGCTGGGGCGCAGGGACCGAGTGGGACGGGGTGGCGGGGGGGGGCCCACACACG
>NW_008238831.1:211549-212482 GCF_000691975.1 Corvus brachyrhynchos | reverse complement strand
GTCGAGACCACACCTGCATCGGGCTGGGGCGGCCCGTCCGTCCCGGGTGTCACGGCAGGAAGGGGGGGGGGTGTGGGGTGTCCCCGACCGAGTGCCCCCCTCTCCGGGAGGTTTTTGCTGTAACTCAGTCTTGTAATGCCTGATCCCTTCTCCTCAGCCTAAATCCTTCCTGGGATGGTGTGGATCTACGGGGGCTGGGGCTCCGGGCTGGGATTTGAGGTTCACAACTAGGGTTTGAGGCTCGTGGCTGTGGTTTGGGGCTCAGGGCTGGGGTTTGGGGTTCAGGGCTCACTGAGGACTGCAGAGTCCCTTCCTGCTCACAGGGACTGGGATTTATCTGGTGGACACTCCAAGACAGACAGACGGACTGCAGGTTCTAAGTGCCTCAGCTCCTCGCTCCCCTTTACAGACCACACAAGCACAGGATGAATAAGCAGATTTAAAGCTGTTTCAGCATTTTTATTACTCTTTTGGGGTGTCTGTGCTGCAGCTGTGGCTGGGGGGAGGCTGGGGGTGCCCAGGCCATCACCCCCCTGTGCCAACCAGCCAGAGTCATCCTTGAGATGGGACTGGCAGGACAGGGGAAAGCGGGGCCTGTGTGGTCCCTTTGCTGGCCGGGGACCTCCATGCCCCCTCAGGGCTGCCAGGTGCTCACACTGGAAAAGACCCTTTTTGTCCCTGTTTCCATGAGAAGCCAGTGAGGTCCAGCCAGTGCCCGCTACCCCTCGGCGCTTTGCCAGCTCAGCCGTGGGCAAGGGGACTCTCATCAGGTGATGCTGACTTCGGGCTAAAGCCCGGCCATGGGAAGGGACATCCGCGCGGGTCCATCCCGTCACATCCGGAGCAGTGACCCCTTCTCGGGCGCGGCAGGGCTGGCGCGGGCCGGGGGCTGCTCGGGGCCGGGGCTGGCCCGCATCCCCGTGGGGATGTAGT
>NW_008238831.1:210140-211248 GCF_000691975.1 Corvus brachyrhynchos | reverse complement strand
GGGGGGTCGGGGCAGGGGGGGCTCAGGGCTGGGCTTGCTCCAGGGCACTTCTCCACCGGGAAGGGGATAGGCACCACTTCCCAGGGGAGCGCTGGCTGCGCTGGGGACAAAGGGGGATCCAAAGAAAGAGCCAGCCATGTTGGAGACTGATGGATGCCCAAGGGAAGTGGGGACTGGGTTGGTGACTAAGGGGGACCCAAAGGAGGAGCTGCCTGGGCTGGGGATCAAGGGGTTCCCAAAGGATGCACTGGATGCATTGGGGACCCAGGCATTCCCAAAAGAGGCACTGGATGGATTTGGGACCAATGGAGACCCAAAGGATGCACTGGATGGATTTGGGACCACTGGAGACCCAAAGGATGCACTGGATGGATTTGGGACCAAGGGGTTCCCAAAGGATGCACTGGGTGGATTGGGGACCAAAGTGGTTCCAAAGGATGCACTGGATGGGATGGGGACCAAGGGAGACCCAAAGGATGCACTGGATGGATTGGGGACCAATGGAGACCCAAAGGATGCACTGGATGGATTTGGGACCACTGGAGACCCAAAGGATGCACTGGATGGATTTGGGACCAAAGGGGTCCCAAAGGGTGCACTGGGTGGATTGGGGACCAATGGAGACGCAAAGGATGCACTGGATGGATTGGGGACCAAAGGGGTCCCAAAGGATGCACTGGATGGATTGGGGACCAAAGGGGTCCCAAAGGATGTGCTGCACAGGTTGGGCACCAGAGGGGCCCCAAAAGACTTGTTGGGGTTGGAAACCAAGGGGGTCCCAAATGATGTGCTGGCCAGGCTGGAGGCTGATGGGAAGCCAAAGGGTGAGTTGGTCACATTGGTGACCATGGAGGTCCCAAAGGATGCACTGGCTGGGTTGGGAGCTGAGGGAGTCCCAAAAGAGGCGCTGGCCGGGCTGGGGACAAAGGGAGTCCCAAAAAATGATGTGCTGGCCAGGCTGGAGGCTGATGGGAAGCCAAAGGGTGAGTTGGTCACATTGGTGACCATGGAGGTCCCAAAGGATGCACTGGCTGGGTTGGGAGCTGAGGGAGTCCCAAAAGAGGCGCTGGCCGGGCTGGGGACAAAGGGAGTCCCAAAGGATGCACTG
>NW_008238831.1:208285-208585 GCF_000691975.1 Corvus brachyrhynchos | reverse complement strand
CCCCCAGCAGGTCGGTGCCGGCGGAGGACGGCCCCGAGGAGGTCGAGCTGCCCCGCAGCCCCTTCTGCTCCATCTTGATCCGCTGCTCGTACTGCATCTTCTTGGCCAGGACGTTTTTCACCAGGCACGAGGCCGCCCGGGTCCTGTCGGTGCCGGCGTCCAGGGAGGCCGCCTTCATGAACTGCTGGTAGTTGAGCCTGAAGTCCTCGCCGATGGCTCTGCCCTTGCTGGGGGGCTCCTTCCTGGCCGGGGGCTGGGGTGCTGGGCCGTCCCCCCGGGGACCAAAACCCGTCTCCTTCC
>NW_008238831.1:205790-207136 GCF_000691975.1 Corvus brachyrhynchos | reverse complement strand
CCCCCAGCCTCGGGGACCTGCCGGGGGGCCGCCGACTCATCCCTGCCCCCTCAGCCCGCCCCGCTCTCCCCAAACCGCAGGACAGGGCCCAGGTCATCCCCCGCACCCCATACACGTCCTGGGTGTGCAATCCCATGGAACGGCCTGGGCTGCCCCGGAGCTGGGGGAGCTGCAGACCCCTCTGGGAATGTCCCATCCCCGGTGCTGAGGGCACGGCAGGATCTCGAGCTGCTGCTCCATCCCCACCCATGGCTCCTTTCCCGGTGCCACAGCAATGGTGTGCCCACACTGGGCTTTACCCAAAACCCACCCTATCCCAAGCAGGAGCTCCTCCCTTCCTAATCTAAGGGGTAAGGAGCAAACTCAAGGCTTGGGATCAACCCGGGCATGGAGCAGCCCTGGGACTCACAGGAGCTGACCAGTGGACTACTACCATGTGTCTTTTCTGGGGAGACTCCAAGCCAGTGGCTGGGGTGGCACAAGGGTCTCTGCAGCTTGCCCACCCCAACTGCTGCTGGTGCAGCCCAGTCCCAGCTTTTGGGGGAATCTTTGCCATGAAGCAGCAGCAGCAGGTGCTCCCCAGCACTGCCAGCCCCGGAGCAACCCGATGCCCAAGTCCTCTGGGTTCATGCAGGGACTAAATTTAAACCTTGGCAAGGAGGAGAGGAAAGCTTCCCGCAAAGCTGGGCTGGCACTTAACCCTTCACTGCTGAGCTGGGCTGGGCTTGCAGGTGGCATTTGTGCCCACAGGGACTGCAAGGGACCTGCCATGGGCAGTGCTCACTGCTATGGTGGCCTTTTTTAAAGAGTGTGTATGTGGGATTTCAAAGCCTAAAATCCCACCCTTTCTTCATGGAAAGGGTGGTCAGGCACTGGCACACACAGCCCAGCGCAGTGGTGGAATCACCATCCCTGGAGGAATTTAAAAAATGTGTAGATTGGGTGCTTGGGGTGACATGGACTAGGGGTAGCCTTGGCAGGACTGGGGGAACTGTTGGGCTCAATGATTTTAAAAGGCTTTTCCAACCTAAATGATTCTGTGCTTCTACAGAATATTAGTTCTGTATGCTGGCTCCGAGCCTGGAGTCCCTGCCTGATGCTGGATTTGCAGTGCCAGGGCAGCTCCCTGAGCTGACAGCCCTTGCTGCAGCCTGGCCCTGCTTCTCCGTGGAGCTCCAGGGTGTGTCCAGGGCCATCCACCTCCCGTGGCACCGACAGCGGGTGCCGGGAAGTGGACGGACAGCAGGCGGACAGCAGGCGGACAGCAGCCGGGTGTCCGGTGCTGCTCTCCTGCCACCCTCGCAGCCTCCGGTGGTGATGTATCACTTGTCGCAGCTGCTGTCCCC
>NW_008238831.1:204393-205778 GCF_000691975.1 Corvus brachyrhynchos | reverse complement strand
AGGACCGGGGTGTCAGATGCAGCAGCAGCAGCAAGGACTGTGCTGAGCACGAGTGTTGGAGTGAGGCAGGGGAAAGGCTGGGAGAGCTGGGAGTGCTCACCTGGACAAGAGAAGGCTCCAGGCAGAGCTCAGAGCCCCTTCCAGGGCCCAAAGGGGCTCCAGGAGAGCTGGAGAGGGACTGGGGACAAGGGCTGTAGTGCCAGGACACATGGAATGGCTTCCCAGTGCCAGAGGGCAGGGATAGATGGGATATTGGGAAGGAATTCCTCCCTGTGAGGGTGGGCAGGCCCTGGATCCCTGGCAGTGTCCAAGGCCAGGCTGGACTTGGAGTAACCTAGGATAGTGGGAGGTGTCCCTGCCCATGGCATGGGCTTTGGCGTTCTTTCCAACCCAAAGCAGTCTGTGATTCTGGGATCGCAGGGATGCCATGAACAACCCATCTCAGGGTGGTGTGGGAGCGCAGCAGAACTGGCCGGGCATTGCTGTCACTCTGCCCTGGCTGCAGCCAGCAGCCACCAAGCCAGGCCACGCTCCAGCACCTCCTCCTGCTCCTGGGGTTTGTCCCTCAGTGTGGAGGCCGTGGAGAGACCCTGGGGTCCTCCTGCCAAACGAAATCCAACCAGCATCTCCAGCACCCAGAGCAGGCCGGGCTGTGCGTGGGAGCAGCCTGCGGGGCACAAACACGTTACAGAACAGAGGGTGGACCCCAGCTGAGCCAGACCTGCTAATTAAACACTCACTTATGTTTAAGCCAGCGTGATACTGCCTGCAGCTCACCACTGCATTTGCTTATTAACCTGGATTTCATGCCAGCTCGGTGCGTGGTCACCTCAGTGCTGGCAAGCCTGGCACGGGCAGCGAGGAGAAGGAGGAGGATGAAGAGGAGGAAGGCTGCTGTTGGCTGTCGAAAGCAGGACGTGCCTCTCCCACGCTGGAGCTACTTTTTGCAACTCCGGAGGAGCAGGAAACACCGGCCCAGGTTGGCAGGGACTTTCAGAGCTGCCTCAGGGGTTCAGGAGGGATCTGGGCATCTGGGACATGGCAGCAGCCCCGCAGAGCTGAGGCACTGGGACACCCCAGGGTGCTGTGTGACAGAGGGACCCGCCGGGGTGTCACAGGGCTGCCCTGCTCCCCTGGCAGCACCGCGCTGGTGCTGTGGCACAGGGGCGATGCCCGAGCGGGTGCCAGGGCTGTGCACCCCGGTGCCACGGCCCAGAGTGCGGGGCCGGGCTCGGACACGACGGGGCGGGAGAGGCCCGCGGCCACACGGCGCCGTGTGAGGGGCCAGGCCCGCTCCCAGCCCCCTCCTCTGCTCCCAGACTCCTGCCCTGTTCCCAGCCGCCTGTCCATTTTCCAGCCCCGCGCTCCGTTCCACGCCCCGTTCC
>NW_008238831.1:199611-204129 GCF_000691975.1 Corvus brachyrhynchos | reverse complement strand
GCGCCAGCACCGCCGCCCCCTGCCTTCGGCCAGGCTCGGACCACCACGGACAGGCACAGGGATATCACATCTTTAATTTAAAAATAAATAAATGTATATACACACACAAACCCATGTTCAAGCGCTCGGTGCACCCAGGAACACCCTTTCCTCCCGTCAGAGCCCCACAAAGAAGAACCGCAAGTACCCCTTGGAGAAGGACGGCGATGCATTCCCGCACCACGGGCTCCAGAGAGGATCCTCCTTTTCCCCGTGGAGCACCGTACAAACGCAACTCGTCCTGTTTGTCACCGCAGAGGTCCCAAGCCTCATGTCCTCCCTCACAGCTCACACCGGGACCAGCACCCTGACCCTCCCTGGTTAGAACAAAGAACACTTATTGCTTTTGGGCATGTTTTTACCTCCCTCCTGCGTTTCCTAGCTGATTGTGCTTCCCACAGGAGGTCTCCCACCTCCATCAAGTACTCAAGATCTTTGGATGAAAGGTACAATCTGGTTTCAGTGCAAAATGCTATGGAGGAGTTCAAGCTCTGTGCAGGACATTGTGAGTCCAGGAAGTCACTGGATTTGGTCTCCCTACCTGTATCCCTCTACAGTCACACAGGAATGACAGGGAAGATACCAACCCTGGAACCAAGTCCAAACACTTAAATAGATTTCTAATATATTCTACAAGCTATTTTATATATAAAAAGCAACATTATTTTCACTTTTTTTACACACTCGTGCTCAAAACTGGGAAATACCAGAATTAAGGCTGCCTGCTCTGCAAGCCAACTCGGAATGATCACCCATTCTTGCCCTTAAACTCTGGCACTAAGTATGTTCCACACCAAGCCCCTCAAAATGCCCTTTTCACCAGTGCTCCTCCTGCTCCAAGTGCCCAATAAATTCTACTCAGCATCCCCCCATGTTCCTACAAGATTTCCTACAATTGGGGCACAAATGTCAGCATAAAAATGCAACTTAGAGAGTCACTATGTTGTTTTTTTCCTTTTATGACACACCACCACAGCACTGCTGCTGTACCTGGAATGTTCTCCTCCCTGCGATGGGAGCTGGGATGTTTAGGGCTTGTGTGCAGGAACACCAGGCCTCAAACCTCACATCCCAGGGCAGACCCCAGAAAAGCTTCTTTTCCTGTAGCTCCCAGCTTCCTTTCCTGCCAAACCTCCCAGGGCTGTGTGGATGGGACAGGGACATGGAGGGGACACACTGTGGTACCAGCATTCCCAGTTCCATCCAGCAGGACTCATACACCACTGCACCAGTGCCCAGCACAGGGACAGTCTGAGCTTTACAGGCAGGTTTAATCCTGGCATTTCCCCCGCTTTTGAGCATTTGCTCCCTAGGTTTCAGCCAAGGCCACCTGTGCATCCTGTGTGACTCCAGTTTCAGGAATGTGGCAACAGCAGAGCCTTGCTCATGTCTCACTGACTCACACTGCCAAGGTCAGAGGGGAGCAGTGCTGGTCTGTGAGCCCCCCACCCCGGGCAGGTATTCCCTGGAAGAGCAGGTCATTCCATGCAGGGCACACACCAGACTGCCTCAGGGGGTTAATAGTGCTTAACTGGAGTAACACTGGTCTAACACTGGTCTGCTCCTCATGAGGACGACCCAGCCTCAGCCTGCCCTTCAAGGCCTGGCTGTGTAAAGGAAGATCAAGAAAAAACAGGACATTGCCACATGGATTTTTTCTTTGCATTATCATGTCTACAGTGAAACATTCGTAGCTGCTCAACAGAGTAAAAATATGCTACATGAGAACTGTACCGGAAAAAGCAGGACCCTGGGAGAGCTGGGGAAGTGTGCAGATAAAAACCAGAATGGAGTAGCCAGCTTCAAAATATGCCACTGGAAACAGACAAGGGAATGAACACAGTTCTCCTTTCCCAACGGTCTGGCAGACACTGGAACTGGTGCAATTCCCAGAATCCCATCATCTGGTCGATGTTGGTGCCAGGATGGGCACAGCCCTCCCTTGGAGCAGCACGGGATATGATCCCTGGGGCAGTGGGAGAGCTGGGAATGTGCTCAGGGGCTCACCTGAGGCAGGGACCTGTCCCTCCTGCACTGCAACAACCCCCCAGCTCTGTGGCACAGCCCCGAGGGACAGCGGGAGTGACCCCCAGCCCCGAGCGCGGCGCTGCCGGGGATCCAGGGAGCTGCAGGTCCAGAGGAAACACGGGAAGCCGAGAGATGCCTGCTCTCCTGGGAAGCACACACAGCCTGGGTGGCGGACAAACCGCCCACGCAGACGGGTTCCGAACTCAGAGCGCGTCCTGGGGAATTCATTTACAAAGTGCCACTGGTCCTTGGAACCAAATCGAATGTACAGGATATACTACAGCAAACAGCTCGGGATGGCCCCTCTCTGCACTACCTGCAGAAGGACTCCAATGTCCAGACTCTTTACAACAGACTCCTTCCCTTTTCATATGAAGGAAAATAAAAACATAAGTTAAAACAGCAATAAGTAAAACTACGGAACGTGCCCGTCCTGGTCAGCCCCCTTTGTGCATCCCAATCAGACTGGAGAGCTTCTCACAGTGCTCAAGTTTCAGGGACTCTGCTTTCTGTTTTAACCGCTCATCTCTGTAGAGCTTGGCCAAATTTGACAAATCAGACTCTGAAAGATGAAGAAAAAAAGATGTATCAGGATGAAGTCGTGAGCCTCCTTTAAAGAACTGTTTCTCAGTGCTTTGTTATCCTTGCAGCACTTTTAATTTTGGTGGGTACTGAAGCCAGGGAGGTGAACAACTACCCAAGGGACTCGTCTGGAAGGCCTCCCTGCCCTTTCATTAACAATCTCAAAGGTACTTTGCATTTTGTTCCTCTTCTTCTCAAAAGCCACATAAAACTGAAATAATCCCATTGTTTAAATTATTTCCCCCCAGTAATTCAGAGAAGTTTCTTTTGCTGATTAGCTGAGGAAGTCTTAATATAGGTTTCTCCCTGAAGAATAATTTGGCTGCAGGATTAGATGCACCGAGGAGAACAGCAGTAATTTACTTCTGAAAAGGTCAACATCTCCGTAAGCACAGGCTACCTGATGACACTCAATTTTTCAAAGAGCTTTTATACACCTTACAAGCCCCTCATTTTACAAAATTATTCAGAGTGGAAAGAACTTCAATAGATCCTTTCATGCCTTACGTCCTCTGTCCCTGTCCCACTGAAATTTAAAGCTATTTAACCCTCCTCCCACTCACCAAAAAGCTTCACAAACTGAGAGGCAGGAACAGTTCATTTTAGAGCAGGAATCCATTTACAGGTTTATAACCAAAATGCCACTCAAGCAGTGCTGGGCACAGCTTTGTCAAGCCTCCAGCAAAAAACAGGCTCAGGTAATTGTCCCTGAGCCCAGAGTCCCTGGAGTTGTGCAGTGGAGAATCTCAGTTTACACTTATCCAATTGGGGAAAATTATTCCCTGCACTTTCAACAGCATTCATTCCATCACATTTGCTCCTTGTGGGTTTCAGTCTTTCACAGACTAGTTCCTTGAAGCCTTTTCTTCAAGGAGGTTCTAAAATATCAATTCCAACTATATTTACATTGGATATACAGAAGAAATTCTTCCCTGTGGGGTGGGCAGGCCCTGGCACAGGGTGCCCAGAGCAGCTGTGGCTGCCCCTGGATCCCTGCAGGTGTCCAAGGCCAGGCTGGACAGGGCTTGGAGCAACCTGGGATAGTGGAAGGTAGGGGGTAGGATGGGATGAGCCTTAAGGTCCCTTCCAACCCAAACCATTCCATGGTTCTATGCTACTTATCCTGATTCGGTTTTCAGCTGCCTCTTTGTGACCCTGAGCTCTTTGCAGCCTCACTTTACAACTGTGGCATCCCAGCTGAAACACCTCCTGTAAAAACCTGGGATGTGCTTTTTGAACTTAACTGTGCCAAAGATTTCAGAAGATCCAAACCCACAGCACAGCCAACTTGCACAGACTGCTTTGCTGAGGAGTCTGGTGCAGCACTGTAAAACTGACTGGCTGAACAAAGTACCAACCAATCCATTATTTTAAGGTTTTCCTTAAGGTTGTTGGACACCAGGTAACACTTTTCAAGTCATAAAATCAAGGACTTTAAAAACCAAACTGTTCCTGAACTACTCATCTCTGTCCATTTTGCTGGTGCTCAAGGGAGATGTGCCCTCAGTAAACACAACAAATGTACTATAAATAGACATTCAACTGTCAAAAAGCTCCTCACACCAAGTCCAACACTTCAGCAAGGATTAAGGGACCAACATTGTGCAGCAACAGCTGACTAAGAACGGCCTCAGCATCTGCAGAACTTTTCCCCAGCACTCTGTCCTGTATTCAGAGTTTATTTTTACAAACGTGACTGTCCTAAGGTCAGCCCAGTCTCAGCTATGGCCTGGATGGGAGGCACTCAGAAAATGGTTACTTTTACTGACAGCGCTGTCCTCAGGCTATGCTAACTGTGGCTGCTGTAAATGTATTTGCAGCTGGTGACTAACACAATCCCTAAGTGTACAAAGCTCTGGAGGAGCACTG
>NW_008238831.1:197134-199599 GCF_000691975.1 Corvus brachyrhynchos | reverse complement strand
TTCCGGGCTGGATCATCTCCCCTCTCTGACTCCTGGGCTCTCTAAGACTCACAAACCCTGTCCCCCTCTTTGGAGCTGGGCTCTCCTCAGCTCCAGGTCTCTGTGAAAGAGACAATGTGGTGACTTTCAGTTGCATGAGGTCAATTAAAGAGATTTTTCTGTAAGAAAGTAAGTCTCTCCCTGTAGCAAGCCTACATTTATGAGTAGTAACAGCCACGTTATCCCTGGAGGCTGCTCTTGCCAGCTACAGATACTCAAAGTTCCCAAGTCAAGCACACCAAAAACTTCAGGATTTTTATGGTCTTATATTATGGGTTCTTTTCCTTTTTAAATTCAGAGCCTACACCTTTTTATTTCTCTTGAAAAGCAGGATTGGTAACTTTTATGTAAAATAAGCCAAAACAAGCCTTCCCATCAAAAACCTGTAAAGAGTCTGGAATCAGCAACACTATTCCTGTAGGATTAAATGAGTCTTGTTTAGACAAACTGTGTTTCTACAATGATGCAATTGGTCAAGAAACTGAAAACAAGTGCAAAGGCACTTTTTAGCAGCATGCTGAGGACTGTTCTGCACAGAGCAATTTAAAACCCCCACCAGTGTGTGAAAGCAGCTTGTCTGCTGCTACTGAACATTCACAGCTTCATGTTCCAGCTTCCTTTACACACAGCACTGCTTGCTGTTGACTCATTTGAGGGTGATGAGTTCTTTAGGTCAATAAAATCAGTGAATAAAATCAGTCACAACATCCCAGCCTAAGCTACTCCTCGTAATTTGATTTGTTATTTTTTACCATTCTGCAAGCGCAGCAGGAATTTGCTGTCTCTTCAATGAACCAGATTAGTAGCAATTAAGAAGTAATAAAATATGGGCTTAACATGCCTTTATTTGTGCCACTGATCTACTCAGGGCTGAGTGAGAATAACGATTTTGAATGCTCACATCTGTGTTCTCCCTTTCTGCATTCAATTCTTGTGTCTGAAAGACGTGAAAATGGTGAAAAACATGATCTCCAACTCAGCTAAAGATAGAAAATGCAAATAACACCCAAAGCACGGAAACATGCTCTGAAAACTGATACCAGGAACACGGCCCACTGCAAGAGGGCCAAGAGCACCTGGACAAGCTCTGGACTCTCCTGGAGAAATTTTAAGGAAAAAGTTACAGAAACCTCTTGTGGAGCCAGTCAAAGCAAAACTGATTCTGCTCCAGCAAATGAAACATGGAATAGGTGATGTCTCAAGATCTTTTTCAGCCTAGCAATCTGTCAGGGCTGGATAAATGTGGTGGGTTGTATGTTTAAAACATCACTAAGAGTTATTCAAGCATAAAACCTGAGCGGAAAAAAGTGTCTCAAATGGTGAAGTCTACTTTCCACTCGTCTCTCAGAATCACTTAAAATGTATTTTGACAGATCTCAAGAACAGAAAATTCAGCGTTAAGAGCAGATGTGAGACACCTTAAACCAGTGCAAGGCTGAGATGTTACAAGGATTGGAAACTGAGGCTAAAAACAGCAGAGCTTTGTGAAGCACATCCACCCCCCAGCTCTGAAACACACGTGGGACAGAAATAACTTACTCTGCTGTTTCTCCTTCCAGCAGCTGGTCTGAATATAGTCTATGTAATCTTTCTCAACTGTTTTCTCAAGCTCTTGAAGTTCTGCTCCTTGATAATTCTTTTCAAAGTTTTTATCAACATAGTAAGGCACCTGCAAGTTCTCTGTTTCTCTGCTGACAACGTGGCCTATGGACCTGTGGGAACAGCAGGGAGAATTCAGATGTTTCAGCAGTTCAGACCTCAAGAAATCAAGAGCTGTTTCTCCATATTAGCATTTCCAGAGGATGATATTTACAGCAATGTTTGTACAGTCCATTTCTGCAGGATTATGGCTCCCTCAACCATCCAGTCAGGAAATTACAAGTCTCAGGGACAGCAAGCTGTGCAGTACAAAGAGAATCCATCCTCCTGCTAAAACCACAGGAGAAAATCCCAGATGGAGAGGTATCAACACAGTTCCTTCCAAATACTGTGTTCGTTCCCAACAGTTCAGTCAAGACCCTTCTAAAATATAAGAGCAAATTTTATCTATGAACTCTGCAAACACTTTATTCTGTTTGCTGGTGATTTCTGGCAAGCTCGGTGCAGAAACCCACGGGGATTGATAACAAAGGTAGAGATTATAAAAACTTAGGGCACAATGCAATTGGATCTGGATTTTCCCATTGTTTTGGATCCTTTAGTAGCAATAAAACTTAGCAGGGGAGATTCTAGTTACACTTTTCTTCAGGGTTTTATAATCATCAGTAAGCACAGTGAGGCATGGAACAGCCTGGAAAATACCCTGTAGGAAGATTCAGCCCCTCTGACACAGTCACTGGATTAAACCACACTCCTGGAGTGAATTTCCTTATTTGAGCAAAGATACCCAGGCCTTTGCTCAAATCACTGCCCACAGAGAGAGGCAG
>NW_008238831.1:191424-197086 GCF_000691975.1 Corvus brachyrhynchos | reverse complement strand
CCCAATTTCTTTTAGTTTTTAGGCTGTTCAGTTGTTTTAAGCCTAACTCTGAACCAGGCTCAGGCCTGACTATCTCACATCACCAGGAGAAGGGGAGGTAGAGAAGAAAAGCAGCTCAGCTGCTGTGGGGGTAGCGTGGGAGGTTTCACATGGGACTGGCAGATAGCAAAAACACTCCCTGGAAAAAAAAAACCACCCTAAAAACATCCACCCTCCTGTTCTTTTCTGAGGGCCTCACTCTGACATCGTGTGGTAAAATGGTGAGGGGTGTTGGGCTGCTCTGACAGAGGAGGGGAGGGGAAGGCTGGACCTGAGCAGTTTTACTCCTACAAGGGAGCAAGGGGAGTGTTTGGAGCACTCTGCTGGTTGTCCCAGACCTGCCAATTCCACTCCTCTCTCAGTGAGGGCCAGCCCAGGTCCAGATGTGACCTCCAGCACCAGATGTGACAGGAGCATGTGGGTTTTCCCCTGCCCCACAAGCTGCCAGTGCAGCAGCTCTGGTGGGGTCCTTCTGCTCCCAGAGCCCACCAGCCTCCAGGGCCCTGCTTTGCTACAGAGGTTAAACCAGGGCATTTCAAGGCTTTAACAATTTGTGGAGCTTCCAGTAGAATTCATGCTCCAGAGAAGGTTTGGGTTTAAAGGTTTGGATTTATACTGCAAACCACAGGCTTCTTTTTTTTGTTGCTTTCCAGAGGAACCTCAGGGGTGGTCCACAGATTCTGGGGGCTGGGCAGATCAGAGATTGATCTACACCCATGTTCCCCATCCTGTATCACTGTGCAAAGCCATTTCACACCAGCTGAGGAAGGTTTCTGACCCTCTTTGTGCACTAAAGCTCCCCACAGGCAACCCCACAGTGCTCAGGAGAACTCACCAGTGCAGGCTGTTGGTATTTCCTTATTTACAAACTGATAACATTTTCTACAAAGAGCAAAACATTAACATGCATTTTGCTATCAAACCCAACTTCCATCTGCCTTCATACTGCAAACAGCAAGAGCAGAAAAATGTGGTTTTAAAGGACTTACGATTTGTAGAATAAGCTGTAGGGTGGGTTGGTGGCCATCAGCTGGGTTATAACTGACACAATTATGATGATGAAAACTGGCATCAACTGGATAAATGCAGAGTATGAATTCTGAAAAGTACAAGGATTAGCAGTCAAGAAAATACAGAGATGGAAAAAGGCATCTGTTCACAGAAGCCAGGCTATCAATCACAGATCAACAATTTGTTACATGGAAACTTAGAAGATAAAAGAGAAAGGACTTTGGGATTTTGAGAGGGATGACACTGTAATTTCTAAATAACCTTTATTAATAATATCAGAACACTCTTGAACACCATTTCCTTTCCACTATCTTTTCCTCTGCCCCTTCCCTCACAGTGCCTACAGCACTGTTGTACCTGCAAGTGTCGAATCCAGCCTGCAATTCCCGTGTGCCTACGGCGTTCCTGCACCCTCTGAATCTGCTCTCCATTGTAGATCTCAGCCTCTGCTTCAGCACTGCATTTAATGGTTGAGCAGTAAAGGGTTAACAGCTCACATGCAGTGTAACTTCAGACAGGATGCAAGCACTGGGGCTTTTGTTTGGATTAATTTAGCAGAACAAAAGACTGGAAGCATTATCAAAGAGAAAACACTGATCTTTCCTTCTGCTCTTCCATTTCGTTCTAAACCGACTTTTAAAATGCCTTCTCTCATGCAGAGGGAAATATCACATGCAGCTATTTAGACACTGCCCTCTACCCTGGGATAGCAACAAGGATTCCTGATGCAGTAGTAGGTGGGATTCACAGAATCAAAGAATTACTGAGGTTGGAAAAGCCCTCCCAGCCCATCGAGTCCAAGCTGTGCCCGATGCCCACCTTGTCCCCAGCCCAGAGCACTGAGTGCCACCTCCAGCCCTTCCTTGGACACCTCCAGGGATGGGCACTCCAAAGCTCCCTGGGCAGCCCCTGCCAAGGCCTGAGCACCCCTTCTGTGAAAAAGGGTTCCTCCAGACTCAGCCCTGCCCTGTCCAGGTAAACCAGAGCTAGGAGGGAACTGGCTGGGGAGGAAGTTCCCTCTCCTCCTGTCCCTGTTCCCTGGGAGCAGCGCGCGCCCCCCCCGGCTGCCCCCTCCTGTCAGGGACTTGTGCAGAGCCACAAGGTCCCCCCTGAGCCCCCTTTGCTCCAGCCTGAGCCCCTTTCCCAGCTCCCTCAGCTGCTCCTGGGGCTGCAGCCCCTTCCCAGCTCCATTCCCTGCCCTGGACACGCTCCAGCCCCTCAGGGTCTTTTCTGCAGTGAGGGGCTGGATTCACTTCCCCCAGCTGAGCTGTCTGTCAGCTGTACCAGATTTTTTTTCTGAGCCTGAGACTCACAAGGAAAAACTCATCTTCCTTGGAGAATGATCCCTGGAGGTTAACAGACTGTCTCCAGAGGAAGATTTTGCCAAAGCAGGTGGCAGGTGTGTATGTGCACTGACAACAAAGGACACCTTGTGTCTCATCTGGAGGTCTCAGTTGGCAGAAATGTATCCCACACCCATCCTGTCCCCAGCTGGAAGAAGCCTGTGCAGCCCCTGGGTGCTAAAATACACCTTGAGCACAAGCCAGTACTTCCATATCCGTTACCAGTCCTCATTTGGACTAATTGTTGTTGGATTACCAAGCATTGGAGCTTGCAAAAACCAAGCAGCAGCAAAACCCTCCGTGACAGAAACTGGAGGGCCTGTAATCCTATAAACACAATGCATCTCTACAGCAGTGATTAATAACAGCCAATCTCATGACAAAGGAAATATCCACTGCGGCTGCAGCCTTTGAGGATAAACACTGAGCACTCAAGCATGGGAAGGTTTGTCCTGGCTTTGGAAGAGGATCCCTCACCCTGCTGAGATATTTAAATATTTAAGCTGTGGAGATCCTTCCTGCTGGCTACCTGTGGCCTGTGCTCTTCCTCCTCTGGCTCCTGTGTCCACGCCCTCTCAGCCCGGTGCCTCCGTGGGTAATAGTGAGCATCTCTGGTTACATTGGAGAACATGTGGATATTCCCTGGAAAAGAAACCAGGACAGACCTGTGTTTCACCCAGCTGCTGGAACTCACCAGGATTCCTCAGTTTCTATTTAATTATCCAGGTTTATTCTCCACAGCCTGAATTGCAGCTGGGAGGTCTGAGACTAGAAAGCACAAACCACATCAGAATTAAACACCACCACAATGTTATTCGAAAAAGCCTATCAGAGAAATTGTACTGTGCTCCAATCCATCTTAATTTAAATCAAGCTGCAGAAACATGTTCTGATTTTTATGATTGTATCTCATATTTTAATGCTGTTCTTGTCACACTCACTTGCAAGGCTGTGGCAGGAAAATGAATTTGCTTCACCAGGCTTGGGCTATGAATTATGGTCTCCCATAATTACTGAATGTGGTCTTCTACCCTCATTTCTAATTCCTCTGCCTTCAAGCCATTAATAATTTCACTTAATTATTTTATAATAAGGAAAGAGATTTTTAAAAGAGTAAAAAAGGAGAACAATTCAGGATTTTCTTTCTTGCACATGGAATGCGGTTGATTTATTTTTAAAAAATCTACAATGAGGGAAGAATTGCATTTGCTGCTTCAATTTGAAGCTCAGGATCTGATTTTATCACCATATGAATATCTTAATAATAGCTGTGCTCTCCTCTTTCGAAATTCAGAATGTCTTTTGTGTTAGAGAATTGAAATCTGTGGCTTATCATCACAACAGAAATGCAAAACTATTTTTAAGCCCTGGGAAAGATGTCACATTATTTTATACTCTTATCCTGTCCTTTTTTGAGTTTCCCAAAGAATTCTGCAAGAAACCTGGGCAAAGGTGACCTCTGCTATTGTGTCAAAACCCCTGTTCCACTGCTTGTTCGAAGATTTTCCAAGCTCTAGGCATGTGTGCAGTCAGAGCTCCAACAGCGAGCCAAGCCAAGCCAGGCTGGCTCCAAGGAGGAAAGTTTCTTTTGGGAAAAAAGAAAATTAATTTCTATCCCTCAATATTGCTCAGACAGGATTTTATCAAGCTGTGAAGAGAAGCAGCCAGCGTGGGAAAAGAAGAATGGCTTTTATAGGGGTGCCTAAAAAAAAAAGGTTTTCCCAAATTTTAAGTTTCTCCAAGAATTTCTGCCAGCAGTTTCTTTTGTTCCATGGGCATTTATTTTTTATGAGAACTTGTAGCCTCTCCTCCTTCCAACTGCAACACTCTGCCACGTGGAGTCTCCTTTGAGTTTAATCACATTTAACATTTTAAATTTAACTATTTTTCCATTGAATATCCATAGAGGAAAACTGCTCCATAAAAACAAAGCCATAAACCTGCCCTCAAAAGCCCAGTGAGGAAACTCTTGTTTACTACCAACACCCACTGCTACAAAATTGCATTTTTATTTTCCTACTCTTTGCTGCTTTCCCAAAAATTCCCGTTTTCTCCCTGTTAAACCTGCCATGCCCAGTACCCAAACTCCTCCCAGAGTTCCTCAGTCTCCTGTCCTCAACTCCAAGCACCCTGCTCCCCACAGGCCCATTCCATGAGGGTAATGTCCCACAAAAGGCACATCCAGGTGCAATTCCTTGCACAGTCAGAAATGGAAAACGTGCAGACTCCAGCTGGAATTACACCATGCTGGGGTTGGCTCACTTTGCATATCCACTGGTGCAAGCCTGGGAGCAATCTGAGGTCCCCTTAGCTGCAAGATGCACCGCTCACAGCAAGGTTTAGTAATTAACTACTTGTCTCTGTGTCTTCAGGCTGTAGTAACTGGTGTGCACCTCACTTCTCGTGACAGCCTGGAGGTGGAAAGTTCCCAGGAGTGCTAAAGCAATTCTTTCATTGCTGCCAGAAGGCCCTTGAAGTCCTCACACCTTTCAGATTTCCTTTTAATCCACTGATCCTGCAGGATCTATTTCTCCTGCAAATCCAAATGCCAAGGCTGGACTGAGACATGCACGCAGCTACTACAGGTACAGCTCCACTGCTGTGTCACTGGATCCTGCACATCCACCGGATCCTGGATCCTCTCCTGGCAGGCAGCACTTGCTGAGCTCCCAGGCTGTAATTTCATTACAGCACAGGCTGCTGCAAGGCACAGCAGCTCCTGTTTCCCTGAGATTACAGCTCCAGGAGCTGGGCCGTGCTGGCCTGGAATGCTGTCAGGTGCCTCAAGTACAACCCAATCAAGGAATTGTTCATGTTGAAAAAGACCTCTGAGATCACTGAGTTCAACCATCACCAAAGACACCTCTGATTCCTTCTCATTCACACCCTATTTCAGCTCCCATACCACTGCTGGCTTCAGATGATGGAGGGAATAAAAGAAAGGCAGAAATCAAATGTGAAAAGGTTTCTGCTCTTTTCAGACGTATGATCAACTCCCTGAGCAGTCCCAAGGGAAAGTGACCTTCCTCATGATTTACAGAATCACAGAATATGCTGAGTTGGAAGGGACCCCCAAGGACCATCCAGCCCAGCTCCTGGCCCTGCACAGACCCCCCAACAACCCCACCCCGGGCATCCCTGGCAGTGCTGTCCAAACGCTCCTGCAGCTCTGGCAGCCTCGGGGCCGTGCCCATTCCCTGGGGAGCCTGGGCAGTGCCCAGCACCCTCTGGGGGAAGAAACTTCTCCCAGAATACAGCCTGCGCATGGC
>NW_008238831.1:189610-191337 GCF_000691975.1 Corvus brachyrhynchos | reverse complement strand
GAAATGCCCACCAAAAAACACATTGAATATTTCTTCTGGTGTGATGTCTGCTTCGAATTCTGTGTAGTAATTGTAGTGCCTGGCCTGGCCAGTGCTGACGTGCTCGTGGTCACTCCCGAGCTCATCGTAGCGGAGTCGTTTCTCAGGGTTGCTCAGAACTGCAAAAGCATTGCCTATTGCTGGAGAGGGAATTAAAACCAGTGTTACATTTCCAGTGTCACATGTCCCACTTTTATAAGTGGAGTAGCAAAAAATCCCCAAACAAGCCTAGGAAATTTGTGCTTGACCAAAGACTAAGTTACTTTTGTAACAGCAAGATGTGTAACAGCTCTGGCACTACCTGTGATGGAAACCACTTCCTGCTGTCACTGATGCCAGGAGAAAGAAAAAAGTGTCCAAGTATATGGAGAGACTTGAAATATTTGTAAAACTGATGTGAGAGTTCACTTCAGCCAAGAAACTGGGTGAGAATGGAGCATTTTATCAGCTCAAACCAAATGCAAGTTTGGTCCGAGTGCACCTCCATATACCACATACAATTAACACAAAGTTAATAACTGCAGGGACAAATTAAAATGCAGAGGGCTATCCCAAGCTTTTCCTGCTGGCAGAGATGCTCCTGAAGCTGTGTGGCACACCTATTTCACACCTCACATCCAACCACTCAGAAGTGTTTGTTTGGCTCATCTTCTTCTTTGGCCTCTGACAGAACAAGTTCATAGAGAAATACAACCCAAACACAAAGAAAGAAAGAACATCCCTTCAGAAGCTCCTTGTTTTAACAGACTGTGAATGATCACTTGTTTTCCTTGTGCTGCGCTGCATGGAAAGGGAAAATATGCATGAGTTTACGCTGCAACATAACTGAGAACTCTGGACACAGCCTATTGGATTAAATTTCATATTCCCATACATATAAATAAAAATTTATTCATCACAAGGAGCAGTTATTGATGACAAACATCCCACACTCTGGCATGGGCAGTGTCAGTTCCAAGTTCTGAACCTTCTGCAGTATCATGGAATCCCAGAATGGTTTGGATTGGAAGGAACCCTACAGATCATCCCATCCCACCCCTGCCATGGCAGAGACAACTCCCACCATCCCAGGCTGCTCCAAGCCCCAATGTCCAGCCTGGCCTTGGGCACTGCCAGGGATCCAGGGGCAGCCCCAGCTTCTCTGGGCACCCTGTGCCAGGGCCTCAGCACCCTCACAGGGGAGAATTTCTTCCTAATACCCCATCAAACCCTGCCCTCTGGCAGCGTAGAAGCCATTCCCCCTTGTCCTGTCCCTCCAGGCCCTTGTCAAGTTCCTCAAAAGCATCTGGGACTGCGACCTGGGATACATTTCCCATCGTTTCTAAGGGAGACGTGTATTTTGCAGACGGAAATGCAAGCCCTGCCGAGCCGCAGCGGGGTTCTGTGAGGACGCTGCTGTGTGTGCAGCCCCTCCCGGCTCCGTGGGCCGGCGGGCGCCTCTGCACCGGCGCTCCGGGTGCGGCCCCTCACGGTGCCCCCGGGCCCGCTCACCTTTGAAGGCCTCGGTGGCTCCGGGTGCGCGGTTCTTGTCGGGGTGGAACTTGAGGGCCAGCCTGCGGTACGCCCGCTTCAGCTCCTCCTCGCCGGCGTCCCGGCTCACCCCCAGGATCTCGTAGTAATCCCGGCACCGCTTGATCCTGAGGGCGCACACGGGGTTATCCCGGGGCTCCCCGGCCCCGCTCCCCGCC
>NW_008238831.1:167928-189506 GCF_000691975.1 Corvus brachyrhynchos | reverse complement strand
GGCCCGGCGGGGCTGGCGGGGGCGTGACGTCATTGCGAGGGGAGGTGACGTCATGAGCGGTTCTGAGGGCAGCGGGAGGTGGGAGGTCATGGAATCACGGAATGTCGTGGAATTGTGGAATGTCATGGAATTATGGAATGTCCCGGGCAGGAAGGGATCCACCAGGATTCATCCCTCCAGCTCCTGGCCCTGCACAGACACCCCAGCAACCCCACCCTGTGCACCCCTGGCAGCTCTGGCAGCCTCGGGGCCGTGCCCATTCCCTGGGGAGCCTGGGCAGTGCCCGGCACCCTCTGGGGAAGAACCTTTCCCTGCTCTCCAGCCTGAGCCTGCCCTGGCCCAGCTCCAGCCGCTCCCTGGGTGCTGTCCCTGGCCCAGGAGCAGAGCTCGGAGCTGTCCCTGCGCTGCCCTGGGCAGGAGCTGCAGCCCCGGGGAGCTCTGCCCTCAGCTCCTCTGCTGCAGCTGGACCAGCCCAGTGCCCTCAGCCGCTCCTCGGGCGGCCCCTCCAGACCCTTCCCCAGCCCCGGCTCCCTCCTTTGGACACTCTCCAACAGCTTTAGATCCCATCAGGAAAGGCCTCGGGGGCGCTGGTGACAGCAGCTGAACATGAGCCCAAGGTGGGCACGAGGCCACTGGCCCCTGGGCTGTCCCATCCCTGGGGTGGCAGCAGGATCAGGGCAGTGCCCGTCCCCGTGCTGGCATTGCTGGGGGACCTCGAGGGCTGTGTCCAGTTCTGGGCCCTCACTGCAAGACATTTCCCAGTTGCTTTCAGCATTGCTGTTGTTGGTTTCCCCTCATCCCACCTGCCACTGTCCCAGGCTGCTCCAAGCCCCAATGTCCAGCCTGGCCTTGGGCACTGCCAGGGATCCAGGGGCAGCCCCAGCTGCTCTGGGCACCCTGTGCCAGGGCCTGCCCACCCTCAATGCAAGACCCTCAAGGGCCTGTGGGAAGGAGGTCAAAGGAAGGAAAATGAAAGCAGCAGTGAGATCCTGTGGGATCTCAAAGATCCAGGGAGATTTGTTATAACTTTGCATTCACTAAAAATCTACTTGTAGTGCTCCATGTGTGGAGTTACAGGTCTCTGGGAACTGGAGCTGTTTGGGTTTGTCTAATTGCAAATCACCTGGGATTTTGTGTTAAGCAAATTCACCAGTCTGGTGGAGCCTGGGTGAGTGACAATTTTTACTTTTCATGAATGTAACCAGAAAAGCTTCATTTATTAAAAAACAACTTATCGAACTACCTGGTGCAGGTGTCAGAGGTTGAAAGTGCATTGGCTCTTACCAGGAGCTGTGAAAATGTTGCATTTATTTTGCTGAACATTTCCTTGCCAGCTGCAAAGCACAGCTGCCTCCTGCATTGCACAAGGCGATGCTGCTCTCCTGGCCTTCCAGGAAGCTCTGGGAAAGCAGTGGTGGAGACGATGGAAGCTCTCCTGGCAAACTTGGGCTGCCAGCCTCCAGGAGCTGAAGCAGCTCAGCATTTTGCTTGTGACCACTCATTTTACACTGACATAAACCCTGGTCTATGCAGGGACTTTGTTCCTTACACTTCAGCTGAGTCTTTGAGCATGTGGGGAGATAATGATCTCCCTTCCTGAAGCTCCGTTCTTATTAATAATAACAAAGTGTTTAAGATGGCAATTTGCATTTCAGCAGCGCCTTTAATTCACGGCTCTCCGAACGCTTTACAGACATGGATTAACAAGGCCTCACAACAACCCTGTGAGGTAGGTGGATGTGACCATCCCACTGCTGTGGGGACAATGAGGGCACCGGGGATAAGGGGCTTGGAGCAGTCATGCTGGGATTTGACCTAGAACTTGGGCATTTAAGTCCCATCAGGCCTTCAGCTTCAGATCAGGCTTTCCCAACGCACGGGTCTGGCTCGATGTGGGGCTACGCTGATTAACAAGCCCGTGACTGCCTGGCACAGACTATAAAGGCCATTAATGTAAGGCAGCGGTTTATTAGCGGAGTAGATGGTGCCTTGGTGCTTCTTGCTGCTGGAATTATCTGAGTGTTTGAAGGCATATCAAAAATAGAGTTAGATATCAACCACCGAGCGTGGCAGGCTGTAACTGGAGAAAGCCCTTAGGCCCCAGGTGGGGAAGCTATGTAGGACACTACTGTAAATGTACTGATCAGAAAGGACATAATAATTTATATATAAAGTCCACCCTTGCTCTTTCCCCGAAGGAAAAAAATAAAGAACCTAGAAAGCCACTGCTGGTTGTCACGTGTCAGCTTCAAGTTCCGGGCTCTTGGCTTCATAGCACCTGCCAAAAGAACAAAACGTGGGACATCAGCAGCCTGGCTGGGCTGGCAAAGGGAGTACAGCAATGTGTTCTCCTGAACTCAGTCCCAGCTTTAAAACAACTAAAAATGATGTGAATTCCTCATGTAGGATGGACCTGAGAGCACCAATGGGGATGTGCTTCAACCATGTGTGGGGCAGGAGTGGGTAAGCTGGGCTGGAGGGTGAGACCTCGATTTCTCACAGACCTCTTCATTTAATGACAAACCCCTCCAGCTTTGCAGCTGGCCACAGGTGATGTCACCTGTGTGCGTGAGGTAAACTTGGCACCTTGAGCTCAGCCAGCCCAGGTAAACCTGAGATGGGCACCCACACTTTTCACTGGGCTCACTGGAAGCAGTTTGGACCTTTAGAAGTTTGGTGGCAGCTGGTTTTTGTTATATTTCTGAAGGAATAAAAGAGCAAAGAAATACCTCAAGGCATGCTCTTATCCAGCCAGAGAAATGATCCCCAGCTGACTCCCTAATAAGCAAGGCTGAAAAGGGAAACCTTTTCTGACGGGGGGTAGCTCATGCTGTTGTTGGTGTTGATGTTCTTCATGGAGATCAGAGTGATGCTGTTCCCCTTCTGGCTCGTGTCTGCCGAGCAGCTGCCCAGGAGAGAAGGAGATATTAATTACTCTGGGAAACAAGACAGGGAATCACAGAATCACTGAGGTTGGAAAAGACCCCCAAGACCATCGAGTCCAACCTTTGAGCAATCACCACCTTGTCAAGCAGACCAGAGCACTGAGTGCCATGTCCAGGTGGTCCTTGGACACCTCCAGGGACAAAATTTCTTTGCACACAGCTGGAGGCAAACAGGCAAGGCCAAGGCTGGTACAGGAGACCAGCTTTGGTTTCCACTGCCCACTGAGCTGCTGTCCTGATTCTGGCCCGTCCATAGTGAGTTACGAGGCTTAGGAAGATGGAATTCCCCTTTTTTCCTACCCTGAGGGCTGGGATGTGCATTCCTGACCAGTGAAGACTGGATAACTTTGGGGATCAGGGAGCCTTAGGCACTGTCCCATTTTCTGGCATGTTTTGCCTCAGTGGCTTCAGATCCCTTGGATGATGATCTTTCAGGGTATTTCGTGACCACTGATGTTGATGGAAATTTGGCACCTAAACACTTACAGACTTTGCTCCCTGTGTCCCTTATCCGTTTCCAAAGCAGGGTTTATTTATTTGGTAGGAAACTAGCAGTGGGAAACAGTAATGGCCATCTTGGAAGATATCTAAGACTGCTCTGAGATCCAGAAACGTGAGTTTAGACCTCAAGTCTGTGTCTAGACAAAGACAAGCAATCTGCTTTGGGAAGGTGATAAGTCTTCTCTCAGAGCAGCTTTGAAATGAGGCCCCTTAATATTGACCTTCTACCTATTTCTCTATCAGAGGCTGAAGTGTTATCAAAGCTGATTTTGCTTTTCTAACTCTCTATCAAAGATGTCTTGACATGCTTCCTTCCACCTGAAATAACCAAAGCAGACGCTTTGCCTTGCTAAAGTTAGCTCTGGGATAAATCAGGCTCTCTCCATCAGATGTGGGTAGTGTGAGCAGCCTTACCTCTCTGACACCATGGAGGTTCCTGGTTTCTGTTTGTCTGGGGGGAGAAAAGCAGTTGGTGATGTGGAGGTGAGAAATCATCCCAGCTAAGCCATAAAATAAGTCAGCTCTATTCTGAATTACATTGTACAGGGATGTAAATGAAATCTGAATGAGATTGGAGACACTGTGGGGGGAACGTGGGAGCTGATTAGAGAAAACCCTTCAGCTAAGGGGACATACTGGCAGGACCTGCTGGCCCTGCTGCCCGTTCGGTCGCCAGCATCCTCTGGGCTTTAGGAAGGTGTCTGCCTTGCTGCAGAGCAGCCTTGCCCTCTGGTGGGCACAGCTTTGTGGGAAATGGGATTCCTAAGGTAAAGGACTGTCAAACGCCATGATTTTTGCTGGTAGAGCTGCCCACCTCCTGGAATTTGAGCTGCAGGAAGCTTGAGACTGGCTGAAGAAAGCCATGTCCAGATGAGGCTGGGCTGGGGCTCTAGCGAGGAGGTCACGCTGCGTTCCTGACTACTCAATCCATGTTCCAGTCTGGCTTCCAAATCTCCCCACCACTGTGTAAGCTTTTCAAAGACATCTTTTAGGAATTGCCAGATCCACATGGAAACTGGTGACTTGTTGGTTAGGGAAGTACAGATTCCCCCAGACAAATACCTTCCGGGTCCTTGGAGTGGTTGCACTTGAACCTCAGGCTGACCACGCTGACCAGGATGATGACCACCACTATCAGGATAACGACGAAGCTGATGACACCTGGGGATGGAGGAAAGAACTGTCTGAGCAGCAGAGAGACTTTGACATCAAAACTTGGGTAGGAAATCAATATCTTCATTAATGTAAGCATGGTACGTAATAGACAGAGAAGCAAATAGTTGTTAGAACAAATAGCTTTATCCTCCTGTGTTTTAACCTCAGAGGGCTTCTCTGAATACTTAGTCAATAAATACTTAATTGATAAGGCAGTGCCAGGAAGGCAGAAGTCAGCTGATTACACTGGGGATTGATAGGAGTCAGTATGTTCCTGCTACAGTTGGTAAATCCTATCCCAAAAGTGTAAAGCCAGATAAATAAGTAATGTAACAGGGAGAGACAAGCTAGAGCTGTGGGTGATGTTATCTGTCCCATAAACCATGTTTAGACACTTTAAATCAGCTCTAGATTTGATACTGACATCAGGCCTCAATAAATCAAACAATTCCTTGTACAGGAAATTTGTCCTGCTAAGAATCCCTCGGACTTAGAATCATGGAATCACGGAATGGTTTGGGTTGGAAGGGACCTTAAAGCTCATCTTGTTCCACCTCCTGCCATGGGCAGGGACACCTTCCACTATCCCAGGCTGCTCCAAGCCTCAATGTCCAGCCTGGCCTTGGGCACTGCCAGGGATCCAGGGGCAGTCACAGCTGCTCTGGGCACCCTGTGCCAGGGCCTCATGAAGTTGGGTGTCCAAACCAGCGTGGCCTGGTGAAACAGAGCCCCCTCCTCTCCCCAGGTGCCACAAGACCTTACCAAAAGCTGCCACTGTCAGCGGTGATTTCTCGTCTGTCGGGCTGGGCTGGGGTAAGTGGCTGGAGTGGTTTGGTGTTGGGGTGACAGGCTCTGAGGTGCCTACAGAGGGGAGAAAGGTAGATTTACATAAAAGTCATTCTTCCACGGCTGGGAAGAGGATTCCTAGCAATGCTAGAGGACCTAACTCTCACTTGCACTTCACTGGAGAGACCAAGTTTGGATCCTGGCCAGGTCCATCAATCTTAATAGCAAAGTGAGCAAGACCTGTGTGGAATCATTGCCGTGGTGGGGCCCCCTTTATGGACAAGCTGAGAACACCCACAGGGTTTCCTTCTGGGATCCCAGTGAGGAAAGGTCAAGGTCAGCCCTGGCAGTGAGTTTGAGGGGGAAGTTTGTCCAGTCTCCCTCCTTTTACAACCTTTTGACATAATGGCACCTTTCCTGCTGTTCCCAGGCTCAAGAGGTTGCCCTGAAGTGCTGCTTCTGCCAAGCTTTACAGCCTTTTCAAGGGCTGGATGGGATGTTCAGCCTGCCTCAGGTATGCACTGGCCTTTCTCCACACTGCCTTGAAGACAGCAGTGTGATGGCCTTGCTGCTGGCTGTGCAGAGGAATATAAAATACAGAGCAGGAATCACCTCTCTGCAAGGAGGAAGCACCTTGAGTCACTGATGTCGTGGTGCTCTCGTTCCTCACGGGATCCTGACCTGCACAGAGAGACACAGAATGTGAGTCTTGACCTCCAGTGTCATCTAAGAACCAAAGGAATTAATGGGCACCTGGAGAGGAGAATGGATTCACAGTAGTGCCGGGGAAACATGGAATTAATACTCCCACCTCCATACTAAAAGCTTCCCATGAAACATACTTTGTACTATTTTCCATGTCCAAATGGAAACCTAGGAAACTGAAGTTCAAATACCCTTTTGTAACCTCTTTAGGGTCTGCAGTCCCAGGTGCAGATTTGGGGCGGAAACAGCAAGGGGAGGCTGGAAGACTGAGCTGGGAAGGCAATAGATTTGCTATAGGTCATAAACATTGAGACTTTAAAATAAATCTGCGTAGGGGAAGAAATGTTGCAGAATGTGGGTGTGGATTGACTATTTGGCTTGTCCCTGGGCTTGAAATGAGTGGATTTGCTATCCTAGGTTATCTAGAAGTAACTAAACCCATTTGAGGTGGGCTAACTTGTACACCATATGTAGGCCTGCTGTGGCAGCACAGAGGTTTGTCCAAGCAAGCACTCTAGTTCTCAGTGGGATGAACTGCCTTGTGTGAAGCTGCTTGGTTTGTGACAGCTGCTTCCAGTGCCTGTGCAAGGAAATGTAAAGCCAATGTGTGAAATGTGTTTCACTTGTACTGAGAAAAAACATCCTTTACTGCCTCCAGGCTGTTGTTGAACAGCCAGAGTGTCTGCATCGACCTTAACGAGCGGCTACAGGCCCTGTCAGGAGACTAAAAGTGGCAGTTCAGAGCTTCAGAAGATCATTTGTAGGTCAAGTAGGATCTTCTTCCCTGCTTTCCCATCTGCACGTTCCCAGCAGCAGTGCTGGCCAAAGGGATGTGGTGCCTGGAGAGCTGTGCACAGCTCCTGGCACTGCCCTGGGCAGCAGCTGAACCCAGGTCCTGTCCCACAGCAAACAGCCCTGCTTTGGAATGGGATTTTGCCAAAAGCCAGAAGAAAAAGGGGAAAAGGCATGAACTAACCAATCTAACTGTTTCAGAAGCCACACAGAGCAGAACAGTCTGGAGAAGCAGGGTCTGCTGCTGTACAATTTTTTCCCCAGTCATCGAATTCTTTGTTTCATTCTGAAATTGTTCTTCTAGCCACGGGCAGAAGCTGTGGTTTGCCGAGCCTGCCACGGATACCCCATCCCTGGGAAATGTTGGGTCTCACCCAATGGGAGACCTGGCCTTTGGAAGCATCAGCATCTATAGTCAGAGATGTGTGGGGCTTCCCAGTGGTAAATCAGGGTTGGAATGAACAGCAATCTGCTCTGAGCAAAGGGCTCCTGGCTTAACAGGGGACAACCATGGTGGGTGGGCATCTGTGTGGGCACAGCTGGCCACGGGTTCCTCACCTTGCTTGTCTTAGAGATCTGAGAGGTACTTGGAGAGGCAGAGCAGTTTCTAGACCATTGCAGGTTTTTGAGGCTGAATCTTTACTGGGGAATCAGCTCAGTTGTCAGATTCCAGTCTTCCAGTCACTTGGATTCTGCCCTTATTCTGAGAAAACTCTTACTGTATTCTCTAATTTGTGCTTACAGGTTGGGTTAAGCAAACTGTCAAAAGCAAAATTGTATTTATTTAAAAGGATTTTAAAAGGGCTCTCTTCTCCTAAACATAGATCCATTGTTCAGCTGTGCAAGTTCATCCCAGCAGAGGATGTTAAGAGCATTTTTCTTGTGTTTTATCACTGCTTATAAGGACACCAGATGTGGTTTTGGGTGGCTCAACCCCAAAAAAAGACTTGTGCTTAGAGAACCTGTGCCACTGATTGCCATGAAATTACCTGATCTTATTGTTATTCTACAAAAGGACAAAGTACCTTGAGGTGTTGGAGAAGGAGCTGCCGTGCTTCTGTTTCCGCTGGATTTATCATCTAGATAAAGAAAACATGGGAGAGGACAGTTAACTTGTGAAGCCACTACAGATTCCACTGTGGAGAGCTGTTGGGTGTCTATGGAGTAAATATCTTTATTTGCATGATACTTTCCCTCCAGACAGACATCAGGATGCCAGGTTAGCAAGGTGTGGAGTCAGCTCAGAGTGTACCCGACAGGTGAGCTTGGCGAGGGAGGCTGGGGAGGCTGGGGCTGCTCCAATATTTGATAAAGCATGATCTGGATTTTCTGATATGGGCTTGGCCTGGCTGTGTCCATCTGGGGAGCTGGAATGAGCTGCTCTTTCAGCAAAGACTCAGAGAAATTCAATATTTGCAGAATTGCTGAATAACCAGCACAGTGTGGACTAGCCCAATATTCTGATGCCCGCAGTTTGGATTGGGTAAGGAGGGAGGCACAAACAGGTCCTGCCTGAGCAAATATTTGAGTTTTCCATCCTTACCTCGCTCAGTGGTTGCTGTCAGGGTTGTTGTAGTGATGGGGGAGGGTTTGGGTGTAGTGGTTTGACCCACAGAGGTGAGGTTCAGGGTGGTCACTGGTGTTGATTTTACTGATGGCTCTGTGGGGAAATTGTAGCGTTACCTCAAAAAGTTCAACTCAGAAACAGCCTGGAGAGGGCACAGCTATTGCAGAGTCATCAAATTCCTTGAGAGTTAGGAATAATCTGCTAGGGAAAGCATGGAAATAGCCTTCAACTGCTCAGAGTGAAGGAGCTCTTGTACTTTGGAATTCACTTTTGCTCTTTTCACTGTGGGGAGATGCCGAGCTGGTGGAGCTCAGCAAACACATGGAGAGAGTCAGGGGTTTGCCACTGCTTCCTTCCCTGCTTTGAAAAGTGAAGGTGTTTTGTCACTGGACACTTGAGCTGCCGGGAGCTGCCTGGCACCCACATGATCATTTCCTTGTGCTCTGAAGTGCCAACTTTCACATTTCATTTCGCTGAGAGTCTCCAAGCACAAATAATTCAGCTCTTGAAGTGGTCTGGGGGCTCTGTCCTCTGCCTCAACCTGCTGCTCCAAACTGCACCTGATCCAGAGCAAGATGTGGGGGAAAAAGATTTCAAAAAACCTCTGCAAGGAAGAGTGGATCACCAGCTGGGAATTTATAGGCAAGTTCCTTGTCTAGACTTCTCTTGGCTTTCCAGTAAATTGAAAAAATGGTGAAATGGTTTCAAGGTTAGTGTGGTGGGCTTTTTCCCCCCCTTTATCCAAATGCTTCACTAAAATATTAGAACTTAAGATAAAGTTTCTTTTAAGTTTCTTTTTTTCCCACAAGGCTTGGAAGCAGGAGCAGAGATCTTTTTGAGATCTTATTCCTTGATATTTTTGGGGTCCTTCTGGAAGGGTAGCTATGCTTAGATTTTTTTTTTTCCCTGAAACATAGCAGGAAGAGATCTGACTCCAAAGATCCAAGTGGACACTAACAGATGTGGATCTGGAGCTGGAGAGACCATTTCTGGTGTAATTGGTGTTCTGTACATGTCACAAAATCATAGAAAGGCTTGGGTTGGAAAGGATCTTAAAGACCAGCCAGGTTGGACGGGGCTTGGAGCAGCCTGGGATAGTGGGAGGTGTCCCTGCCATAGCAGGGGGTGGGATGAGATGAGCTTTAAGATCTCTTCCAACCCAAACCATTCTGGGATTCCATGATTGTATGATCATCTCATTCTCCCTATTCAATTTAGTGATTTTTCCCCCCCTGGTTTTGCTCACACCTGTGCCTTGATCCCTGTGGGGTGAGTTGGCTGCATCAGAAGCCCTGACACCACAAAATTTCCTTCCTCCTCACCACTGTCCTCTGCACAGCCCCAGCTACTGCTGGGTGGCCCAGTCGGGCTGAGGTCAGACCAGTTACACACTGGGATGTCCCCGAGCCGCTCTCCTCGGTCTCCAGCTGAGCGTTACCTGAGCTGTGGTTCTTCACTTCAGGGCTGTGTTCTATTGGTTGGGATTGACCTGGAACACAAACAGAGGCACGGAGGTGACTTTTCCAGGTTGGTGAGATCCCACAGGGAGAGTTGAAGGATGGGCCAGAAAGGGGCCACGGTAGCCAACGAGAGCAGAAAGGGTCAGGGGGACAAGAGATGCCAAGGAGAGGGTTTGTCACCAGTGTGGCTGTCGGGACCAGAGGGAGCTTGGCAGCTCCATGGATCCCTAGCTGCTAGGAAACAGCTGGGGAAAACAGGGAGCAAAGGTAAGGTGGAATTCCTCTGCTTTCTCCAGGCTCCCTGGAACACAGCCTTGCTCCCTTCCAAAACGAGCCCAGCCAGGCCACCCTCTGGGGCACAGCACCCTCCATGTCCCCTGGAGATCTGGGGGGGAATGGTGATGGATGGGGCAGGCAGAGGCAGGATCCTGGGAGAAGATCCCTCAGCAGATGGGACTTATGAATCAGGGTCCCATTTGGGGCCTGTCCATTTGCAAACCCCCATTTCCACGTGCATCCACATCCAAACAGACACATGAAGAACATCACAAGCCAGAGGTACCTGTTCCAGCAGGGCTGGAGGAGTTTGTGGAAGCTGTAGGACCTGAAAGGAAAGAGCAGGAGCGTGAGTGGTGCAGGATCTGTGACGGTCACTAACGCACTGCTGCTCCTGTTCCTTGTGTGGCTTGGGTTTTCCTCACCTTCTGTCAGAATGACTTTGAAATATGGGATCCCCCCAAAAGCATTAGCAGAGAAGTAGTAGCAAAGGAGTTTTACTGAGTGTAAAGCTATCAGGCTCTGAGTAAATTAGTACTGGAGTTTATCCAGCCAGGATAAATGTCCTCCTCCCCAGCTGGAGCCAAACCCTTTGGGGGGCCATAGAAATCCACGGGGTCATTCCCTCCCTGGGAGCTGTTTGCCTCAGCTCAGCCTTGGCAGAGAAGGGTGTGACCTGTGTCCTGGTGCTATTCAAACAGTTAAGACACACATTTGGACACTTTGTTCCCTTGAGAGCTTAAGGAATGGATGGATGAGGTTTGTAAAGGCTTCCAGGAGCTGAAGGGACTGGCTCTCCTTCCTGTCCTGTGTATCCTGGGGAGCTGGCTGAAGCCTGTGGCTGTGAGTCTGGAGGGAACCACAGCTGCCTTCCCTGTAGGGCAGGGTAGCCCTGTAGGTCCATACGAGGTAGTAGGTGTTCACTGGGTCCCCAGTTTCTCAACTGAAAGGTGGCTTTGTTTGCTTTGGTGTATTTGTTTGCTTTTCTTTTGGATTCATGGCAAAGCATCCCTGCCCCAATCCCTCATGTTTCCTACTCTCAGCATCTGTGATGTTTTCCTTAAAGCCCCATCTCCCAAAGTCCTGTCCTCATGGAATCACAGAGCAGAGTATTTTGGATCGGAAGGGAACTTTCAAGGCCATCTAGTCCAACCCCAAGGGTTAGATGCGATGCCAATTAAAAATGCTGCCCTTGAAAATGGGAGAAAGAAATGCCCCACACTTGAGGACAAGACCTGGAAAATGTAAATACACTTTAAATGCTCAAATCCAACCCAGCTGGTTTAACTTTGGGAAGGTGACTTTGAGTCTGTCATTGCTGGAATGCACATCCTAATAGGGATTTTAAAATGGTTATTGCTGGTGGCCCTGGTGCTCTCTGTGGTTAAGTTTAATGAAAGAAATGACACTACAGGTACAGAAAGCAGCTGAACCTGACTCCACTGGTGATCCATCTCACTAGAGCCCCATGGGAGATAAAGGATTTGGACAGAAAGGGACAGCAGGGAAGGTTGAATCCCTCCAGCATGCTGTCCCCTCACGATGCCTCAGTGGTCTGTGGTGGGAGCAGTGCCTTTGCAGGAGCTGCAGGGGAGGGTCCAGGCAGGCAGCACCGGCCAGGGCACAGCAGTGCCCCTTTTCAGCCAGAACCTGCCCTCCCTGGGGGCAGATGCAGCTCAGCTGCTGCTTCTCATCTCTCCTGAGCCAGCTGTGAGAGAGCTCCTCCCCAGGCCCCTTTTCTCACCAAGGAGGGGACCAGGCAATTCTAAAACGCCGTAGCTCTGACCTGTCTCAGATCTCCAGCCTGCAACACCCCATAATGGCTTCAAACCAAAAGAGAGCAGGCTTAGTTTGGATATACGGAAGGAATTCCTCCCTGGGAGGGTGGGGAGGCCCTGGCACAGGGTGCCCAGAGCAGCTGGGGCTGCCCCTGGATCCCTGGCAGTGCCCAAGGCCAGGTTGGACGGGGCTTGGAGCCACCTGGGACAGTGGGAGGTGTCCCTGCCCATGTGTGTTGGTTTAACACAGCATGGTTTTAGTAGGTGAGAGAGAAGTTGCTCTAAACTTCAATGTCCAACACAGCGCCACTCAGTTGGACGGGGCTTGGTGCCACCTGGGACAGTGGGAGGTGTCCCTGCCCATGGCAGGGGCGGAATGAGATGAGCTTTAAGGTGCCTCCCAACCAAAACCAACCTGGGATTCCACGATTTGATACCAGGAGCTGTAGGGGTGATGTAGATGAACTTTGGGTAGGTCCATGAGCTGTTGGTGCCTGGAGAGGCTGAGGGCCCTGCAGGGAGGGGTGTCTGGAAGGCGACTCTCAGCACTGAGTGTGGTTTCCCAGGGCCTGGCTCAGAGCTCACCCTCGGCACCCTCTGGGTGTAGCAAGTTCCTGATTGATCTCATTTTCCTCATGGAATTGCTTTGGAGCCATAATTGCTTTTGTGTCTGAGGCTTTATGACAATGATCCCAGCCAGACAGGAAGTATGTAAACCATGGTGAATACATAATAAAATGTGGTCTATTCCCACACACGGTTTGGCTGTGAAAATCAGACCGGACTTTTCAGACCTTTTCCATGTTTTTCTCTTCTAGTTTACTGGGCAGCAGGCTGGGAAAACTGTCCTGTTCAGTCCATGGAAGAGGAGACAGGAGCAGATCTTTGATTACACAGAGAGGAAGGGACTGGCTGGTTTCCTATCTCTGTTTGGAGCAGGATCAGAAAACAAGGACCTTTATGTGCAGCAAGGAAAAGGGAGGCTGGGCACTAGGAACCTGCCTTAGCACAAGGATAGTGAGGTGCCAGGAGTGATGGTGTTGGAGAATTTATGGGATATCCTTCCCTAGGGGTTTTGAAGAGCAAGTCACAGGAGTATCAGGACAGTAAGAGACAGGGTTATGGGCAGCTGTACCATCACCTACTAAATCAATTAATATAATGGGGGAAAAAAGTGTTTTAGGCATGTTTGCCCTTCCTAAAGAGGTGGCGATGCTTCTTTTGAGGACGGGGGATGATCCTGGACATTGGTTTGCAAATGCCTTAAGATACTCTCTACATTCAGCACAAAAAATAAAGTGCTGAGATCATCATGGGGGGTCAGTATCCTCCAGCAGCTGCCAGACTCAAACAGCTCCTCTTTCTCCAAAACTCCCTTGCAGGACCCATTGCCTTGTTTTCCCACGGGGAGAAGTAGC
Organism: Corvus brachyrhynchos; assembly: GCF_000691975.1. Classification (NCBI taxonomy): domain Eukaryota; kingdom Metazoa; phylum Chordata; class Aves; order Passeriformes; family Corvidae; genus Corvus; species Corvus brachyrhynchos. The sequence goes on along the minus strand of NW_008238831.1, from coordinate 176,123 downwards.
TGTGACACATTTATGGAAATGATCACAGGTACTTTTTCATGGTCATGGCATGTGGAAGCACCCAGAATCGCTGGAGAAAGAGCTGCTGTCTGCACTCAGCCACAGGAAGAGGGGAATGAAGGTGCTGAGCTGGCCATTTATTCCACCATTTTTGGTGCAGATGAGGAGAAATCTGAGAGCTTGAACAGAGCCTCTAGGGATGGGAGGAAGCTGAGGGTGAGGGAGGTGACATTGCCCTGTTCTGCCATCCCTGATGGGACCATCCATGGGACAGTTTCACTGCAGCTTGTCCTGTCACTGAGGGTCACACTGGAGAACTTCTGAAGTTCTCTGTTCGCAAACCTAAACCATGGGGTTATTGTAAAAAAGATGAAAAAGCCGTTTTTTCCCAGTGCTCAGTTCCCGGAGTTCCTGTGGCTGGGCCGATGCTTGCCTTGCTCTGCAGTGTTGCTGTGGAGAAATGCCCGGCCTTGCTGTGGAGAGGCCAAGGGATGGAGATCCCCTTCTGGCATTCTGCTCCGGAATAAACAGCCCTGGCTTCTCTAAACGCATCCACACTTCATTTCAAAGTGGAGCAGGCCTGGCTCTGACTTCTGGCTGCCGCTGCTGCTTGTTATGCCTTCCCTGCCAAATCAAATAAGCAAAAGCCCCGTTCCATTGGGTGTTTTCTTTTGGGGAGGGTGCTCAGCATCCCTGATCCCACAGGAGCGGGATGGATCTGTGCAAAGCAGGATGAGGCTGAACTCCCGTTGTGGGGCTGGGCAGCAGGATGGGGATGAACAAAACGCGCCACGCGTCGCGGCTCCCTGCAGGCATCCCAGGGGATTCTGGAGTTGGAAACCATTCCCTCCCAGCGCTGCTGCCAGCGTGGAGAGCCCTGGCTGTACAAACAGCAGCAATAATCAGCATTGTACAGCTGCAATTGCAATAAACATCAAAGCCCTTCCACCAGCGCAGGCACTGCCAGTGCGTTTGTTGCATGTTTGGGTGCAAAGGATTTACAGCTGGGCTGTGCAGTCCTGGGTGGAGACTCGGAGCTGGCTGAGGGATTTACCATGGGAAATACGGCTTTCTGCTCGTGCTGTCCTGGGAAAGCTCCAGTTACCCACTGGAGCTGCAGAGGAGCACGTCGGAGCCGCGGCTGCATTTGGCACTTGGTGCTTGCTGCTTTCTGGTTTATTTTTCCAAAGGGTAAACAGGAGAATTTTGGATTTCTGGTTTTGGCAGTTGTTTTTCTGTGGGGTTAGGTGTGTCTAGACTGATCTGGAGCCTTCTCTTGTGGCAACTGAGATATTCCCAAAGCCAGCAGCTCACCCCACTCCTCAGCACAAAGAGAGGATGATGTCAACCAAAAGACAGGTGAATTTTAGGTGTTTCTGCTTTGGTATTATTTTTGGCAATTGTAGACATCTAAAGCATGGTTTTTCCAGGTGCTGACCAAAGAGAGGGACTGACTTTAAACCCCCAAACTTTGCCAGGGCCTCCTATAGAGACCTGAGCCAGCTTTTTGAAAGGCTTCAGCAGGGTTTAGATCAGGCTCAAGGTGTTCAGCCTGTGTTCATAGAGGGCTGGAGTCACTGGGGGGGACCTCTGGCACTGGTGTCGAGTCACAGGGACTGGTCCTGTCCACTCAGAACTGCTGATGGGGAGGGACCATCTATTCCCAGTGATAAGGAACCCTGCACTTGTCCCTTCCCTGGCAGTTTTTGGCGGGATGTCCCACCTGCAGAGGCAACGGGGCAGTGCTGTACCTCAGTGTCACCCTGCACTTGAAAACGTGTTCAGAAAAGAGATCCAGAAACCTAAAAATAGGCTTTTCAAGTCAGATATTGGCACTTCTGTCAGATGACTCACGACAAAAAAAATACCAACCCCTTAACACAGGTGCAGCTGTCTCCTGGGTGAAACACGGCAGCAGTGAGCAGCACCCAATTCCTAGGACTTCCACGTGGAAAAAATCCTCTGTTAGGAACCCTGGAAAGCAGAGAGCTCTGCCAAAGCCTAGGTCCTGTTTTATTAAGTGCCTATATAAGGTGTCTCTGCCTTGAGGGTCTCACAGCAGAACAGGTGGGGTGGGAATTGTGGAGGAGAGAGAGGAAAAGTGTTGTTCTGCAGGCTGGATAACTGACAGCCTAAATCAGGGCCAGATCCACAGAGGTATTCAAGTGTTTAACTCCCAAATGGTGTGGAGGGGTTGGCAACTCACTGCCAAGTGGTTCTGAATTGTAATGACTCAGTCAAAGTCTTATGGAAAGTTTAGAGAGCCAGGAATTAATCCCGGATCTCATCAGCAATTAAAATTAATCGTTGCCTTCCTCTGCCCATCCTCAAGGGCTGGGCCTGGGCCTGGGCATCCTCTCCAAGCATCACATTCCATGCTCCTCTCTGGTGAGCCGGTCTGGAAGCAGATCTTAGTGGGAGGCAATTAAAACCCACTTGGATGTAGAAAGCAGCAGGAGACGAACAATGTGGGGAAGCTGCGTGCAGGGAGCGGCTCTGCTGCACCACCGTGGTGCCCAGGGCTGGTTTTTCCATGCAAAGGGGCTGTTCCTGGAAGGAAAAGTAGCATGGCTTTTCTCCTGGCTGCACCACCACTGCTCCACCAGGCTGCTGCTCCATCACCCTCCCAGCTGCTTGCTGGTCCCAGTTTCCTCCTGACCTGCTTATTTTAGAGCTCTGGGTTTGCTCCTGCTGTTTGCAGTGCTGGTGATGTGGGTCCTGCCCTTCTCCTGGCTGTGCTGTTCCTCAGGTTTGGAGCTGGGTCTGGGATTTTGAAGGGGAAATCACTCTATGCCCAGTGCAAATGAAAAATGGCTGCACCACCAATCCAGGCTCAACTGGAGCTGGAGCCCAGCCTGTGCTTTTTGCCTACCTACAAGTTTTTAATAATATTATTTATTAGCAGAGCTCAAAGCACTTTACAGAGGAGACTTTCCAAGTTTCTCCCCAAACTGATTATCCTTTCCAGTAATTCTGCAGGAATGTGATTTGCTGGGACTGCTTCAGGAGACACGGTGTGAAAGGGGCTGGTGGCTAAGGGATTTCTCATAATCCCTGTTCTTTCCACCTGCTTTTCTTTGGTGTCCTGGCTTGAGTGCCAGGAGAGATGAAGGATAACCCTGCTTGGAAGAGGTTCCAGTCTCACAGAAGCAACAGCTACAGGCCAAGTAAAGCATCTTGGCCTGACAATTCCTCTGAGTCCAGATTTTGGGTGAATGAGCCTGGTGATATCACCCAGGTTTTATTCCCACATTTTGTAACTCTTTATGTATTCCCCCATATCTCACACTGCCACAGCGTGGGCAGCAGGGGAGGGGGGACTCTGCCCTGCTCAAGTGAGACCCCACCTGCAGAGCTGCCCTCCTTCAGCTTAAGGACATTCCCCCTTGTCCTGTCCCTCCGTCCCTTGTCCCCAGTCCCTCTCCAGCTCTCCTGGAGCCCCTTTAGGCACTCTTTAGGCACTCTTTAGGGGCTCTGAGGTCTCCCTGGAGCCTTCTCTTCTCCAGGTGAATCCCTCCAGCTCTCGCAGCCTTCCCCCATGGCAGAGCTACCCCATCCCTCTGACCATCCTGGTGCCTGCTCTGGACCCAGATGAGAGCTTCTCCCTTGTTGAGGTCATGGTGGGTGGGCTCCTCTGGGAAGTGGGGCCAGGAGAGCTCCCAGCTGGGGCTGGGCCTTTGCTGGTGCTGCAGAAGCCACAGCTCCCCTCTCCAGCCTGGCTTCCCAGCAGGAGCGTTCCTGCTTTGGGACACCAGCAGCACCTCCTCCAAGGACACCTGTTGTTGACTCACCTATTGTAAATGGGACATAATTCCTGGAAGCTGCTGCAGTCAGATCTGCAGAGGCACCGGAGGGTTTCGTGTTACTGAAGGGAGCAGTTTGTTGTGCGAACAAACATTTCTCCAAACCACCTCCTGCTTTCTCTTCCTTGTTCACCACGTCAGGGCTGGGCTGGCCTCGCCCTTGGCTGAGGAATTTGCCCTGGGATGCCTTGGTTTTAGGATGCAAGTCTGGAATCTGGGTGCCTGTCCTTGACTTGCGCCCCATCTTTTTGATTATATCGAAAAATATATCTTGAAATACATGTCTGGTTTTTGAAATCCCACATTTGTCATGGCATTATCCATCCACAGGCTGTGGCACAGATAAGGAGAGCAGTGGATGGAACAACAACAGTGGGAAATCCTGCTGGGTTTTCATCAGCTTTGAGGGGGAATTTTTTCAGTGGAAATCTTTTGTCTGGAAAACGCCTGCCCATTGTAATGGGAACGGTCCATAGGAAGAGGTTTGTTTGGACAAATTTTCTGCTAAGTGTTTCTGGGGGGAGGAAAACCAAATTGGAAATGTGCCAGACCTTCTCGCTTCAGCAATTTCAAAACAACAGTTTGAGCCTCCCTTATGTGAGCTTCCCTTCAGAAATAACCTTGAGAACAGAGAAGTTTAATTTAGGAAATGATAAATTAATAAATTATTGAATTTGCACCAAGCAAAAGCAAGAAAGGCCTGTATGGGAACAGGCAGGTGGTAGTGTCCAGCCAAAGCTAATTCTCTGTCTCCTCAAGGTTCCCTCCATCTCCCCCAGGGCAGGCAGCCTTGTTCCAGAGCCCCTAATTCCCTTTTCCAGCTGCCTGTGTGCCGGCAAATCAGCGGCATCACGGAGCCCTCTGCCCCTCTCGCTAAGCTGCTGCTTTGCCTTGTGCAGAAGCTTCCCCAGGGGCTGCAGCACCTTAGGGACTTGCTGTAAAATTAAAAATGGAATTAAAAAGCCCTTTTGGAGCTGTTGGGTCAGCGCAGAAGAGGGAGCCAGGACACATTCCAGGGAAGGCCGGTGGTTTGGTGGGAGAGGTGTGACGGTGCTGTGACTGAGGGGGGTGGTTTTAGCCAGGTGGCTTTGAGAGGACAGAGTGATGCTCTTGGGACTGAGGGATGGAGGGTGGCATCCCACCCACCTGATGCTGCAGCCGCCAGGTCCTGCTGGCAGCTGGAATTCGGGGCAGTGCTTCTGGGAGTCCCGCTCTGTGGATCCCGGCGTGGTGCAGACGGGCCAGGGAAGGGGGCTCACCCCTCTGTGGCGTTCCTGTCCCATAAAAGCCCTCCCAAGGAGTTTTAAGAGGGAAGACAGCATTCTGGGTGGGCACTAAGGAGTGTCACAGGGTGGCCAAGGCACTCAAAGCCTCTTGATCTGATCCTTGATCCGATCCCAGGCGCACATCCCCCCTCTGCTGAAGGCAGCAGTGTTGCCCTCTAATGAAGAGAGAAAAATTTCCAATCCACATGCTCTTATTTCTTGGAATTATACAGCTACAAACTGAATTGGTTTCTATATTCTATGGAACGAGGATATCTTTCCTTTCTACCACAAACCATTCTATGATTCTCTGCCTTTTAAAAATCCCATTATTACCAGCACAGTGGCTGTAACCCGAGGCAACTTCTATGGTTTAATGATAAAACCTCAGAGTTGGAGACACATTATTTTATATTCCTTTGGATGTGTTCCAGCTCCCAGCTACTACAGCTGTCAGCAAGGCAAGAGGTGCCTGACAATGCAGGGAAAAGCAACCTGTCATTCTTTGGAGCAGGAAACCAGCTCCTTCATCCCACACCTCCACTCAAGAAAGAGAAGTTAAAGCGGAATTACCCCAAAGCAGCAGAATTATTACAGCAAGGACGAGGTGTGCTCTGCACGAGCCATGCACGTGGGCTTTGTATTTATATTAATGAGAGGAAAAAGTGCAAATAAAAAGTATTTCTGAGGAAAATAATGTCCTATACATTTAAACATTCCACCTTTACTCTGATTTGACAAAAGCCACCTACTACAAATGCCTCAGCATCGCAGCCCTCAGCAGAAACACTCCTTTCATTAACCAGGAAACAAAGTTTTGTACTCCAGCACTGCCAAACAAACCCCATAAACCCGACAAAGCCACATTTCCCCAGCAGCCTGACTCCTGCCACCCCTGAGCTGAAGGGCTGAGCTTCCCAGTGGCAGCTCCCACACCTTCCAGCCTCTGCCCGCTTCCCTTGGGAGCCCCCCGTGAAGCCGGGCCCCCCAAATCCCCCCTCGCGCTCCCCGGGGTGTGTGGAGCAGCTCACCTGGGAGCAGCAGGAGGAGCCAGAGGAAGGGATGGATGGACGGGAGCAGCATCTCCGCGCTGGCTTGTGGCTCGCGGAGCCTCTGGCCATCCCGGGAGGGACCGCGAGCAGCGATTCGCCCGCCTGGGCTGACTCTCACACGGCTTCCTGTTAAAGAATAGGAGGAAACGGGCTGAATCCACAGGGGAACTGTGTTTTTCAGCCCATTATGGCCGGGGAGGATGTGAGACATCGCTTACCGGCGGCAGAGGAAACCTCACCGAGCTTTGCTGGGGACTCGGCTCCCGGCACGGAGGGATGCCCTGCTCTGGGCCTCAGCGGCTTCCTTGTGCTGCTGGGGTTTTTGGGAGGTGGTTTGCGTGGGGTAGGATGTGCCCCCAGGTCCCATTCCCCGCACATGACGGCTGTGTTGGGCCTCCCTGGGGTAGGAGCTGCTGGAGGAGCCTCCCCACCACCTGAGAGGGGGTTTCTTATCCATCCATGAGGAATCTGGGAATAACTGCTCCTTGTGGGGCCAGGGTAGCCCAGCAGCTGGATCTGCCCTGCACCCTGGGCCTCCCTGGGCAGCTCCAGCGAGTCTGGGCACCGGGACATGCCAGCTTTGGGATGGTGGCTTTGGGATGCTGTTCTTCAGACAGCACAGCCTCACTCCCTGCAGGACACACAACCCTGCTGGGCTTGGACCAACCCCATCCCCAGTTCCTTGAGGAGGGGAGGAACTGGAAACCCGGGCTGGTTCTGCCCCCATGCAGCCCAAGGGGTTCAGGCATTCGGTTTCTTGGCCGTGGCCCTGTGTTGTGCTGGTCCGTGCAGGTCCTGCCTGTCACGCTGTGAACTCCACAGGTTCTGGTTTATCCTGTGCTGGATGTCAGTGGGTGCTTGGGGGAGGAGAAGGGTTTTAGTGTCCCCATGTGGGAAAGGCTCCTGTGTCCTTCTCCGGGGGTCCATGTGGGTGTTCAGGATGCAAAGCCACGGAATTCTGTCTCCTGGTCTGAAGGACTGGCCCAGCCCCTTCCCACAGCCCCCCAAAAGCCACAGAGCCTCAGCCAAAAGGCAGAGGAGCTGCTCCTTCACTGCATCCTTGCTTCCCACAGCTGGCAGACAGCAGCAGGACTGGAGGCAATGATCCCTGTGCATGGCACAGCTCCTCACATTCCGTGGGTCTCTTCAAACCCTTCCAGCCCCCCAGGAGAACCTCCAGGCCCAAGGCTGACGGCCTCCACAGCAGCCTTTGCTGGGAGAAACCCCTGCCAGCAGCCCCCCCACCCTTTTGTCCCTTGCACAGATGTGATGCTCAGAGATTATGCAGTAGATTAAGGTTTTACTGAATCCTGAAATGAGTGCAAATACCCAGAAGCTCTCACACACAGTTAAATCTCTTCTGGATGCTCGGCTGGGTGGTGGAAAAGGCATTTCCCACCCTGTCCTCCCCACGTGTGGGAAGGACAGAGCCCAGATATTCACCCCAGCCTGTCTGCTGAGAGCCTGCAGGTAAGAGCAGTGGTGCTGTGGGGTGGAAGGGTGGGAAGATGTGCTTTGTAAGGGCTAAAACTCCGGGGGATCCATGTTTTCCGCTCTGAGATGTGCTCAAGGTCACTCCCAGTGGCAGAGGGTGTGACACACGGCATCCCCGGGCCAGGCCGATGTACCTGTGTGCCTGGAGGGCATCCCTGCAGCCTTGTGCCATGGCCGGCGGGTGAGGGGAGGGATGTGCCAGCCCTGACCTGGCACTGCCTCCTGCCCGCGACCCCCGGCAGGTCACGCAATCATTTAGGTTGGAAAAGCCTCCAAAATCATCGAGTCCAACCATTGGGCTGGAGGCCCAAAGCATCCGGAGCTCCCCATGGACTCACCCCGCAGCCGTGCTGGCAAATGGGACCCCCGGCAGGGACAATCATCCCCGGGCTGTGCCACCCCTCGGGACGGGGCCCTTCCAGCCCGGAGCACGGCCTGGGCTCACCGTGCCGGGCTCTGCAAAGAGCCCACGGGCAGAGCGGGGATTTTTTACAGCCGTTCCTTCGCCGCAGGACATTTTCACGCCCCGCCGGTGGCAGGAGGGAGGTTTCCTGCAGCCGAAGGGGGGGGGGGGGTTGTGC
>NW_008238831.1:166107-167632 GCF_000691975.1 Corvus brachyrhynchos | reverse complement strand
ACTGCCCCCTGCTCCCCCCCGTGCTGGCTCCCACCCGTGCTGGCTCCCACGGGGTCGTGCCTCTGGCGGGGAACGACTTACGGGGTTGGGTTCCCCTGGGAGGTCCCCGTGGGGTTTGGTCCTGGATCAGCACCGTGGGGCTGAGGTGTGAGAGGGGAGGGCAGAGGGCTCCCCACAAGAGCCAGGTGCGGTGGCCGAAGGTGCCCGGGACACGGGGATGCAGGGCACCGCCTCATCCTGCAGCCCCAGACTTAACCACCAAATTTGATCCCGTGCTGCGAGCCCGAGGGACGGAACACTTATGGGATCATCCCATTCCCTGGCAGCTGCGAGTGCAGGCGGGAGCTGCGGGCTCGAGGCCGGGAGATAGGGACAGGGACGGGCTGGCTCGGTGGTCACTCCCCGTGTCCCTGTCCCAGGTGGCCCCGCTGAGCCATGAACGCCTCGCTGCCCGGCAGCCAGCTGAGACAGCCCGAGCCGCAGGACGTGGCCGCCTTCACCCCCGTCTCCATCGTCAAGAGCGTGACCAAGAGATCGGACGCGCTGCCCGTGATCTCGGTGATCGTCGCCCTCTTCGTGCTGCTGGCCGTGTTCATCATCCTGGTGGTGCACTACGGGCCCCAGCTGCGCACGGTGCAGATCACCCTGTACCACGAGCCCGTGCCCCAGCACATGGACAGCGGCGTGCTCCTCACGGACTGGAGGCAGCTGGATTCCCACAGGAAGCTGCCGGGCTGGGATCTGCCCGGCATGGACTCGGCTGGCGTGAGCTGCCACTGCTCCTGCAACCATCACCTTCCCCAGGGGAGTGCTGAGCCCAATGTCATCGAGATCACCTACCTGTGACACGGCCCTGGGCACCTGGGCAGGGCTCAAGGGACATGTCCCACTGGAAAAGTAGTGGCTGGGATGTTCGTGTATCCCGGGACTCAGCGCTGCCCTCACAGGGACCTGCATCTCCCCAGGAGGTGGCTGGCCCCAGGAATGCTCAGCCAGGAGCTTCAGTGACCCATCACCGGCCCCCAAAGTCCAGCCCAGGGGTCCCGCCGTCCCCAGGCAGGAGCTGGGTCCCAGCCCGAGCTCAGCCTACGTGGGACAGCTTTAGCATCTCTTCTGGTTTTACCTGCCCTGGTTTTACCTGTCCCACGCTGCCTGGGAGTGGCCAGCAGAGCTGCCTTGGTCCTTGCCCCAGCTGGGGAGCTCTGGGGCTGTGCTCGGGCCCTTGGCAGCAGCTGGAAGTTGCATCACCCGGAATTGTTTTCCAATGAAAGATGTTTCCACATGCAGTGTCCTCATTACACTGTTGATACGGCACAGAGAATTCTCCAGCCGCTCTTTGCCTCATGCCACAGCCCCTTTTCCCCCGCTGGGGGCTGGAACATCGTCCTGTCCCTGCCAGCCCCCTCAGCCCCTCTGGCAAACAGCCAGAGGAGGGGAGAGCAGAGGAGGCAGCTCCTGATTCCGTGTTGGCTGGAGCCAGTGACAGGGGACAACGTGTCCTGTCCCCAGTGGAGGTGGGTGAGAG
>NW_008238831.1:165061-166095 GCF_000691975.1 Corvus brachyrhynchos | reverse complement strand
ACAGGCAAGAGAGGTGATAATGACACATCACAGCTGGCTGAACATCTGGATGGGTTGGCACCAGAGGGGAAGCTCACGTGACTCTGGGCAGAGCCTGCAGCTCTCTGTGCAAGGGATGGGGAGACCTGAGGTCACCCTCACTGTGGCCACCTCTCTGTCCCCATCCCTGGCTGCTGTCCCAAGGAGCGCTGGTGGCGGTGGCACCTGCACTGGGGTGGTGTTGAGGTGGCACAGGGGGAGCAGGAGAGGTGAAACCTCCTGAGCTCTGCAGGCTCCTGGGGGTGTCAGACCGTGGTCCCTGTCCAGCCCTGGGCTCTCGGCTGCTGGAGGCACCGGGATCCCTTCAGTCCCAGTTTCTCCTCCCGTGGTGGAAGCAGGACCTCGGTGTGTGCCGTGCCTGGGGCTGGAGCTGCCTCTGGGATCCTCCACAAGGATTTATTCTGATGGACAGTCCTAGAATACAGCTCCCACCTCTCCCACTCTGGAAAAGCTGGGTCTGTGTCTGCTCTCAGATCCCTGTGGGCACAGCCGGACAAGAGATGGGCTTTACCTGTTCCTCCAGGTTCTGGGGGTATTCCTAACATAGCAGATGCCCCAGGATCCCTCCTCTCACTTATTTCCAGCCCCTTTCTTGCTTTAAGGCTGGGTAGTGGTTGGACTTGCTGAAAACCTTTTGTCTCCACAATAAACATAATTTATATTACTTTTTGGGAGGGTTGTTTTCTGTTTTGACTTTGTTCCCGTTTGTTTTCCGGGGGTGATAGGGCATTATCAGCTCTCCCACAGCCCTGTTAGAGGAGATAAGGGCTGTCATTCCATTGGAAATCAGGGAGTCCTGCTCCCCTTTGCATGTCAAAACAGAGCTTCGTTTGCAATGTGTTCAATCCTAACAGCACCCCTGAGGAGATAATCACCTCTGGGGACTTCTCCTAATTAAGAATTCCTCCCTGGGAGGGTGGGCAGGCCCTGGCACAGGGTGCCCAGGGCAGCTGGGGCTGCCCCCCGATCCCCGGGAGTGGCCACAGGCACGCGGG
>NW_008238831.1:162725-164874 GCF_000691975.1 Corvus brachyrhynchos | reverse complement strand
CCTGGGCCAGTGGAAGGTTCCCCTGCCATGGCAGGGCTGGCACTGGATGAGCTTTAAGGTCCTTTCCAACCAAAACCATTCCACAATCTCCTTAAATGACATCTGTGGGTTGTGGCCACCCACACCAAGAGCTGGAGAAACCTCCATGTGACCATCACAAGATCTGCACTGTGGCCCCAGAGAGGCTGCACCCTCCTCTTGGGGACATCAGCTGGTGTCACCCGCCCAGGGTGAGGCAGCAGAGTTGTCCCCCAGCTTTGGTGGCTGTGTCATTCCAGCTCAGGGAGCAGCACAAAGCCTTCAATTGGAGGGACAGGAGCTTTCCTGAAGGACACCCACAGCAGGGAAACCTCGTGTTTAGAGAGAAAAGATTAAAAACGTCTAAATATTAATAAAGAGAAAGATAAAATGGGTAATTATTGCTGGCACTCATTGATTTGCAGCCGCTGGGGACTCGTACAGGTCTGATTGATGTCACAGTGTGCCGTGGCCCGGATCCATCACTCACCCTGGGTTGTTGTTCAGGTGTTTCGGGGTGTCAAACTAAAATCAGATAAAACTGGCAGTGAATGGTGGTGCCGAGGGAGCTCCAGTGTCCCCAGATTCGCCCCGTGCTCCCATCCTGTCAGCACGACACGACCGTCTCTGGAAAGATCCAGCACTGAAGCCCCCGCCTTGGGGAGCTCTTCCCTGTGTTTCGTTTGCAAACAGAAATTTCAATACAAGCTTCTGGAGCACAGGAAAGAAATTACTGCAAGACTCAGAATAGCAAATTAAATCATACAAGCGAGTGACAATATGCTGCCAGCTTTCTCCTCCAGAAGGACATCAAGGGTTAGATCTCAACTCACTGCTTTCTCCCACACAATAAAACATCATTTTCACAGCTTCTCCTCGTTTCTCTTTGGCCAGCTCTGCCTCTCTCTGCTCACAGAATTGCTTTTTGTAGCACGGGGCTTTATAAAACACGTCAGGGTCCTGGAGCAGCGGAGCCGTGCATGACATTACCATAACATTATTCCTCTCTATTCAAACACCCAGCCTGGCCCAATTTACTTCACTTGTAACTTTCTTCCCCTCCTTAATAATAATCCTTTTATGAGCACAGAGCAACGATAACTCTCCTTATCGTCCCCTCTGTGCAGGGCAGCTCCTGGAGCACGGCAGGCAGGAGCTGCTCTGCTCAAAGCCAGGTCTTTGCCTGGGGAAGCTTTCAGGAGCTGCTGCATCAATAATTACCTCTGTCCTGATCAGGGACCGCCTGCACCCCCTTTTATTTCCTTCCTAATTAAGGTGTTGCCCTGCAGAGGGGAGGCACCTTTATAACCCCCCCAGGGGAGGGTTTAGTGGGGGGTTACAGCGGGGTTTGGGGGAGACGCTGCTCGTGGTGCTGCAGAGTTGCCTGAAATCGTGTAAAACCGAGGGAAACACCCCAAAACTGCCAAACTGAGGGAGGCACCCAGAGCAACGACCCTAAAACCGTATAAAACCGAGGGCAACACCCCAAACGTGTGCCAAACTGAGGGAGGCACTCAGAGCACCCGCTGAACACGGAGGGGAGGCAGCTGCAGCACCAGCAGAGCCTCCCCACAGGGCTGGGGGCGCGGGGGGAAAGGGTGAGGGGGGTCGCATCCCCTGTGTGGGGAGAGCTGGGGGGCTCAGCACCCTCGGGCCGCGGCGGGGACAGGCGGGGACGGCGGCGGAGCGCAGCGCGGAGCAGCAGTGGGCTCTCGTGGTGGAGGGACCCAACTGCAGAGCGCGGACACCGCCGGGGCTGCGCCTTCCCCGGCCCGGGAGCTGCAGGAGCCCGCAAGGAACCAGCCAGGGAACGCGTGGGGAGGGGAAGGAGGAGCAGCCCCGGCCAGGCTGGCGCGGGTGGCCCGTGGAGGTCACCCTCGGCCAGAGTCACCTGCTTGGGTTTACGGAGAAGGTGGGCTCAGGGAGAGCCAGACACCCCCGAGAGAAGGTCCCCCCACCTCTTGCAGAGCTCTGTGCCTGGTGTGAGAGGGGGAATCACGTCCTTCCTCCTGAGAAAGGGCCCCAGGAGCCTCCCAGGTCCCTGCAGGCGGCTGGGGAAGGTTCTGGGCTCCCTTGTGCAGCGGCGCCTGCACCCAGCTCCTCACACACCTCATGCTCAGGGAGGGATTGC
>NW_008238831.1:159087-162532 GCF_000691975.1 Corvus brachyrhynchos | reverse complement strand
CTGCTGCTCGGGCAGCCTCGGGGCCGTGCCCATTCCCCAGGGAACCCGCTCCAGCTGCGGGATAAACCTCACAATCCGTGGGGAATGGTGAGAAGCAGCCGTGCCTGTGCTTGCTCCATCTCTGTTTGCAGCCTCTCTGAGGTGGAGCTGAGCCTGGAGGAGCCCATCCCTCCTCAGGGTCCATCCTGTGTCCATGGCCTCGGTGTCCTGACCCTCAGACACCATTTCTCACCCCACAGAGCAGCTGTAGAGCAGAGATGAGACCAAATAAGCCCTGAGCACTCCAGTGAGGCCCAACTTTGGTTGGGCACCAGTGGTGCTCATTTTGAACTCTTCTCCTTTTGATGTTTTTTTTGAATCACAGAACCACAGAACGATTTGGGTTGAAAGGGACCTTAGAGCTCATCCAGTGCCACCCCTGCCATGGGCAGGGACACCTCCCACTGTCCCAGGCTGCTCCAAGCCCCAGTGTCCAGCCTGGCCTTGGGCACTGCCAGGGATACGTGGGCCCCCCCAGCTGCTCTGGGCACCCTGTGCCAGGGCCTGCCCACCCTCCCAGGGAGCAATTCCTTCCCAATATCCCATCCAGCCCTGCCCTCTGGCACTGGGAAGCCATTCCCTGTGTCCTGTCCCTCCATGTCTTGTCCCCAGTCCCTCTCCAGCTCTCCTGGAGCCCCTTTAGGCCCTGCAAGGGGCTCTGAGCTCTCCCTGGAGCCTTCTCCTCTCCAGGTGAGCACACCCAGCTCTCCCAGCCTGTCTTCATCAGAGAGAATTATTGGATTTGAAGAAGTCTCTTCCCTCTCACTTGAAGCTGCCCTCAGCTCCCTGCTGTGTCATGGCACAGCTCCTGCTCCCAGGCCAGCACCGTGTCAGCCCAAAATGACAAAGTTTGAAGATCTCCAGCTGTGCCGTGGAGCTGGAAATAGCCTGGTGGTGCTGCTCTCTGCCCTGTGATGGACAGGGAGAGCGGTGCCTCCAGCACGGCTCTGCACCCCTGGGAGCTCGGGGTGTGCCCATGTCCTGCTCTGGAGCCTGGGGAGCAGCTGAGCTGCAGAGGAGCCAGGTTTGCACTCCTGGAAATGGCATTTCCAGCTGCTCTGGGCACCGACAGCACCAGGCAGGAGCTGAAGGAAGCACTGCACACAGTGAAGGGAGGAAGCACCGCAGTAACTGAATGTGGCTGAGGCTCTTTCTGAGCTTTAAATGAAAGGGTTCAGGTGCAGCCTAAACCTTGGCGGGGGAATTTTGTGTTCACAGGCACCACATAATCCATGGAGGTCCTGAAGCACGCTGGGAGCCGCCGGGGTGTGAACAGGAAACAGGAGGAGACACGTTTTGTTTTTAGCACCAGATCTCATTTCCCTGCCTGTGCTTCTGGCAAGTCTCAGCTCAACCCCGTTTTTCTTTCCTATTTTCTTGCAGCACTACTTTGTCCATCTCCCTCCCCGGCACTGGTTTGCAGCTCAGCGATGCTTGTGCAGCATCCTCCTGCCAGCTGGGAATGTTCTGATGGCTGGGAGTCACAGGCCTGGCCTGTGGGGATTTATTCCTGAAGAATCATAAATAATTCATGCAGGAGCTCCTCCAGCTCCTCCTGGGCAGGCCAGACCTGTCACCAGTGCTGGGATCTGTACAGCCTGGCTGGGGACAGTGCTCAGGCAGTCACAGCCCGGTGACAGTGGCTTCTTCTCCCAGCCCTTCCCTGAGAAAACTGGTGCTCAAAATCCCACCTGCCTTGGGGAGAAAAAAAAGTGTTTTGGAGGTTTGGAATCCTCCCAGCTGAGGGGTGGGGACGGCAGCAAGCGGGGTCTGGCAGGTGCGTGCTGGTGTGGGGGGAATTCACCTCCTGCGGTGTCAGCGGTGGGCTAAACACGGGGCACTCGGGGACATTGGCTTGTTCTGCAGTGGGAGGTGATGGGAGAAGGAAATCCCACGCAGGGCTCCTCGGGGAACCCCCCCAGCCCCGGGATATCACATTTATTTCCTTTCCCTTGTGATGTTCCAGCGCGGTTCTTCTGTCCCGCTCCACCCCTGGAAAGGAAAAGCATTAAAAAGACGCGAGGCGGAGGGATAACCTTCCCAGCAGAAGGAAGTGGCCTTCCCACCTCCCCTCCCAAAATCGGGGCACGGGCTGGGAGACATCCGGCTCTCCGCCCGCAGCTCCGCGGGTAGCAGGAGCGAGCGGGAGGGAACGGGAGCGAGCGGGAGCATCCCTCCGGGAGAGCCCCGGGCTGCGCGGGAGGAAGCGCGAGCACAAAGCAGGGAAATGACTTGGCAAAGGTCACCTGGAGCTGGGGCCGAGCCCAGGAATAGCACCGGGGCTCCGGCCACCCCCCGCGGCACCGTCCCCTCCTCCCGCTGTGCCGAGCGGTGGCACCGGCCCAGCTGAGGGGACGGCTCGTGGCACTGGGGTGGGGTTGATTTTGTTGCTCTTTGGGGCATCAAAATTCACCAAGACAAAGAAAAGTGATGACAGCAGCGATGCAGGAGCCTCACCTGGGATGGGAATAGGCTGGGGGTACAGCGGGTGCCCATCAAGGCTGGAAAAGCAGGAGGAGAGGGCGAGGTGGGCACAGGACACCAAAGGAGGCTGCCTGGAAGGTGTGGGGACACAAAGGTGACGTGGCTGGTGGGGCTCCAACCACACCTTGAGGATGCTCCACAACGGCCAAGGAAAATTCCACACGACCCTCCCTGTCCGGAATGCCTCCAGTCACCTCGAGAGCGACGTAAACCCAGCCCGGGCTCCGGGGGCTCTGCAGGCTCAGGAGGAATACATGGAACAGCTTTAGGCTGTGTGTGCACAGCTGGCCAGCTGTGGTGATACCGGTGCAACAGCTGGGCAGCCTGAAGGTGGGGGCTGGGGGCTGAATTGAGGCGGTGCAGGAGTAACGGGGGCTGAATTGAGGCGGTGCAGGAATGACGCCAGGGACATCAGTGCTGAGCCAAGCTGGGATGGAGAGCGTGCCAAGACAGGGAGCGGCCGGGGCAGGGGGATGCAGGGATGGGGAGAGGCCGGAACGGACACAGGTCGTGTCTGCCAGCGCCTCCCTCCTTCCCCCGTGCCCTCCCGGCCGTGTCTGATGTGGCCACGCTCCCGCTGATTCACCAGCTCGTTTTGGTGCGGCCAGCTGGAATTGGTGACATCATCAAAAGCTTTGTGCTGGGAAAGGTGACTTGGGCACATCGCCCTCCAAAGGCAGAGCAAGGAGCAGGGATTGCCCTTGGATTTAGGCAAAATGGGAATAAGTCAAAGCCTGAGGTGTAACAGTGGGGGAACAAGGCTTTGAGTCAAGGCAAGAGCGGGAGTCCATCACCTCTTCCTGAAGCATAAGAGGTTTGTGGTGGGTCAGGGAGTGCAGGAATCACACCTTGTGGGCAGCGTGCTCTGCAGGTGACAGCAGCGACGGTCCCTGCAGGGTGGCAGCGGAGGGCACTTCCACAC
>NW_008238831.1:156772-158530 GCF_000691975.1 Corvus brachyrhynchos | reverse complement strand
CCGGGGGGGGGGACAGGGAGCAGCTGTGCCGGCACAGTGATCCCTGCTGGGTGTCCTTCGACGTGCTGGCCGCCCAGAACCCGGCCCTGATCCACGTGGAGGTTCAGGTGATGGATGTCAACGACAACGCGCCGCGGTTCCCCACGCCCGAGCTGGAGCTGGAGATCTCGGAGAGCGCGTCCCTGCGGACACGGATTCCGCTGGATCGAGCCCTGGATGCTGATGCTGGCCCCAACGCCCGCTGCACCTACGCCCTCTCCCCCAGTGAGCACTTCGCTCTGGATGTCGTCTCCAGCTCCGATGGGACGAGGCACGCGGAGCTCGTCGTGGTGAAGGAGGTGGACCGGGAGCTGCACTCCTCCTTCGACCTCGTGCTGACGGCCACTGATCACGGGGAGCCACCAAGATCAGGTACTGCTTTGATTAAAGTCATTGTCCTCGACTCCAACGACAACAGCCCCGTGTTCGCAGAGAGCTCCCTGACGGTGGAGGTTCGGGAGGACGCCCTGCCCGGGACCCTCCTCGTGATGGTCACGGCCACCGACCCTGACCAGGGTCCCAACGGGGAGATCGAGTACAGCCTGAGCAGGCACGCGCCCCCCGAGGTGCTGAGCACCTTCAGCATCGACGCCCGCACGGGCAGCGTCCTCCTGAGGCGCCCTCTGGACTACGAGGAGACCCACGCCTACGAGCTGGATGTGCAAGCGCGGGACCTGGGTGCCAACCCCATCCCGGCACACTGCAAGGTCCTGGTCAAGGTCCTGGACGTCAATGACAACGCTCCCGACGTCCACGTCACCTGGGCCGCGCGGGTGCCCGTGCTCTCCGAGGCCCTCCCCAAGGACAGCTTTGTGGCCCTGGTGACAGCCAGCGACCCCGACTCGGGAAGCAACGGGCAAGTGCTCTGCTCCCTCAGCCAAGGGCACGAGCACTTCAGGCTGAAGAGGACCAACAGCCACAGCTTTGCGCTGCTGACCAACGCCTCGCTGGACCGCGAGCGGCGTGCTGAGTACAACCTGACGCTGGTGGTGCGGGACATGGGGGACCTGTCCCTGGCCGTGCTGAAGCACCTCACCATCTGCATCAGCGACGTCAACGACAACGCCCCAGCCTTCGAGAAGGCCGCCTACGAGGCTGCTGTTGCCGAGAACAGTGAAGCACCTGCCTTCCTGCTCACCGTCCGTGCCACCGACCCCGACCTGGGCTTCAACGGGAAGGTCACCTACAGGATCCTGGACCCCTCTGCTTTGGGGCTGGTCTCAGTCGACCCCACCACTGGGGACGTTTTTGCCCTCCAAGCTTTTGATTATGAGCAGGTGAGGAGCCTGGAGTTCCTGGTGACCGCGGAGGATGGAGGGCATCCCAAGCTGGCATCCAACATCTCCATCAGGCTGGCTGTGCTTGACCAGAACGACAATGCTCCCATCATCACCACGCCAGCGCTGGTGGGAGGGGTGGCCACGCTGTCTGTCCTGGTCAATGCGGACACTGGGTGCTGCTGGGTGGTCCCCGGGAATGGGAGCACCCAGGGAGCTGCAGCAGTGACCAATTCCACACTGGTGTCATGCCCTGGCAGTCCCCTCCTCTTCACCATCGTGGCCAGGGATGTGGACTCCGGCATCAACGGGGCTCTCCGGTATGATCTGGTGGGTGGGGATGATGCCGGGCTCTTCATCCTGGACCCCCTCCTGGGGCAGGTGTCCCTCAACACCAGCAATGCCAGCAGCCTGGCCGGCAGCCTGCGGGAGCTGCTGGTGC
>NW_008238831.1:155905-156731 GCF_000691975.1 Corvus brachyrhynchos | reverse complement strand
AGGCAGATCCAGAAGGCCGATATCCACCTGGTCCCGCTGCTCCGGGGCCGCCCCCGGGAGCCCGAGCCCCCCCGGCCCTGCCAGGAGGAGCAGGCTGGCACAGCCACCCCCGCGGCCGGGGGGTCCCCACAGGCTCCGCTCCACCTCACCCCCACTCTCTACAGGACCCTGAGAAATCAGAGGACACAAAAAGACTCAGAGGAGCAGCAGGGCACCTTCGACCTGCCCATCCTGCAGCGCCGGCCCTGCCAGCCCCACAGACCCAAACACTTGGTGAAGGAGCCTGGGAGCCCCCCGGAGGCACCGCTGCACGGCAAGAGCTTGGTGAAGCCACCCATGGGAGAGCCCCAGGTGCCACCCGAGCATCCCGTGGGTGCGGGGGGAGCCGGGCAGCCCCAGCCCCACCAGCAGATCCTCAGGAGCCTGGTCCGGCTGTCGCTGGTGGCCCTGGCGGAACAGAGCCCGACCGGGGAGTTCGCGATGGAGTCACCCCCAGTGCAGGTAGGAGCTGCCCCGGGCGTGTGGACACCCCCAATCCTTCCCTGCCCGGGCCTTGCCCACCCTGGGGGGGTGGGAATGTGCACCCTGATGGTCTTCGGTTGGTCTCTTCCCCCAGACTGGGCAGCGATGCCTCAATGGGCTGGGTAGGATGAACAACCCTCCCCGCCCGGCAGGGTCACCCCAGCAGGACACTCGGGAGCGGGGCTGTCACGGGGAGAAGGGACAATCCCGTGCGCAGGGAACAGCGGGAGGGGTGCGGGGGGAGCTCGGGGCCAGGTGGGCTGCCCAGGGCTTGTTTTTACCCCGGTGTGGGGATGCTGAGCCC
>NW_008238831.1:147800-154352 GCF_000691975.1 Corvus brachyrhynchos | reverse complement strand
AGGAAACGCTATAAAAAGGCCGGGGGGGGGCTCGGAGGGACGTCCTGGCAGGAAGCAGCTGCTGTGGCCAGCCCGGGGCTCAACAGGCTTTTCCTGCCTTGCAGCAAATCTCCCAGCTGCTCTCCCTGCTGCACCAGGGCCAGTTCCAGCCCAAAACAAACTACAGGGGAAACAAGTACACGGCCAAGAACGGCAGCAGGTAAGGCTGGCTCCCAGCACTTCCCTTCCCCACGCCCCCTTCCCCTGCTCCAGTCCCACCAGTCCAAAACCTCCGAGGGCAGGAGACACCAGGGCAGAGACTCAAGGGAAAGGCTCATCCCCTGGGGTTGGAGGTTGTCTCTTCAGGGGATGGGTCTGCTCCTCTGGTCCTGGCTCCCAGTGGTATCCAGCTGCTCTTTGCCTCCTTCCTGGGGCACCTTTGGCAGGTCCCTCCATACTCACCTGAGCTCCTCCATGGCCATGAACCATCATCCTTTGCCAAGAACTCTGACAGTTTTGGGTGCGCAGGAGCACACAGTGGGCCAGCTCTGGTGGCAGCAGCACAAGGATGAGTGTTCTCATGGCTCTGGGCAATTCTTTAGTGCCTGTCAACATGAGTTTGGGACACCTGAACCTGTGCCAGGGGGCAAAGGAGTGAGGAACTGCAGCAGGGCTGGAAACACTGAGATATCCCAGCTGTGTGCCAAAGATATCCCCAAACTTGATGGTGTTCCCATTAAATGATGCTGCTGACCTCTGGGTGCCCACTCCTGAGGATGCCAAGGCTTCATCCCTGCTTTGCCATGTCCCCCTGTCCCCACCTGCCCAGGCCAGGGGCAGACACAGCTTTCTCCACCTTCCTCACCTGCAGCTGCAGAGGATGGAGAGGGAGGGAGAGCAGCTCCAGGGCTTCTGGGGCAGGGCTGGGCTGCGGTGCTCCTCACCTGGAATGCTGGAGGGAAGCTCCTCTGAATTCATGGGGAGGAGCCAGCAGGTCCCTGTTTGCTCAGGATATGCCCCTGGATCCCTGGAAATGTCCCAGGCCAGGTTGGATAGGGCTTGGAGCAGCCTGGGACAGTGGAAGGTGTCCCTGCCCATGGCAGGGGTGGGATGAGATGGGCTTTAAGGTCCCTTCCAGCCCTTCTGTGGTTCTGTGATCTTGCTGCAGAAGGATAAAAACCCTCTCAGGCAGGAAATGTGGAGCAAAACCGCAAAACTCACTAACTGAGGGGCACTCAAAGGTGCCTTTGGTTCTCAGAGTGATGCATGGGGAGGGTGCCCACAGCCCCTGTCAGGGGCATTTTGGGGGGATAGAGACCCTTCCAAGGGCTCATTGGGGCAGGGCTGTGCTGGGAGCTGGAGTGACCTGGGTGTTGTGACCCCCTGGCAGGGCTGCAGGGCTGGACACGGGGCTGGACACAGGGCTGGACACGGGGCTGGACACGGGGCTGGACACTGACTGCCTGAGCACCAAGGACAGCGGGCACGGCGAGAGCGAGGCCGGGGACCGCGACTGCGACAGCGCCTTCGAGCTCTCGGTGCAGCAGCTCGTGGGAGAGGAGCTGGAGACCCTCCTGGAGCCCCAGGCAGGTGAGGTGACCTCGCTACGGGCACAGGGTGGGGCTGGAGGGGCTCCAGCAGCGGGATCTCCTCAGGTAACACACCCTAACCCCAGCCAGGAGGTGCAGCTGGCTGGAGGGGCACTGGCAGGGGCAGGGCTTGGGGCAGCACCTCTGGACCATCCCAGGCTTTTGGGACCAGGCAAAGGGACTTGCTGAGCTTCACGTTGGAATTTTCCACGTGTTTATGGCTGCTCTTCCCTGCCATGGATGTGTCTGCTGTGGTTTAGGGTTTAGCGATGTGTGAGCTTGACCTCTGTCGTTGCTGAGGGGTGAGGTCCAGTTTCACACTGCAGCTGGGGAACTGCTTCCCACGCTGGCCTGAGCCCTCCCTTCATGGTGTCCTGGTCCATGCAGAGTGAGAAAGGTGGACACTTGTCCTTGTCAAGCCCCTCAGGGTGTTATGTACCCTCAGAGCCCCTCTGGGCTCCTCATTCCTCTTCATCTCCGGTGACCAACTTAATTTTAGTGTATCCTTTTTGAGATGTGTGACCAGAATTGTGTGCAGTGTTTAGGGTCCACTGGGGATACAAGGAGGTTTTCTGGTTTGTTCCTCATTCCTGTCCTGGCCAAGCTCCATGCTGAGCTCTGTTTGTGGTGACTCCCAAATCCCTCCTCTGCGTGGAGGGAGAGCCATCAACACATGACAGGTTGCTGTTCCCTGGGACAATTATCTGACAGTTGGTGACACAGGAATTCACCAGCCACGTTTTGCTCATGGCACTCAGCATTATCAGGTCCTTCAGCAGGCCTCTGCTTTTGGGTGTTTTAGTGGAGTCAACACCAACATTGTCCCCTTTCCGTGTCATTTATCACTGTGTTGAGCAGATACTCTGGGACTCCACTAATGACCTCCCTTGGTGGGGAAGATTAATTATTCCTACCCTCACTTCCCAGCTTTTAACACATATTAGTCCCTGCAGAACCTGGCTGTAAATTCAGGCACAGCTCAGGTCCCCTGCAAGCCTGGCTGGTGCTGTTCCACCAGCTCAGGTGACCTCTGCCATCACAGAACTGAATCCTGGAATGGTTTGAGCTGGAAGGGACCTTAAAGCCCATCCAGTGCCACCCCTGCCATGGGCAGGGACACTTTCCACTGTCCCAGGCTGCTCCCAGCCCCAATGTCCAGCCTGGCCTTGGGCACTGCCAGGGATCCAGGGGCAGCCCCAGCTGCTCTGGGCACCCTGTGCCAGGGCCTGGCACCCTCCCAGGGAGGAATTCCTTCCCAACCTGTCCAGCCCTGTCTGTCAGTGGGAAGCCATTCCCCCTCATCCTTCACTTCAGGCCCTTGTCCAAAGTCATGCAGGACTCTCCATCCAGCCCTTCCAAATTTCCAGAACACAATTCCCCATCTGACAATGTCAGGTGGTTCCTGTGGGAGCAGCAGTTCCGTGGCTCTCTCTGCTAAGCCTTGCACAGAAGGATTTCTCTGACTGCCTGTGCTGGATTCACCTTCACTTAAAAACTCCTGTCACCATTTCCACCTCCCCTCCCTCTGATCCCGCATTCATTTGAAGCAGTAGTTAATGAACAGCAGCTAATAAACCAGGCAATTTCATATCTGAGTTCCTCTGGCACTCCGGGGTGAATGCCATCTGGGCCTGACATTTTCTACATGTTCCTTTTATTGATTTGTTCTAAAAATCTCCTCTCCTGGCATTTCAATTTGAAAGAGTTGGGCTGACTCATGTCCTGTAGCAGAAATTTCATTGTGGAGCCTCTGTGCTCGTCCACAGTCAAGAGAAACTCATTGAGCTTTGCTGCTGGGGTGGTTTGAATTCCAGAGCTGGGCTTTTTTGGTGCTCTTCCTTAAGGACAATACCTGCTGCTTCTCCCCCTTTGCCTTCCTGCTCTTTTATTCCAGTAAGGAGCAAACAAAGGAAAGGCTGAGACCTAAAAGCTTCCTTGGATTCCAAGGTCCTGCAGCCAGGAGCAGGGAGCAGCCAGGAGCCCAGCCCCATCCCAGGTGCACTGGCATGCCCTGATGCCAGGAAAGGAACTGGTGGACCTGCCCAGCATCTCTGCCTGGATCCAGTCCTGCCAGGACTGGACCTGTCTACTCCAGGGAGCATCCTGGAAAATCTGGGCTATGGTGAGGCTGATCCATGAAGTGCCATCTCCCGTGATTCTTGGATCTAACAGGAAAAAACCCCTTTGGCCAAAGTCCTGGAGTTCCATAGAATCATTAGGGCTGGAAAAGCCCACTCAGAGCATTGTCCCCTGCACTGCCAGGTCCACCACTGGCCGTGTCCCCAGTGCCACATCCCCATTCCCGGGATGATGATTCCGCCACTTCCCTGGGCAGCCTGTTCTGTGCCAGCAGGGAATGCTGAGGCTGTGGCTGGGTGGGCTCCTGCTGGCCGTGCCCAAAGAGGCTGCTCTGTTCCAGGGGTGCCAAACCTTCCCCAGGAGCCCAGACCTTCCCGCAAAGGCGGCCGAGCGCAGCCGCCGGAGCTGCCGGGCTCCTTCCTCCTCTCCCAAACACAAACAGAGCCGTGGACTTGCATCCTGAGAGGGAGGAAGGAAGCACTGCTGGTGCTCAGGAGGATCCTAACAGCTGGCTGAGGCTGGCTGGGCCTTTGTGCTGCTCCCAACGGAGGGACTGCAGTCCCAGGCAGCTCTGGGATTGTTGATGCTGCGGGATGAACTCCCAGCACCGTCTGTCAGCGCCGATCCCCCACCAGCCCAGCGCAGCACTCCCAGCAGCAGATGAGAGATAGAACTTTATGGATGATAAAAACAACCCCTGCTCCCCAAACACCATTAAAACAAGGCAGTAAAGAGTTATTGGTCAAATTAAACATACATAATTATGAGGTTTCATGGCCACGGGACTGTCAGCCTGGCTCTCCCTGCAGAGAGCAGACCAGTTGTGCCCTGCTCCAGAGATGAGGCAGCCAAGTACTCAGGGAATGAAGTGGCTTCTTGCAGGCCGGGGAGGAGAACGCTGCATGTTTTACAGCAAAACCTGCAGCACACTCGGGTGATGTCTCCAGGAACAGTCACTGCGACTCAAACACTGAGACTGCAGAGAGAAACCCTGCATGTGAAGCAACACAGAAGAATTTTGGGGCTCCAGCTGAAACAAAAATCTGAGGGCTGTACCTGCCCTTCTCTCCTTACCAGGCTGGAGTCCCAGCTCTTGTCCCCAGCCCATGCCAGGACAGTTGTTTTCCAGGGGAAAGGCCAACTTGCTGCGTGGGCTGAGGAAGGAGCCGTGTCTCAGTCACTGACTGCAGATCCCATGTCCCAGCTGTGGCAGGGTGTTATTGATGACCCTCTGGAACCAGCAGGGTAAGAGCACTGCAATGGGGACCCTCCTTTCAGATGCCACGTCTTGTGTCAGAGCCACACAATTGTTACAGGGACACCAGCCCTCGCTACCCTGCCACTGCTGGGTTTTGTTACCAGGGAGGTTTTGCTGCTCCCAAAACCTTTCCCAAACCCGGCGGTCGCTCCAAACCCCCCCGAGCTTCTGGGATGTGCTTTGGGAAGGAACAATGAGGGGCTGGAATGCAGCCTCTGTGTACCACAGCACGGACTCTTGTTTACCAGCTACCTCAAAAAACAAGAATCCCTGTTTCCCTTCCTGCTGTCTGACAGGGAAGCTATTCCAGGCTCCCTCTGCTATGGGGTCCTTCCTTTATTTTCCAGGAGATGTTTATTCGTGGACAGTTATAATCACTTCTTCTCTTGCCAACACTATTTTAAGCATAAAGATTTCCTCTGCTGGTGCTTATCTCCTCAAAATAATGACAGGTTGCAGTCAGATCCCTGGAGAGCACTCGCTTCCTTAGGAGCAGCCCCCCCCCACCTCTTGGGGTCTCCATTGTGTCAGCCTGGATCACTCCTGGTTTCATCTCCAGAGTTTTCCCTGCTGGTGTCATTTCAGCTCCCGCTCCCGCAGATGGATCATCTGATTTGTGTGTAATTCCCCCAGTCACACCCAGTAACAATCCACCCTGGCTGTGCCTCCCTGCCAGCAGGGAATACCCCAACCAATCCTCTCTGTGATTCCAGTCGCCCATTTTGGGCCACAATCAAATTACTGGTGCACTAACGAGCCTGCCCCAGCCCCCAGCCCAGGCTCCCCCTGCTCCTCAGCTGTTTCCAATCGAGGAACAACTACTTTAGAGCTCAATTGTTCGGTCCCAGTCTCCAACCACCCAGCTGTGCATTTTATAATCCAGAATTTCATTCTGGTATTATTGTTTTCACAATAACCCATTTCTTTTCGGTCTCAATCTGCCTCTTTAACAGCACATTCCCACCCTGGAGTGACCCTGAAGGGAAGTCCACTATCTTTGTGTCCAACACTTCCCTCTGGAAAGCTTTTCATTGTCTGCTCCCCTTCAGCCAGTCCTAAACCCTCCCTCTCTCAGGCTTTGCTAACAATATAGTGAAGTGCCAACTGGGACTGCAACAAATGAGAATGAACAGTGATTCTAATGGTTATTTTATTAAAACAAACCAAACCAAAACCCCCAATAGTTTCAAACCAGTTCTATTGTGTTTGGCTTTGTTAACCTGCTGGTTTGCGTGGTGTCACAGGTGACCTGTTACAATCACTGCTCTCAGCTGATTTTAGATATTTTCATTTATCAATATTTTTATTGATTTATTCCCCTCCCCCCCCCCTTCTCTGCTGTGCTGTCCCTCCCCAGAGCTGGCCCTCAAGAGGCTGACAGCTGCAGACCCAGCGTGGGTGGCCCGGCTGTCCCTGCCCCTCACCAGCAGCTACAAGGACAACGTCTTCTCCCCCGACTCGCCGCGCTCCCCCGAGGACGAGGAAGCTGCGAGGCAGGAGAAACCAAGGACCTTTGAGACCTTTGGCAAAGGTGCTGGGGCTGACCCCAGTGGCACTGGGACCAGGCTGGCCAGCACGTTCCTGTCGGAGATGAGCACCCTGTTTGAGATGATCCTGTCCCAGAAGGTGCAGGTGCACAGCGAGACG
>NW_008238831.1:127213-146885 GCF_000691975.1 Corvus brachyrhynchos | reverse complement strand
TCTCAGCTGTTTTTAGATTTTTTCATTTATCAATATTTTTATTGATTTATTCCCCCCCCCCCCCCCTTCTCTGCTGTGCTGTCCCTCCCCAGAGCTGGCCCTCAAGAGGCTGACAGCTGCAGCCCCAGCGTGGGTGGCCCGGCTGTCCCTGCCCCCCACCAGCAGCTACAAGGACAACGTCTTCTCCCCCGACTCGCCGCGCTCCCCCGAGGACGAGGAAGCTGCGAGGCAGGAGAAACCAAGGACCTTTGAGACCTTTGGCAAAGGTGCCGGGGCTGACCCCAGTGGCACTGGGACCAGGCTGGCCAGCACGTTCCTGTCGGAGATGAGCACCCTGTTTGAGATGATCCTGTCCCAGAAGGTGCAGGTGCACAGCGAGACGGGCGCGGGGCTCCTGCGGCAGCTGTCGGCCCGCGGGCAGAGCCTCGGCCTGGGGGACACTGCCCCAGGGCTGTGGCAGCTCTGTGGCTGAGGCAGGGAGAGAACAGTCAGAGATTTGGGGTGCCCAAGGTCGCCCCCAGCTCCAGCAGGGTCACTGTAGGACCGTGTCTAGACAGGTGTATTTCCTCCTTTGCCTCGCCCCATTGAGTTTCTCCACGACTGATTTCACCTTGTTTAGCTCCCCTCTGCCTGCCCGTCCTTGCCTTCCTCCTCTCCCACCCTGCTCTTCCAGTGCTCTCCCAGTGCTCTCCCAGCCTCCCATCCCACCCAGCAGCGGGAGGGCCCTTTCCTCCCAGCACAGGCCCAGGGAGGGGGTTGTGAGAACAACCACAGCACAGTGAGATACATCCATGTGATCACAGACTGTGAAAGTACCTGTCACGGACACTGCTGCAGCTGGACCCCAGGGTATCAGTTATTTAAATAAAACTGGTTTTTTCTAACACTACCCTCTCTGTCAGCAGCGTAGCTGACACAATCTATGTGCAGAAAGCCTGAAGTGGCAGCTGGGGAAGGGGAGATGTGCTTGTCTCCCACTGGTCCTTCCAGCTTCTGTGGTTCTGCCACCGTGAACTTGGCACTTTGTAGAACCCCCCAAAATCAGCCCTGGCATCTCTCCTACAGCTGCTCCAAGTGCCCACCATTTCCTTCTCCATAAGGACTGGATGTGGCACTCAGTGCTCTGGGCTGGGTGACAAGGTAGGGATCAATCACAGGTTGGACTTGAGGATCTCAGAGGTCTTTTCCAACCTCAATGATTCCGTTCTATTCTGTTCTCTCCTTTGAGGCCATTGGGTTTTGGAGCACAGTCCTTATCCAAAAGCAGACACCAGATGGCTGGAGTCTGCCACAGGTAACCTGGGAAAAGGGAAGCGTGAAAACACTGTTTTGAAATATTCAGTCACAAGTTTCACCCTTTTTATGGGTTTTCACTTTGATCCGTCTGTCTGGGAGCTGTAAGACAGTTTTGGGATAACAGCACGGGTGGGAAAAGGAGGATACTGGTGGCAAAGGAGGAGACACACAGGTGTTTGTGCCTCTGCACCCCTGGAGAAGGGAAGGGCAGTGGTGACCCACAGGCTCATGCAGCAGTGTGGGGATGGCAGGTGAGGGCTTCTGGGCTCTCCTGGACCATCTCAAGTGTCCTACCCCTGTTCTTTTCCATGGACCTGGAGGTGACAGTTCCCAGCTTTAGGTGTGTACACACCTGAGCCACAGCACCAGACAACCACACAAGTAATTTAAAGCGGAGTAAATGAGAAAGTTACCCCTTTCTGTTGCTCTTGGGACCCAGTGACAAGAGCAATAGAGTGAGATTTCCCCAGGTGGACTTTTTAATATCCAAAATGTTCTGTTTTATTTGGAGTCTTCAAAATGCTTGCACCGATGAGCCCAGGTCTGGCATCCATCCACAGATGGGTTTGGCCTGGCCTGCTTGTGCTGCTGCTCTGCTAACACAAATCTCTTGCTGGTTTGTTTTACAAACAAAACGAGTTCTTGCACCAAAACAATGTCAGGGAGCCAAATTCTAACTGAGATGCAGCTGTGCAAACCATGAGGGAGGCATTTGTGACTGAGGAGCTGCAGCCCTGTGGGAATTCCTCTGCACCATGGGAGCACAGGCAGAGGGACAAACACCCGGCACAACCTCACATCTCCCTCTGCAAAGTTGCTTTGATGTGCCTGCTAGAGGACAATCCATACACAAAAATACCTTATAACAAGCAGGTTTAAAAGGAGACAAATTCCTCCCTCTTGGTCCTGTTTCCTGATTCTGCAAACTGCTTTCAGCCCCCCCAGCCCCTTTCCCATCCCGAGCACAGCGTAAGCACGCTCTGGATTATCACAGCATAGGAAATCCACCCCAGGAATTTCCTGCTACTTGTATCCTGCTTGATAAAGGAAATGGTCTAAGAAAGTTTGGTCTGAGCAGAAGGAGAGAGCAGACCAGAAGAACAATCAGATGTGTTGAGGGGTGGCTGTGCCCCTCCCTTGCTGCATGGAGAAGTTCAGGATGGGGCCATTGCCTTTGTTTGTGGAGCCTGATCTACGCAGAGCACCAGAGCACCACGGCCACAGGAAGCTGGACAGTTTGCACAGATGCCCTTGAACCAGTTTAAACTGGTGTGAACAAATGCCTTTTTCCGGATTCAGCTGCCCCAGTGGAAGAAATTATCACACCAGCTGCCTGCTGCTGCTGCCTGCCAGTGGTGCCTTCCCGCTGGGAGCATCCCTTACCCACTCTGCTGAAAATGAGCTGGCGTGCTCAGCAAACAGGGACAGGATGAATTTTGAAGCAAACCTTGCTCACTGTGTCTCAGAGAGGTGTGCCCATAGGAGCAGCTCACTGCTAGGGCTGCAGGTGGGGACAGAAGGACACTGGCACGGTGCAGGATGGCCAGGGACAGCTGTCACTCTCGCTGGTACAGGTGGATCCGTCACATCCCATAAAAAACTCTGTCCTAATGATGAGACTTCACTCTCTTGCTTGCCCAGGTTTGCAAGCAGATTAAAGTGCCCTAATGGCAACACAGAGCCAGCCCAGACTGTGCTGTAGCAGGGGCACTGTAGGGACTTGCCCTGAAGAGAGCAGACTGCCTCAGAGGGAGAGGGCCAGGCCAATCCCAGGGTAACTTGCTAATGTCCCCATATGGTGGCTCGTAAACCTTCCTGGGGGACCATGAGCAAGACATGCAGGGCTACTGGAATTACAACCCCAGATCACACCACTGTGGTGCAGAACAGGATGGTTTGGGCTGGAAGGACCTTAAAGCCCATCCAGTGCCACCCCTGCTATGGGCAGGGACAC
This sequence comes from Corvus brachyrhynchos, assembly GCF_000691975.1. Classification (NCBI taxonomy): domain Eukaryota; kingdom Metazoa; phylum Chordata; class Aves; order Passeriformes; family Corvidae; genus Corvus; species Corvus brachyrhynchos. The sequence goes on along the minus strand of NW_008238831.1, from coordinate 143,635 downwards.
CTCCGACTGTCCCAGGCTGCTCCAAGCCCCAATGTCCAGCCTGGCCTTGGGCACTGCCAGGGATCCAGGGGCAGCCCCAGCTGCTCTGGGCACCCTGTGCCAGTGGCATGGTGGGAGTCTGTGCATGGCTCTCATATGGAAATGCAGGTGCAGAAGCAACGTCCCTGTGTGGAAGGTAAGAGGAGCGGAGGACTTGGTGGTGTAGGAGACATGACAACGTTTATTCTCAAACCCCAGGGATTTAAAAATGCCTCCTGTTCCATGAACAGAAAGCTTTCTCTTCCCACTCACTGCCAGCCTGCTGCCATCCACACCAAGGCTGCCTTGCCCTCTGCCTGCTTGTCTCACTTACTGCCTGCTCTACTGGCAGCAGTGCTGGGGCTCCCAGCCCCGCAGCTCCACTGGCACTGTCCTGGCTCCGAAGGCACGGCTCCATCCCGCACTGCTGAGCAGCATCACGTGCAGCCTGTCTGTGCTCCACGAGTGGGGCAGGGGTAGGGCACACTGTCCTGGCTGGGTGCTGTGGAGACCTGCAGGCTCAATAGTCCAGAAATTGGGGCTGGAGGATGAGGCTCTTAATCCCGAAGGGAAGGGATGCTTTGTGTGCCCAGCTGGAAGTAGAGAAAAACAAGGTATTAATGACACTGTCATGGGCTTGATCATTCAACCACAGAATCACAGAATATCCTGAGGTGGAAGGGACCCCTAAGGATCATCGAGTCCAACTCTTGGCCCTGCACAGACACCCCAACAATCCCACCCTCCCTGAGACTGTTGTCCAAACACTTCTTGAACTCAGCTTTGGTGCTGTAACCACTGTGCTGGGAGCCTGTTCCACTGCTCAACCACCCTCTGGCTCAAAAACCTTTTCCTGGTATCCAACCTAAACCAGCCCTGTCCTGGCTCCAGCCACTCCCTCAGGTCCTGTCCTTGGTTACAGGGAGCAAAGCTTGGAGCTGCTCCCGTGCTGCCCCTCCGGAGAACACTGAAAACCACAATGAGCTCTGCCCTCAGGCTCCTCTTCTCCAGCAGAACAAACCAAGTGCCCTCAGCTGCTCCTCACAAGGCTTCCCCTCCGGACCCTTCCCCACCCTCGAGGCCTCCTTTGGACACTCTCTAACGGCTTCTTTGTATTGTGGTGCCCAGAACTGCCCCCAGGACTGGAGGTGAGGCTGCCCCAGTGCAGAACAGAGCAGGACAATCCCTCCCTGGCCCGGCTGGTGAAGAGCTGGGAAGAAGTGGAAAGAACTAAGAAGGAAAAGTGGTGCCTTCCCTTCGGTACAAAGAACTCCTTTGTGCCGTGGCCCTGTGCAACCCCTCCTCTGGCAATACAGGCCCCACCTTCACGGGGTCACTCCCCCAGGCAGTCCCGCAGCCCCTGGTGCCCTGCTGCCCCTGGTACCTTGCAGCTCCTGCTCCCACGCCCGCAGTCTCTCCCGGGCCTGCCTGTTCCCAGCAGCTGCCGACTGCCGGTAGTGCCTCAGTGCTTCCGCCAGGTTCTGCTGCACTCCCAGGCCCTGCTCGTAGCAAACGCCCACGTGGTACCTGCTCTGGGCATCCTGGCACAGCAACCAACACAGGGACAAGTGACAACAGCACAGGGAAGGAAACAGAGAGTCTTTAACACCTTCTTTAGGGTTTACTGCTCTATCCTTGGTCACCTCCTTAAGTTTACCCCTCTATCCCTCAGTTTGTATCTTCAGTAATTCAGCCCCCTGGAGAGAAGCACAATCTCTGACTCTGCTCCTTCCTATCCCTTTCCAATTAAATGCACTGATTTCCCTTCAACACCCAGGGCTGTGTCAGGGGAACAAAGGAGCAGCTGGCTCTGCAGAGCATCCCAGCTGTCTCAGAGGTCAGAGCTGAGGTGTCTTGGGCAGCCCTGACTGCACCACATCCTGATCCCACCCAAACCGAGCACGCCCTGGGACTGCCCTACGACAGTTCAAGCCCAAGTCTTGTAAAAACATCACAACTGGCACAGAGGTACTTGCTGCCAAGGGCTGGGAGATTGCTCTTTAACACAACAGTGCAACACTCTCCTGCTCAGCCCCACCTCATTCTATTCCAGAAGAAATCTCAGGCAGCAGAAATGAGGTAAATGAAGCAAATATGCACTAGAGAAAAAGCACCTGAACCACTCAGACATACGTAACTGCTGGGAATGAAGGGGAAAGCAAAGGTTGTCACTGCAGTGAAGCTAAATCCAAACCCATGACATGTTTATGTGTCAGCTGTGCACTTTATCTCTGAGATCCAGTGGGAGGCAAAGGGTCTCAGATAGCAGGAGAGCTCCTGAAGACATTGAAAAGACTGCACAGACTCGTGGTCACACAGACCTTTTCAGCAACAAAGCCAGCAGAACAACCTGAGGAGTGTGACTGCCAGAAACATGATCTAACCAAGGCTTTGCAAAAAACAAAAAAAAGAAAGAAGAAAGAAATAGAAAAAAACCCCTCAAGTAAGTATCAAGTTTTAATAAAGCCACGAGAAAAGAACATATTGCAAGTGTTGCTGTCTGGGATGTAGCTGGTAGAGGCAAGTGAAGAACTCAGTGAGTGGGTGCTTTGCAAAATGTTGCAAGTCTGAGTTTATGACAGCAATAAACTCCTTTAGAGATGAGATAAACACATTGAAGGATTGGCACTTCAGCTGTGACAAGAGATAGGGTTCAATCAGAAGTACTGCAGCTCCATCTCTCACAGGATGAGCGCCTCAGAGCCACGACTGCAGCGAGAGGAGATCCCCAAATTAGCACGGCAGAAGTGACTGCGACACCCTTGGAAACCTGGAGGTCAGGCTCAGTTCTCCAAGAAAGCTCTTTAATAGGGGTTTGTATTCTGTGGCTGCACGTCTGAAATAAGGGAGGATAAAAAATGGGAACCAAAGTAGAACACGGTGTTGGAAAAACACTTGTCAGAGTTGCCTGCTTGGCTCTAGCAGAGAGGAACGACCAAAGAAATGCTGAATCCAAGACTTCTTGTGCTGTTTTCCTTTTTTCTGGAGTTGCACTAAACGGTTCTGTCCTTGCCTCATCCATACCCAGCGTTCTTTCAGCCACCTAAACATAAATTCCAACTCCAGGGTAATGGAAGTGAACCTGTCTCTGGAGCCCTTCTCCCAGGAGAATGGGTACATCCCAGGGAGCCCAGGATCAGCCTGCCCTCAAGGCAGCATCCACAGCCAGCATCCACTGAGCAACAGAGATGGGGAAGGATGCCTGGGGTCTGAGAACTGCCATGGCTGGGACCAAAGCATGCCAGGGATGCACCCCAGGACCTGCAGCTACCTGACAGATTTTGTGTTGTTAAGGCATTACCAGTAAATGACAATCATCTATTTAACGGGGTAACTCAGTGTGATACTGTTCAGCATAAACATCTGACTCCAGGCTGGAATAAAGGAGCCAGTGATGCATCTTAGGAGAGACCCTTAGCAGATCTGGAACTAAATACTGTGTATTGTGATGTCTGAGCTGCTGTGGCAAGTCAGGCCCCGTCCCACCAGACTGACAGTGTCTGCATTCTGGAAAGAGGGTGAAAACCCAAGTGGCAAAGTTTACAGTGATGTTATGCCAATCGAAATGGTCAAACTCACTATAAAGAATTAATTAAAGAAGATCTCACATGACTGAGGAGTGGGCAACACAATGACAAAGGAAACAGTATTGCCAAATTGCAAAGCAGTGCTGATAGCAAGAAATTTGGGTATCACACTGTGAGAATTCCCTGAGACCAGCTCATCACCGCTCAGTGTCAGGCACAGGGCAAGCAGCATTAGGAATCATTGGAAGGGAATGCAGAACAAAGCAGAGGATCTCATTATGTGAGATCCATGGCATACATCCATCCCGAGTCCACTTTTAGTCCAAACATCTTAAAATGGTCAAAGGAGAATTAGAAAAATGGAGAGAAGACTGACAAGCAAAGTAGAACAGCTTAACTACACGGAGAGACAAACTAAACCAGCACTGTGCAGCCTGCGAAAGAAATGACTCAGAGAGGACACACTAAAGGGCACCACGACCAGAACTATTAGCCAGCAGAACAGGCAATAGCTATTCATTATTTTCCCTTGCACAAAAGCTGTGGGAACTGAAGTTAAAATGAACAAGTTCTTCAGAAAAAAAGCCCCAGCCATTACAATGCAGCTGAAAACAAGGGGACAATGTCGCAGTGCTGGAAAGAAACAGAACTGTGGGATGCAGAAACCTGGCTGCGAGACATGGGATCCTCCCTTCTGCTCCTCTAAATGCTGGTGGGGGTTCAGGAGAGTGCTGTGCCCACATCGTGGCACTGCCTTTTGAAAAAGAGAAGCCTGGGTCACTTGGAGAAAGTGCAAGCAAGAAGATTCTTGGGGATCTAACACAACCTGTGAAAAGAAACAGCAACAATGGGGAAAGGCTGCACGGAGATTCAAGTGTTGAAATATGTTAAAGGTGCCTGAATTAAAAAATAAATCCAGAAATAGTCTTTTCATCCTCTCTACAGAAGGAAAGAAACAATGGGCCAATTTTGAAGCATAGATTTGAGACAGACACAACAAAGTTCTCAAAGTGATGCAGTAGTGAAAGATTTTGACTGAAGAGGGTGTTGATGCTCCATAATGGGAAACGTGTACAATTCTGGAAGCTGGATACAGGCCCTGGTGCTGTAGGAACTCCTCCAGCCCAACAGGGCTGCCTCTGCCTCTGTGTTCTGTAAGGGTCTGTGCCCAGGGCCTGTCTCCTGTCCAAGAGGCACCAAGGCCACTCCGTCCTTTTCCACTGTGCAGTAAAATCCTGCCACTCGCTCCCATTTCCAAGAAACCCTGAAATCCTCCACCTGCAGATCCCAGTCTGAGGACAATCCCTGGCAGAGGGATTACTCACACCACTGTTTGCTGCCAGCAGCAGGTACTTCAGACCTTTCTTCTCCTGTGGTTGCAGCCCCCTCATGTAGAACACTCCAAGATAAGCCTGTGCCTGCAACAAAACCACATGGTCCAGATCAGCCAGGATTTTAATTACTCCGTTCTTTTACTCATTTTGCAAGCTGCTCAAATGCTGGGGTTACTGTGGCAGTGTGGTAAGGACCCTGCCTGTGCAGGGGCTGCTGGGAGAAGCAGGGCTGCCCTAGGAAAAATCAGCAGGACATGGTAAACACAAAGAAATCACATTTGGGACCCAGAGTATCATTTCAAACTTCCCTGTGGGACTCAGAGCCAGGGAATGGTTCCCACTCATGACCTGTCCCTGAGATCCAGCAGATGCACCACTGGGGCAGTGTGCTCCAGGAGGCACAGGCACTGCCAGCCTGGCATTCCCAGGACAAGATGGCACACGCCTAAATGCATCTCCTGGAGAGGAAAAGGAGGGCAGGATACACAGATCTGCACAGATGAGTCATCTCAGAAAGTCACAGATACAAAATGAGGATCTGTTCTTGCTTCAAGCACTGGAATTTCCTCCAGCACAGCGACCTGCACTCTTGGAATTGAGAGGAGATGAAAACTGAGCTGTGTTTTCAACCACAGGTCAGCTCTCCTAAGCCGCAAGTTTAATGCAAGAGCCACATTAACAACAGTGTGGCACAGTGGCTCCCGTGTGCAGGCAGGGCTGTCTCCCAGACACTGCCAGGAATGTAAACAGAGAATCAGACAATGGCTTGGGTCAGAAGGGACCTTAAGGATCCTCTAGTTCCAACCCCCCTGCTGTGAGCAGGGATAAATACATCGGAAAGCTTTTCCTTGCAGTGCCACAGATGCTGCTTTCTAGGCTGTGGCTCCAGCCCATCAGTCAGGGCTCTCTGCTGGCTCTCTCCTCTGCCCTGCCATGCTGTGGACACCAACCTCTGTAACGCCAGCCACCGCTGCTTGCTCCAGGAGTGCCACAGCCTTGTGATGCCCGTCCCAGTGGCTGCCAGGGCCGTGCTGGAGCAGGTACCTGGCGTAGCGGTACTGGGCCATGGGGTGACAGCTGCTGGCTGCCTGGCAGTAATAAAAACCTGCCTGAGAAAGAGAAACTCAGGTAATGCCTGCCCTGAACGTGACGTGGCTCCCTTCAAGCTTCACCTCTCTGTCTAGACCCATCACAAGCTGCATCCCTCCCCAGAGCCCTCCCACAATCAGAATATCAGCTGGGTTAGGTCAGACAGTGGACTGTGACCACCCCAGAGCCCTGGAACCACACTGCCTGCTCCACACAAACTCCCCGAGCTGAAGGGGGGGCACTGGGCCAACAATGACTCAAACCAAGCTACCTTTGCTGCTCTTCCCAGCTCCAGCAGCTGCTGGCCAGCTTGCACTAGGTGGCAGGCTGGAGTTACAGGAGCCAAAGCGGAGATCTGAGAAGCCCTGGGATGTGCAGTGGTGTCTTAAATACAGCAACATGACAGGTTTCTCCTTGGAACCCCGCTGGGTGCTGGTAGCACAGCCTGTGCACCTGGAGAACCCTCGGAGGCTGTGGGAAAGGGGAACTCAGAGCACCTCTCTGAGGGGACTGGTGACACTGAAAGCAGCTCTGCAAAGCTGCAATTTTTATTATTTCCAGCATTTTCTACCCAGTCTTCAGAGCTGGGGCACTGCCCAGGCTCCCCAGGGAATGGTCCCGGCCCCGAGGCTGCCAGAGCTGCAGGAGCGTTTGGACAGCGCTGCCAGGGATGCCCAGGGTGGGGTTGTTGGGGTGTCTGTGCAGGGCCAGGAGCTGGGCTGGATGCTCCCTGTGGGTTCCCTGCAGCTCAGGATATTCCATGACTTTCCCACCCATGTAAAAGAACGAGCACCCAGCACAGAGCCCTCTCCTGGTGTGTGCTCCCCACACCCCACCCCACAGGCCCTGGGTACCTTTTCCAAGTCCTTCTCCGTGCCCCTGCCGTGCTCGTAGCACAGCCCCACGTTGAACTGGGCTTTGCTGTAGCCCCGATCCGCCGCCAGCTTGAAGCAGGTGAAGGCCACCCGGCAGTGCCCCGCCCTCATGCTCTCGATCCCTGAGGAAAACACAGCCTAAAGCCAGGGAAAACAGGGAAAAGCACAGGGCCACAACCCAGCCTCCAATGCAGCAACCTCCCCCACAGCCACTGGGCCTTCCTTGGCTCACGCCAAGCGCTCTGGGCCACTTCCAGCTGGCTCACCAACCCTCACTCCACAGTCTCCATAAGAAAAATGGCAACACTGCATTTTAGGGATTTTTCTAGGCTTGTGGCAGAGAGGGATCACAGGCTAACACAGCGTATGGCTCACACAGAAACAACTTGCTTTTCAGTGCTGCAACTAGTGGTGTATATAGGGCAGGGACTTTTCTTAGATCATTGCATCTTCCTTCTGCTTTTCTTAGAGTTGCAATCCTGCAATTGCTTTTTCAGCTTGCCAGGAAAGCTGTGAGCTCAGACAATAAAAGAAGGATACAAGGATATGACATCTTATGTTGCAAAAAAGACAGAGATGGCTTAATTTCCAACTACAGATGTCAGGACAACAGTGCAGGCTTCAAGCAAGCCTGGATTGAAATATGCTGAGGTAAATCAGGTGGCATGATAGGACAAAGGGCAATAAATCTCTCCAAGCACAGTTAAAATTGCTGAAAGGAGGCTTCAGCTTGGGTATTTGCCATCCCTGCCTTCGCACAAGACCTGCAACCATTTGGAGGTCCTCCAAAATGAGAAACCTGTGGTTTAAGGGCAAAACAAAACCAACTTCCCATTACCGAGGATATTCAATGCAATGGAAATATCAATTCGGAAAATCTGCTGCAATTGGAAAGCGGCTTCCTCTAAATGCCCTCGCTGAGCTGGGTCACCCTGAGGAGTCAAAGAAAACAGCTATTAAAGACAGCTAAGTCATATCAATCCTAGAGGAGATTCTTGCTTGGAAACCAAGCAGTGAGACCTGTTTGTATTGTGGTACAGTCACCAGGAGGGTGATGTCATGTGTCCACACAAAAACCTCCCTGTCCTACACAGCCACCTCGTTGGGGAAGCTGTACAGACACTGGGCTGGCCAGGGAGCTTGGTGCAGCCTCTCAGGCATCATCAGACCTTTCAGAATTCAGCAAATACCTGATCCTACTCAGAGCAGTCTGCAGCTCCTGCCCAGGGCAGCGCAGGGACAGCTCCGAGCTCTGCTCCTGGGCCAGGGACAGCACCCAGGGAGCGGCTGCAGCTGGGCCAGGGCAGGCTCAGGCTGGAGAGCAGGGAAAGGTTCTTCCCCAGAGGGTGCCGGGCACTGCCCAGGCTCCCCAGGGAATGGGCACGGCCCCGAGGCTGCCAGAGCTGCCAGGGGTGCACAGGGTGGGGTTGCTGGGGTGTCTGTGCAGGGCTGGGACTGATCCTTGTGGATCCCTTACAAATCAGGATATTCCATGATTCTAAGATAACTCCCCCCTCCAAAAATAACATTACCCCTTGTTCCCTGTTCCACATCGTGCCCACACACAAAACACCCTCACACCTTTGCATGTGCTTTACCCAGTTCCGGCTGAGCTCACCCCTCAGCTGGACTGAGCTCTGCCCAGGGCTGCTGAAACCCTGCAGGGCACAGACAATTCCTTTCCTCCTCGTGATGAACAGAGGGGCTCAGCCCAGCCCAGCCCAGCTGCACACCCCGAGTGCCATCGAGTGGCAGCAGAGCTCAGTGCACACGGGGAAGTTGGGAAAATGCCCCTTGGCACACCCAGCTCCACTGCTGAGCTCGGGGCTACTCCCAAGAGGCCAAGACAGGGACCAAGGCCCCTCCTTGAGCTGCTCCATGACCTAGGACCCAGCTCCAGGCCCTTTCTACAGCCCTGCACAAGTGGCACCTCCCAGGATGGGGAGATCCACGCTGAGCCCCCCAGCAGATCAAGCAAATGCCTCCCTGGTGCCCTTTGCAGGAACTCACGCTGCTAAAAGCTGAATTTGCCTCCTCTCTGCTCACAGTGTCCTTGAGCAATTGCTCAACCGCTTTTTTAAAAAGGGAATTATCTACATCTAAGATGTGAATTGGAAAGAATTGGCAGGTTTAATCACAACAAGAACAATAATATAATTTATGGCCTTGTGACTCTCGAGCTCATGCACTCTCTTCAAGCCCCAAGTGCTTCCCTCTTTAACAGACAAGAGCCAGCCCTGATTCGCAGCGTTTGGAGGAGTGACACCACCTTCCCCAGTCATGGGTTGTCTGGTAAACACCAAAATAGCAACAGCATGTAATCACCTAGTGAAAGATTGCATCAAAATGCAAATACACAGGAGCACACTGGTGCTGCTGAATTTGTTTTTTTATTTGGTTGCTTGGTTTGGAGTTTTTCCCCATCTTCTTTCAGTGCTTCCCTGCCAGCAGTCCTGTCACACTGATACCTGAAAGGATGGGGATGTCAGTTTGTAAATCCTGGAATTCTGCTCTAAAGCAGATGCCAGTATATCCCATCTCCCTTTTTTTTTTTTCCAGTCTTGTGTGTGAGTGTTGCTCAGGCTGTGCTTGGAGCAGCTCTGGGATGAGTTCCTGCAGGGAAGGTGCAGACACAAAGGGTAGAAAATCAAACCATACCTTTGCACTGTGGAGAACTGGCCCCACCCTGGAGCTCACAGGGATTTGGAACTCCCCTGCATTAACAAAAAAACCAACAAAAAAGCAAGGTTAAGCAATGCTGCATCTTTGCCTCTTCCCACCTTCTCTATTCCATAGCTCTTTCCTGAAGGGCTGATCTTCCATCCAGCCAGGGACATCAGGAACAGAAGGAATCCCAACTAATCTGACTTTTGGAGCAAGAGCAAGCACGTGCCCCAGGAATCCAGCCCTGTGGGGCCAGCTCCTCCAGAAAGGCCCCTGGTTTTGATCTGAAGACACTGAAAGTAGAGAATCTCCTGCTTCTCCTAAATGTGTGTTCCAGTAACTCATAATCACTGCTTTAAACCTCTGTGCTTCATTTCAAATTAAAGTACTTCTACTCTGGGTTTCTGCTCACAGGCACTGGCTCTTCTAGGTTTTTTCTTCTTTACTAAAAAGCCAATTCCTGCTTTTGAAAGTCCTGACACGACTAATCAGCCCCTCTTGATTCCTGTCTGTGATTCTAAAAAGACTGCACCATTCAAGTCTTTCAACTGCAGCACTTTTCTGCCAGCCTTGGTTAATTTTATGACTTTTTGCTACTGTTCCTGAATTCCCAACACTGTTCCTGAGGGGCAGCCCCGCTCAGCAGTGTCACAGGAAGGGTGACATTGCCTCCTCATGCCCAGTTTGCCTGGATCAGAATTGTGCTGCAGCTCCCAGCTTGCCCAGAGCATCACACCCGCCCTCAGCTGAGATGCTGCCTCCTTAGCTCCTTCTCCAGGTAATTTCCTTGCAGGGTACAGCTCTGCTTCTGCCAGGGGATGATCAGCCCTGCTATCAGGCTGCATCAGATGCAGGCTTAGGTTATCAGCCCCCTCTGCTCCCCCAGCTCATCCCTGCCTTCTCAGGTACACTGGGACAGCCAGTTCAGCACTGTGTGACCAGTTCCAATCAGAATTATCTGACAGAGCAGCTCCAGCACAAGCGAAGGCACCCTGCTCAGAGCAGAACTGGCAGAGGTTACAGTGGCACTTACTCCAGCCACTCTAAGAGGACAATGACCTCCACGAAGAGAACAGAAAGCCTGAGGCCAAGCATTTTTAACCTGGACCACCACAAGCAGCTGGATCCCATGGGACATTTAACTCCAGGTGCTGGAGCCTGGATCACTGCGAGCCAGAGCTGCTCACAGCAGGAGTAGCTGTGCCCTCCCTCTCAAGCTGTGTGGGAGCCAACACAAGCAAAAAAAAAGTCCTTTTAGGGCCTGATTCCTTGATTCCTGGCACTGTTTGGCCCCACAAGCAGCAGCAATGAGGTGTGCACCAGGCAGGAGTGCTCCTTGCAGTGCCTGACTGTGGCACAGTGTGCAGGAGCTGTGCCCTGTGTGCCAGCTGCAGCCTCATTATTCCCAAACAAACAATTCCCCCCCGGCTGAATGCAAATGTGTGTTATCTGAACAGGCCCCACTCACCCAACGAGCAAGATCACTATGGCAAACATGATTTCTATGCATCATTCCACCAAAAGTAGTATAATCTGTGAATTTATTAGTTGTGCTTTCCATTTCTTTGCAGAGCAGGCGTCAAATTATCTGATATTTCTCACTGTAAGGCTCTATCATGTATCTCCCTCGTGATGTAATTTGGGTTTTTGCCACACATACAACTGCAAATCCCACGGAAAAAATGGGCTGTATTAAGAATTCTCCCACTACTTGTTTAAACAGCATTAGTAAATGCACACTTTCAAGAAACTGTACATTTTGCACAGATGTCTACTCCTAAATCAGAGACTCCTCGTTTACTGTGAAAATGTTGTAATTTGGACAAACCACTGAAGCATGAAAAATAAACAGCCACTAATTCTGAATTCTGCCAGCCTGCAGAAGCACCTTGTGCCCCTCTAGCACTGGAAACCCCTCCTCACTCCAATCTCCCCACATCAGGGTTACCAATCCCAGAGAACACCTGGAAGAAAACCCAGGGATCAACTGATCCCGACACCCAGCCCCAGCTCCTGAAGGATCAGAGAGTCCCAGAATGGTTTGGGCTGGAAGGGACCTTAAAGCTCACCCAGCCCCACCCCTGCCACAGCAGGGACACCTCCCACTGTCCCAGGCTGCTCCAAGCCCCAGTGTCCAGCCTGGCCTTGGGCACTGCCAGGGATCCAGGGCAGCCCCAGCTGCTCTGGGAGACCTGAATTCCCTCAGAATCACCTTTGAGGCTGGGCAAGCTAAATTATTCTTCAGGTTGCTTAAAAGATGGGAATAACACAGCTGGAATTGTCTACGCAACTTTATTTCTACTTCTTCAAACCCAAGCTATGATGCAACGTGACTGCCCATCCCTTTTTCCATGCAATCCTGCAGCTTTCAGCGTTCTGGATGCCCAATGCTCACATCTTCAGCAGTTAATAAATATTTCTGTCTTTCCCCACTGTTCATCCTGGACTAATCAAGTGTTGCTCACAGCTAGCTCCAAATGAGGAATTAATAATCTTCTCATAGACAGCCTAGATTGCTCATCCCAAAACATCCACAAGAATGAAGTCACAACAAGAGCTGGCCAAAATCCAGCATTTCTGCCTCATGGAAAATTTCACTGTTTCCAATTGGTTTCATTGTGCTTTGAAATGAAAACACACTTTTGCAATGTTTGTGATCTCAGAATTGAAATAACGAATTTTACAGTTCTGCCAGGGGTAAAATACAAGTCCCCAGGGCATCATTCAGCTGCTGTAACACTGAGACTGGCTGTAATCACCTGCTTGCTCACTCTGTGCCTTTAACTTCCAGCAAAAAGCCTCTGAGTGAGGCAGGAATTGCACAGAAAAAAATAAGATGTGAACACAGAGCTGAGGACTTGCTGGTAGCAATGTCCAGAATGCTATTGAAGGCAAGTTTTAGGTTAATTTCCTGACGTTTTCCTTTTAAACAAAGGAGATTTTTATCCTATTGTGCTCAGTTAAAGCTGGAATGGCTCCTGTGGAAAGCTGGGATGTTGGGATCCATCACACAGATCTTTGCCACAGCAACAGCAGATTGTCACTGTACAGGGAGACCAGCACCAGCAAGTCTGGCAATGAGCTGAACACCCAGAGAAAGGGTAAGGACATGGAATTCTCTCCAGAAGATCCCTTGCCATTGCTGGCAGCAGCAAACTGGAGCAGGGAAGGTACATTCTGCTCCACTCCGAGGGCTGTTCTCTCATGGCAAGACTTTGCTACCAGATTCCCCTGCATCATCTGCCAGGCGTCTGTCCTTCCCTTCCTTCTGCTCTCCCCAGCTTCCTGCTGCATCCTCATTTTGCCAGCCTCACCCTCCTTCAGTGGCTAAACACCAGGAAAAAAAGAAAAATCCTGTACCTCAGGCAGGTTCTTCTGTGGAAAGCAAAATGTAGCGAAAGAATGGGATCATCAAGCTTCACTCTCCACGGAAAGATTCCCAGGACTTCTCACATGACAAAACCCTGCATTTTGTCAGGCTCTTCAGTGCAAATTACCAAATCTCTTCCCCCTGACTTTTCTCCATAAATTCCCACAAAATGGATGCACAGCATAACGTGGAATGTAACCCGAGGACTTATGTATGGAGCAAAATCAAATTATTTCTGACATATATTATCTCTGACAAGTGACAGTTGGAGATGCTTGGGCAGAAGGGTGAGGAGCAGGGATTATAAAGTCACGCTCTCCCTGGCAGAACTTTCCAGCAATCAGCTGTTCTGTGATCTGAGCAGGAGGCTTGGCTGGACCAATTAAGTCTAATTTCAATGTGTAATTTTACTTTAATCACTTCCTGGAACCCACTTGTACTTCTGGCCTGTAGCAGAGAGTACCACAATTTCCCTGGGCACTGGCCAAACACAAAATGCCTTTTGCTTTTTTCCAAACTTGCTACCTGACCCTTCTGTGCTGCCTCTTAATATGAGGATTATGAAAGAGATGGTCCCCATTCCATTTCTCTCAACACTTTTAGTTTCACAGAGCACCAGCACATTCTCTGTCACTTCTTTTTCTTAAGTTGAAGAGTCAGTCTCTGTTTGGATGTAATTGTCTCCTTGTCATCTTTTCTCTGCAGTTTTGTCCCTGTTTTTCAGACACTGTCTTTTCCTTAAGTGTTGAAGACGTGGCTGCATCCCAGACTCACACGAACCCTCGGCACTGCCTTGTCCTCAGTTCCTTCCTTCACCATAATTAACATTTAATTGGCCTCACTGCTGCCGAGCACTGACTTAACCTTATCAAAAGCACATCCACAGTGACTTTAAATGTTCCCTCTGCAAGACAATTATTAATTTGACACTGCTCATTCTGCATGTGTATTTACAGCCACACTCCCTTGTGTACACTCGCTTAACCCACCTGGGGATTACCCTGGCTTTAGCTCTTGTGCAGTTCTTGCCTGTGACTTTCAGATTTGACTGTCCTGAATAATTTTGTACCATTTGCTGCTTCTCTTGCCTCACTCGTCACCTCTTTTTTCCAAATCACTGCTGACTGTGCCGAACAGAAGAGGTTTAGCAAAGGACAAGGGAATCCTGCAGTAATGGCTCTCCACTGTGGAAACTTTCCTGTGCTTTAAGGAGTTACCAGCCCAAGAGTAACCCCTCCATGTTCCCTCACATCAGCTTTAATTCTTTAGATAGCTTTGGTTTAGGTCCTGTCTGGATGGTTTTCAGAAAGCTAAAAGCTGGATTATCTTGCTCCACATGCCAGTTGACTTCTCCAAAGAAGTCTTAATAGATTTACAACTCTCTCAAGTCTCTGCACAGGAGCAAGCTGGCCTGAGAAATGGCTTCCTAAATCCTTCCAAGACCTTTGATCCCAGCCCACTCATCCCAGCATCTGACACCTCTATCCTGTAGCAGAGTTTCTATCAAATCAGAATCACCTTTTTTGCAGTTCTGTGCCTCAAACAAACACCCACCCACCCCTTTTTAAAAGCCAAGCTGTGCAATCTGTCAGTGCTCATTCCCCTGGTCACAGAGCAGGTTTGAGCATGGGATTACAGACCATCCTTGGAGGCTCAGTGATTTCCCAGCTTCTGAAGAACATCTGAACGAAGACCACGTGGCCTTAGAGACTTGTCACTGTTCAATTTATCAGTTTGCCTAAAAGCTCTTCCTGTTGACTCTCACTGGGAGCTGTTTGTCAGACACACATTCACTCCAGGATGTTCAGCTGTGCCAACTGGAGGCATTGCTGTCTCCACTTCTTCCCACCACTCCTCCCAGAGGTCCGTGTCCAGTCACCTGCCAGTGCTGGAGTGCTTCTTAATGTGCTCCAGGCTAAAGCAGATGGGTTAAACAGCCTGATTGGCAGTTTAGGTAAATTAACCTGGCTGTTTTCCTGGAGTTAATTAGGAGACATGGAAACAAAATGCTCCATTTGCCAACTGATGGGAATGGTAACCTCTGGCAGGAGATGGTTTGATAAGCAGTGATGGGCATGGCTGAAATCAGCACAGAAGGAAGCCAAAATTCTGAAAGCAAGCAAAAAATGGGGAACAGCTCTGACCTTTTATGCAGCACCTTTGTTATTTAAATTCCTCCCTGGGAGGGTGGGCAGGCCCTGGCACAGGGTGCCCAGAGCAGCTGGGGCTGCCCCTGGATCCCTGGCAGTGCCCAAGGCCAGGCTGGACATTGGGGCTGGGAGCAGCCTGGGACAGTGGAAGGTGTCCCTGCCCATTGCAGGGAACAAGATGAGCTTTACGTTCCCTTTCCAACCCAGCCCAGTCTGTGATCCTATGATTTAGCCAACATCTGTGGCTGGTTTCCTTGTGTGCCTCTCTACACCATTACTGAATGCTGTCCCCTTGCCACCTGTTCCAGCAGGCTTCCAACAACTTTCCTGGGGCCATTATCAGTGTTTCTATATCTAGTGACTTTTGGGCCTCATCTGATCCTCCTTGGTGTGACTTTAAATTCCCTATGTAGGACACGCTTTCCTGGGTGAGACTTCAATTTTGTTGGAGTCTATCTTTCTATTTTTATAAAACTCATTTTAATAATGTCTTTGATACCTCCTTCCACTGTCTTATCTATGGCATAAGAGCTCAGCAATGCATCCTCATCTTGCAGGAAGAGAATAATTCCTTTAGTTTCACACCATGTACACCAGTGTCCCAGATCAGTGGTGCAGCATCCTCCTGAATCCTTCTGGCTGCAAACATCTGTTCACAATAAAAGAACAGGACTGGATGCTGTAATCAGTCTGCTAAGGCAGAGCAGGGTTGGGAAGGCCATTGTCACCTGCAGTTACAGCACAGCCTTGTCTCTGCCTTCAGGAGGTTTTTTTTCCTCCTGTCTCTGACTCCCGATTCATCCCCCTAAAATTCTGCCTTTCCACTCTGACCTGCCTCCTCAAGTGTCAATAAATGGCTGCACACTCCCTGGCCCTGAGCTTGCCTTGGGGGAACTCCCAAGTCCTTCTGCCACAAGTATCCTGCCCCGCAGCACATGGCACATACCTGCTTCTGCCCAGGGCTGGCTCTCTCCTTCCCCTGAGGGGATGCCTGAGGATGAATTCTCTGGTACAGCCTCTGGACTTGCTTTCTGCAGGAACTGGGAGCCCAGCTGCTCGCTGGGACAGCTGGTTGAGGCTTCAGTCACCACTGTAATATAGAGCACAAAAACTCTGTCTGCTTCGGGGGACAAGGGCAGTCTGTGGACGTACCCAGTGTCCTCTGACCACACAGACAAGCAGAAGGATAGTTCGTGCAGCAGAATTCAGAACGGAAAACAAAGGTAAGGGCACACAAAGTGGGATTGCACCAAGCCGTTTAAAAGCAGAGACTGTCCTGACACTCTTCCCAGGGCCCGAGAGCGGCTCTCAGCCTCTCCCAGCTCTCTTCCAGGCTCAGTTAACACACCACAGGCAGGAATCCCACCCCGCAGGCCCGCACCGCCCCGCCCCGGC